>NC_052394.1:11543923-11886423 GCF_009389715.1 Phoenix dactylifera | reverse complement strand
TTGAATGTGTAGAAAGGATTGATAGAAGCTAGATTATATCGATTCAAAATTAATTGGCTGTTGTTCTTGAATAAATAAGTTTTCAAAGTAACATAAAGCTCTTTGCTTCTTTTTTCTGTTGAAATTATCTCATAAACAATTTATAATTTACTCTTCTTAGATATCCTGTTAACTTTTACATATAAAATAATGTCACTTATTGAAAATACTTTTTGAAACATGATTTTAATCATTGCAAAATCAGTTATGTGAGGTTATGCTTGGGGACAGATTTCATCCTTTTGATACGATAAATTTAGGTAGTCTTATTATGAGAAAGCGCTCCTCCAAATCTTTCTATGCCTCTTTTGTTGTTTCAAAATAGACTATGTTAATCACAAGATCTTTTTGGATTGTGTTCTAAATCCAGAAAAATACCATTGTGTTGCAACGCTGCCATGCATCAAGTATTGCTGAACTTTTGTTAGGCTCCTCAAGCAAGCCATCAATAAAGCCAATTTTATTTTTGACTAAGAGAGCAGTCTTAATGGCTTACCTCCATAGAGAATAATTATCACCGATGAGGACTTGAGAAACCAGGACCATGCTTGGGTTATCTGCGTGGTGGAGAAAGAATGGTAGCGTTATATCAGCACTAGGATTGGAAATAACAATAGAAAAGACCATGATTATCAAATGGAGAATAGAGAACCAAGAAAAACAAACACCAATAGAATGATAGGAGAACAAAAAAGAAGGGTTGACTGATCAAGAAAAAATCCGCTCTCATACTATGAAAAATTTGTATTGGACATCTAATTTAAATTACTTATCCTGTTCATAGAACTGATGTGCTTTATATATAAGTTGGCACCCTAAATATAGTAGAATATAACAATAAAATCTCATGATTATGAAAAAGATACTAGGGATCAAATATAGTATAATGCAATAGCAAAATCTTATGATTTTATATAAATATTAATTTTGATTATGATAATCAGATCCTATGATTTTTGGAGATTGTACTAAGATATAATATCAAGATTATGAATGCAATATGTGACAGTTATGATATCATACCAAGATTATGCATGCAATATGTGACAGCTGTGATATCCAATATTGTATATACTATAATAAAAAAGATTGTATATGATTATAAAATCGTCTGGCTTTGCATGTAACCATAGAATCTTATTCAATTTTCTTTCTTTTTTTATGTAAATTTTCTTTCGTCCTTAAACACAGCTACCAACTATTGCTGGAGTCACAACCTTCCAGTTTATAATTGGAATCAAAATATGTGCAATGTCCATAATTAGTTCAATTCAGAAGGCCGCTTTAACGGTATATCATTGGACAACTATCGACCAAAAATTAGAATTCTAAGAGGTTTTCTTAGTATGGCAACTATTGCGTCCCGCCGTTTTTAAGCCAGTACTAATACCGCCAACCAAACATACCAAGTCAAGCCCTTGCCTTCTTTCTCTTAACTCCAATTTGTTTTCCCTCTCAAGCACTATAAAACCAATATATATACCTGTATCCATCCTCTCAATCCAACATCACCACCAACATCATGTCTTGCCTTCTCCATTCCTTGCAACTCAAAGCTCTCCTACTTCATAGTTTTGTTCTCTTCCATGCTTCATCCTTCAGTTGGTGTCTATCACCCACCAATCCAACCCTTTCTCCCCATGCCAACCTAACAACGGACTTTGGCAGGATCATCTACAACTACCCAAATGAAGCATTCCAGCCCCAAAGCCCACAAGACATCTCCCAACTCCTGAAGTCCATCTCCTCTTCTCCAAACCGCAACAATGTAACAGTAGCTGCAAGAGGTGTAGGCCATTCAACCTATGGCCAAGCACAAGCCCTCAACGGCATCGTTATCGGCATGCGAAGCCTGACTCCCTACATTCAGATTGGCGAAGCACAATTGGTCGCAAGCAAAAACAGCACCTTCTACGTTGATGCTGGAGGGGGAGCTCTGTGGATTGAAGTGCTAAAGGAGACCATGAAACATGGTCTCACCCCAAGATCATGGACCGACTACTTGTATCTAACTGTTGGCGGAACACTCTCAAATGCTGGTATTAGTGGGCAAGCATACAAGTATGGGCCTCAAATAGCCAATGTTATGGAAGTGGATGTTGTCACAGGTAATTTAATGGATTTATATAATGCACAAAAGGTGGTTACATTCTCACCATTGAAATTTTGTTTACTATTTCAGGTAAAGGAGATATAGTTACATGCTCTGAGATGGAGAATTCAGACCTCTTCTATGGCGTCTTGGGAGGACTAGGGCAGTTTGGGATCATAACCAGAGCAAGGATTGTATTAGAACCTGCTCCTCGAAGAGTATGTGTTGTTGTTGTCTTTGTTTTTTTCCTGTGTTATTTGGTTGAGCAATTTGCACCTGAAACACAATCCTGCATTACCTGTCAAATATGAAGGTTAAATGGGCCAGGGTACCATATGATGATTTCAACCAATTCACAGCAGATGAAGAGCAGTTAATCAAATTGGGAGATGTGAACTACCTTGAGGGATTCATTACGTTCAAAGATAATAGCCCATCAAATGTGTACTACACGTTAGAGTTTGCTATTTATTATAATGATGAGGGTGATGCTCAAAAGGTACTTGACATGCCTAACTTTGCCTTCAACTTCTTGTTTTTGACCTTGCATTCTAGCTAACCAACTACGTTCCACAGTTGAATCACATCAAATGTTGTTAAATAATTCTAAAGTTCCAATATTCAAAGTCTGACTGCATGACTTTTATGATCTTTATCAACTTTCATTGCTTGAAGAAATGTTTCACTTGGGCATTTCGTGACTGATTATGTTTCTTTTTCTTTTATTATTATTTCTTAAGACTTTGGATCGAGTACTGTCACAATTGAATTTCTCGATGTCGATGCCAAATATCACGGATGTCTCGTATTTTGACTTCCTCAACCGGGTAAAAGCAGAGGAGGAAAGCCTGAGGAAAAAAGGTTTGTGGGAGGTTCCTCACCCATGGCTGACCTTATTCGTGCCAAGGAATCAAATAGGGAGGTTCAAAGACCTCCTCCTTCGAACCACATTGGAAGCTAATACTCCAATTGCTGGCCCTATAATCATATATCCAACTCTGAAAGACAAGTACTCTCTCTCTCTCTCTCTCTCTCACACACACACACGCGCGCGCGCACAGATATTGTAACAACCCAGGACCTTACCCAAAATGGCTAGCCGGAAGTTATTATTTGGGTTTCTTGATCCTGTATAAGTACCCAAGATCTACCCAGCGAATAACCGATGTGGGACTAAACACACACCCGCACGGGTCCTCACATACTCCTCCTGTTCAAGCCCTGACGTCCTCATCAGGCTAAGGGTTCAAATCTAATCACAAACACCATGATTGGCCCGTGGTCAGCCCCAATGGATCCGTGCTGCAGTGTCCTCTAGTCCACATAGGTTATGGGCTGGAACCTGGCTCTGATACCATTTGTAACAACCCAGGACCTTACCCAAAATGGTTAGCCGGAAGTTATTATTTGGGTTCCTTGATCCTGTATAAGTACCCAAGATCTACCCAGCGAATAACCGATGTGGGACTAAACACACGCCCGCACGGGTCCTCACAGATATATTATCAATATTTTGCCACCTTGAATTGTTTTGCACTATGAGCTTGCTTTTGTTTTATTAGTCTGAAAACTATTTAATTGCATTCACATATGCATGCACATCACTCCTGTTACGCCCCCACCTCCGCGGAGCACGTGCGGCACCCAGTGCCCACGTGGGGGCCACATGAGGGGGGAACACGGGGCTCCCCTGCCAGATATTGTCCGGTTCCGGGGCTTCACGCAAGCGTCCTTCACCCCTCCCTGATTTTGTTTTCCACCCAAAACGCGTCTACAAGATTAGGAGACACCCGCCTCATATGCCCAGGCTCTAGAACGAGTCTTTCCGATGTGGGACTATTGGGCCTCACACCCAAATGTTACGCCCCTGCTTCCGCGGAGCACGTAAGGCACCTAGTGCCCACGTGGGGGCCACATGAGGGGGGAAACATGGGGCTCCCCCGCCAGATATTGTCCAGTTCCGGAGCTTCACGCAAGCGTCCTTCACCCCTCCCCGGTTTTGTTTTCCACCCAAAATGCGTCTGCAGGATTAGGAGACACCCGCCTCACATGCCCAGGCTCTGGAACGAGTCTTTCCAATGTGGGACTATTGGGTCTCACACCCTTCCCACCATCGGACAAGAGCCGTCCTTGACTCTGATACCAAATGTCACGCCCCCGCTTCCGCGGAGCACGTAAGGCACCTAGTGCCCACGTGGGGGCCACATGAGGGGAGAAACACGGAGCTCCCCCGCCAGATATTGTCTAGTTTCGGAGCTTCACGCAAGCGTCCTTCACCCCTCCGCGGTTTTGTTTTCCACCCAAAACGCGTCTCCAGGATTAGAAGACACCCGCCTCATATACCCAGGCTCTGGAACGAGTTTTTCCGATGTGGGACTATTGGGTCTCACAACTTTTGTGCACGTTTGTATATGAAAGTTGAACATCTCTATTATATCTACTTGATTATCAGCAAGATTGAGAAATGTGGGCATAGGCAAGAAACCATGCAATTTACTAGGGAAGACAAGGAATAACTGAGCTGGTTATTGGTTAATTTAGTTGTCATATTTTCTTTGTTCTGGATTAACTGAATGAATTCCCTTATCTAAATAACTTCCTTAATTAACTCCAGCAATAGAGTCCCCACATGTTATCTCTTGTACAAGTGACAAATGATCAATTATATCCTATATGCATTATTAACTAAACATTGATTGATATATTGTTAATGACTATCCACTATAGTTGGCAAATTATGGAGTTTATAATTTTGTTGTAAACAAGCACCCAGATCAGATCACGAAATCGTGTGCTAGATAATATTTCCATGATTTTTCTTTCAAATAAATCCTTGATCATTAAAAGATTGTGCCATATCAGCTAAAAAAAAATAAGGGAACCTTATACTCGTTTCACTACAAGCAGTTCACTAAATAGACCAATAACGGAACCAAGTGTGTTCATGAATTCTTAAACCTAATAATATGCACTTGATCTTGAACTTCTGAACACCATGCAGACACCACTCATGCACAGAAGGCCAATGGCCAAAATATCACGGAAATACTAATAATTCACCTTTCAGATGGAATCAGAACATGTCAGCTGTGCTACCACAAGCTAACTCAGAGGAGAACGTTTTTTACGCGGTGAGCGTGCTCCGATCTTCACCTCCATCTTGTACTCCTGGCTCTCCTTGTCTTGAATCATTCCTCAACCAGAACCAGAAGATCATTGAGGTTGCAACTGCAGAACCAACTACAAACAAGGCAACGGCAACGGTAGATGCGACGGCTAGAAAAACAAAGACACCCATGAGTCATCCGAGAGCTGAGATTATTCAGAAGACTGAGTCGATGCGCATGGAGGTGAGGACAGAGGCTGGTGATGAAGGTGGAATGGGAGCAAAGCAGTACCTGCCATACTACAAGGATCAGAATGGGTGGAGGCTCCATTTTGGTGAGAAATGGGGGAGGTTTGAGGAGCTAAAGTCCAGATTTGATCCTCTGAATATTTTGGCTCCTGGTCAGAGGATTTTTCAGAGGAAGCCTTTGGAGGGTTAGGCCCTCTTCCGAGCTCCTACTCTGCGAGATGATACTCCTACGCGTTTGTCACAAGAAGTGTCGTTCAATATTGCATGGAAATGAACATCCATGCTCAATACATCTGATAACAGTATCACTGAATTTGTCCAGTTATGAAAGGTATCACTTAATTTGCTTCCTTTTCCTTCATGAAATACGTGAAGGGAAGATGTGTTTTTGCTAGTATAGTAATGTTAGAAGTATGCTCTAAAAGCCAACGTGGCTGACGCATATTTGTAATCTGGGGCATAAATTTGTAATTTGACACTTATTAATAAATAAGATTAGGCAATTTATTTTTCATTCATGTTTGTATGTGTCCATGAATCGTCCAAGAAATTAATAGTTGATGACATAATTTTCAAGGAGTTGAGAATTTGAGGCATGTGTCATTAGGGATTAATTTCTAAATGCTCCTAATCGATGGATCCATCACAAGGAACGGTGATCGATCCGTTGAGATTAGTGCACAGATCACTTAGTTAGATGGACGAGTCTCGAGTCCACGGTGTAGAGACACTGCAGTGATTATGCAAGTACTTGTTAGAGAACAAGATACTGAGCGTGACCAAAGATAGTAGTCACATGGATGTCTATCCACTCGTCCGTGACTACTTATGCTGCAGTTGTATGACTGGTCCTTTGACCTGCGATGCCTCTGCTATTCACTGTAAGGTTGCTGTAGTTTGACGAGCATGTGAACTTGGGCCCTAGTCATTCGGATCCTTGTAGTGCGAATTGGCTGCAGTAGGTTCATTTTGGAATAGGGTTGCATCTAGATAGGATCTATCGACCTTGATAGATTAAGAGTGATCCTATGTAATTTATGAGACTGAGTTCGATAAGTTCCTGGCCAGGTATTTTGGAAAAAGAGTTTTCCATATCTCGAACTAGAAGTCGTATAAATTTGACATATGACAGACGATGGGGTTTGATGAGATATCCATAACCTCCGTCACGTCGAGATCCATGATAAGGACTGTATCATACGATAACTGCACCAAGAGGTTCAGATATTTCATTCTGCTGGGTTGCCACCATATACTGCTAGGTGTCACTAGTGGATTGTGAGACTCGAAGACTTTCACTTGGTGATCAGTGAACCCTAAGAGTAGAATTGAAATCGTTTCAGTCCACTAAAAGGAGTTTCAGTAATATTGAGATGGAGATCTCAATATGTCTCACTACCAGTCAGAATAGAACCTACGGGGTCACACACATAGAGGATTTAATTAGTCAGACTATCATAAATATGATTTCGAATCATAATAGAAATCAATTATCAATATGATTGGTGATTGAATTAACCCACTAAGTGTTAATGAGTTAATGAAAGAAGAATTAAGTGGAATTGATTGCAATTGGATTGCAATTGGGCTGATTTAATGAGCCAAATCAAATTGGGTTTGACCCAAATTGATTTGGGTTCATGATTGGGTCAATTTGATTAAAAACCAAGGTTTGTGCGGATTTTAAAGACCACATGTCGTCATAGGATGAATATGACTTAAGTCGTGTTCACACTATGCGGACTTTAAAGTCCACATGGCGTCATAGAAAGCATGCTCCCAAATCAATTGATTCTCTTAATGAGATTATGAATCCTAATGTGATTAGGAAATTAATCAATTGATTAAATAGACACATGTCATACATCTATGAGCACAAGAATTGGACACTTGGCATTATTCCAAGGGTGGGTTATAGTCCCATACTCCTAATAAGATTAGGAGGAGCCCTAAACCCAATCTATAAAAGGGTAGCAAGGAAGAAGTTATGAATTAATTCTCTCTTCTTCCTCTCCACGCCTCCTCTTCTTTCTTCCTCCTTCTCCACGGCAGCAAGGGGTCTTCATCCTCCTCTTCTTCCACGGTAGCAAGGCAAGGAAGATCCACGTGCAAGGTTCCTCCTTCCTCTTCCTCCATCGCGAGCAACGTTGAAGAAGAAAGGGTTCTTTTTTAAGGAGGTATGTTGCAGATTTTTATCTTCTAATCTATATGATAGTCATGAGAGGTCTTTGCAAGGAGCTAGCACTCTGGTAAGACCCTATCTCAGATAATTAGATCCTCATGTGGATACCTGTAGAGGCCGGACAATTGTGTGGCTCAAACAGGAATCTAGATAGATCATCAGGCTGCAGTGTTCTTCACCTGCAGAATTTTTGAAGATGAGATCTTCAAATTAATTTCTTCTGATTTCAGTTTCAATTTTATGAATCTTAACCAACCTTCTTCAGATCCTAATCTCCCCGCCCTAATGAATTCAAAGATCTTCTGAATTTGGATCCAAAATAATTTTTGAATTCTACAATATGAGGCGCGTTCGTGCGATGAACGATGTCCCGTTCGAATTCCGCTGCGAACGTCGCATCGAACGGGGCGTCACTCAGCAAGTAATCACTGGATCTGCCCTGCCTCCTATCGGATTTCACGAATCGAAGGCCGTTTCAACCGCCACATACTAATAGGGAACCCTCTCAACAAGCATACAAAGCATCTCAATAGGATATCATAAATATGCAGTGAAATAATTTAAATAATAATATGTAAGTTTTATTTCAATGACTAGCTCAACATTTAAATGTCTCACGATTCTAATAATATTCTAGTATAGTGCATCAATTTAAATAAACTATAATCTAAGATAATCTATGTCAAAGTTCAGCTAGTCGCGCTTCCATATTGAAAAACTCCTATCATTTTAGCTCTCTGAATCTGAAAAAAAAAAAGAAATCGTATAATGAGCTAGACAACCCAATAAGCAATGATCACTTTAGCTATACAAATCAGGCAATCAAATTGATAATAACTTGCAGAAAATAAACATATATGCAGTGCTAATACACAAATCAATTTTTTTTAAAATATTAAATTTTTGTTTATGGATTCATAAAAAGTCTCTCGCATCCGATGCATGGAGATTTGGCCAATGCTTAACTGTTGGATTGAGGGGCAAGATTGTCTTAAATTTATCCCAAAATCACCTCGTTGGGGTGATCTTGTATACCCATATTCAAGATCACCTAATATTCACTTATTAAGTTTTTATTTGGCTGCACTATATTTAACTTTTTGAAAAGCCCAATTCATCTCCCTCTTGGGCTGCATAGCTGGGCAACAAATGATGTTTGTTAAAAATTCTTGCATTATTGTACTATTATGTATATTAATAAATATATTTTTGGTTATCATATATTTTATTTTTGTAATTTGAATGCAATTGTTATGCATTATGTCTTCTAGTGGGACTGTTGAAGATGCAAATAGTAATTTGAATGTTGAAGAATGACTCAAATTTTGTTTCATTTGGTTGAGAGCTTTATTTGTGCATGGGAGAGGCAGACACATGGGAGTGTGCGTGCATGTGCGCTCACAAACATAGAGAGATGCATGCAAAAATGGAAATATATGAAAAGCAGAGTTGATACTCCAATCTTGACTTTGACAAGTAAATATTGATCTTTTGAAGTTGTGAGATTGATTAACTCTAGATGAATTATGGTATTTATTATCAGTCAAAATGAGAATATAATTGTACCCATACTTGGTTAGGTGTAAATTGTTTGATCTGCTCGATTATATCCTCATAAATTTGGGAAGTTGTGTCCATAAGATATGCAGAAATTTTAGATTGTGTGGTTAAGTAAGTAAATTATTAGGCATATCTCTATGAACAGTTGTCTTCATATATCCTTACCAAATTTTGGGAAGATTTGTTTTATATCTTGTATGTTCAAATGTTTTTCCTATCTTTCTTTCTATTTTAACTGACCAGCTCTGTATTTTGAATTGTTCCATAATTTCTGTAGATTTTATCCTTGGATTAGTGGTAAATACTCTGACTTCAAAACATTCTATAGGGTAACTTATATCTTACACCGCATGCACCATGCCAAGCACCTCGTCTCCTATGGGTCAATTACTGAGATAAGCTCATGATGAACGGAGCCCATAGGAAGGAGACAAGGTGATTGACATGGTGTACGGCCATGTGGTGCACATGTTGTAGGATATAATTTCTCCCTCTATAGTCTGCGACTCTGCGCAGAAAATAGTTTTTCTAAATAGTGTATTCTTCTTTCTTGTCAAGCAGCAAAATACCTAAATATTAAAGGTCTGCTAGATTTGGCACGTAAGACTGTGACTGACATGTTGAAACTTGAAGAATCCTTGAAATTTTCCAATATCAAAAAGACTCCAACAAGAAGAGGGTCCAGCGGGAGAGCCAGTGGGCTTTTGAGCAGAGTGTTCTTCATCTTAGAGTCATTTATTATTGGAAAGTTTTATTTGCTTGATTATGTTCTGCCGGTTATCAGTGTCTTGGTTTTCAAGTTTTGGAATTGTGAGATTTTCATTTTGTGTGATATTTTCTCTCATTGGATGCCTAGTTAGGAGACGGATAATTTAGTATGATCTTAGTAGCTGATGGGCAGGATTTTTCTAACTTGAAACAGCAGCATGAACTGGTATCAGGCACTCATGGTGTAATATTACATAAAAAAAGTGCTGTTTTGCATACCCCAGACGTCGTTTCATCATCTTTGCTGCTATGAACAGCTGTATCTTGAAAATTCAATTCATATCGTGTCAATTATCTAATGAGTAACGTGTTTTCCTATTACTTTTTTCAATTGGTGTGTTATATCTTAGGAGCAGTATTTTAGTTAAAATATTAATATTAATATGAAATATCATTAATCTATACATCACCATTATTTTATTTTATTTTATTTCTTTTTCTCCAATGGCTCCTCACACATGCAGCCAATAAAATCAGGAAAAAGAAGTTGGCGGAAAAAATAAGAAGTATCCGCTTGGTTCTTAGTGATGAGCCGCAAAGGAGGCCACCCAGTAGGCTACTATTTGCCGCCTTCCGTTAAACATAGATAGCCCGGAAGGAACATATTATTTTAGTTTTTTATTTTAGTGTTTTAATGCCAGCTATTATACCCGGCATGATACGTTGTCGTGAGCTAGTCTAAGGTTATTCGGCCTTGTATCATTGGCCCAAATGAAAAGATGTCTTGGTTCAACCTGGTATAGAAAACAACACAACAAATTAATTATCATAACTGATATTAAAACATCATTCAATGGTATTGTTTTTTCACTTGAGCTGGATGAGCTTTAGGGTGGCGTTCATAAGGTTAGGTCATGACAAGATTTTGTATTTAGTAAACTATATCATTTGTCTAAACAAGCCAAAAGTCTGTGCAATGATATCGTTGGATCTCTCACCAGCCCCCTAAAATCCACCACTGAAGGTACCTCCTTCCTTGCTTCCTTGTTCTCTTCCTTGATAAATCAGCCTTCAATTGCCGATCAATGTACTTTTTATTCTCTAGCTATCTATCCAAATCAAAATTCGTCATCTCGATACCGGATTTCGTACCAGTGCCATACTAGCACAGCGTCGGTACGGTATGGTACGAAATATTTTTGGCATATCAAATGTCGGTATACCTCCCATACTATGTACCGGTACCGAACTGATATGATACAATCCGTACTGCCCGGTTCGGGCTATGATGGCGAACTAGGATCCAAATTAATGTTCCATGAAATAGATGGCCTAGATTGATTCATATCCAAGTTGGTTGTTGGTTCCATTTCTGAGACAAATTAATAATCTAGCAACTAGAAGATGGAGGTGGTACTTGAGAAGTCATTAGTGCAGGAAGTGTAAGTAATAAGATAGTTGCTGTCACTATGCTTGATTGTGCATGCAGATTACTGAGGAAACCTCTTTCCCTGTTACAAGATGTCCCCTGACTTTTTATGCAAGGAATGGAGAACGATTGACAGACAGTGATGGCAGTGGTGACAGTGCGTGGGGCAAGCTCAGGCCTGAAATTAATATGGAGCCTAAGAACCAAGATCAAGCTTGTTTTATGTGTATTTGATTCGAGCTCTAATTGAGCCGATCATAAGCCATTTCTACAAGCAGCTATAATCGGTTCGAAACGCTATTTGTGGTCGAGTTCTTTTGCTAGAGGGATCTCCGTCAGAATTGATTGCGTAGAAATGTCTAAAAAAACATTCCGTTAAGTTATTCCTAAATCTTTTGCAAGGTATCAATAGTCATTACAGGAAAAATGGAAATTGTCAACTTTGATGTGCCAACACTAGATAGAAACATCAGTTATTTGGTTCGCACGCCAAAATTTGCCGACGATACTAAAAAGCGTCGGAATATTAAGAGCTATGCCGACGCTTTTTGTTAAGCATCGCCTGAAGCCCATAATTAACGACACTAATAAGCATCGGCATTTAGCGGCGTCTTCAAAAAGCGTTCGCCAGTTAAATTTCGACGCCCACATTGCTGACGCTTTTGCAGTGCTTTAGAAAGCATTAGGAATAAAACTGCCGATGCGAATAAGTTTTGGTATATATGCTAAAAAGTGTCGGCGGGAATGCTTGATTTTCTTGTAATGAGTGTAGTGACTTTTTTTTTTCTTAGAGAACAGGTATGTGGACATTATGTTGTCCTTCTGCAATTAATGTTATTTTTTCTTGGCAACAAGCAGTAGAGGGGAGTTGGCTCTCGATGCATCTTGAAGAATCCATTGCATGCTTGCCCTGTAGCCAGAAGACTTAAGTATCTAGAGGCCTTCAAGAAAGCCAGAGTTAGGACCACACCAGTTTCTATTTCAGTGCAGTCATCAGCCACAGCAAATTTATTAGTTGTGACCCCAACAGTTCAAAGCTCTGTATGTATGGAAATGTCAAGATACTTCTCTTATCATAGATCCAGATGCTTACCCTTCAAATGAACTTCGCATAACTTCTTAAATTTTCATGAATTGACGACTTTACAATCAAAACCTAAGGTTTGCATTAAGCTGCATGCTTTATGCATACATGACAAGCTTTCCATGCAGCCTATGATTTGACAATTGCGTCAATTAAAAGAGTGCTTTGCATGCATACTTTTGATTGGCCTCCCATCAGACTTGCATTTGAAGCTTTTGAACAATTCAACTCGGTTGCTTGGAGGAGGTAACATCTCTGACATTATTGTATGAGCTTGTGCTCATGGTTTGCTAGTCTCCATCACATGCTGCACCAACAAACACACCATGAAGGTAGACCTACCACATGATCTTATATGGTCCATCCATCTGTCTGCGATAAAAAAGAGATGTGTTAACAGGGAAAGAAGCTTAGCAGTCCCTATCCATGTCAATTTGGTAGGACAATTATCCCCATCCCAATGTCCTCATAAGATTTGCTGCAATATATCTGTCTATAATGTCTAGGGCTAAGGTTTCAGGTTGAAGAGCAATGATGCATGGCACCTCCAGTGTTTGGACTTTTTGAAAGAATCCAAGGGAGATTGGGAGAAAAGGGCCTGTCATCAAACGAGCACCCAAGCCTAAAATTGCAGGCCTGTTCAGGGAAATCAAGTTATGAGGGAGCAGGGAAATGGGGAGTTCTAAATTTAAAAATTTTCAATAGTTTAGGGGTAGTTTGAAGTGTGAGCCGGCCGCGTATCCAACTTATGGATCTAGGGACCTGTCATGCTATGAAATTGCAAAACTGCATGTTTCTTTTTTTTTTTTTCTTTTTTTTTTTTGCTGCAACGGATGGCTTATACATTTCAAATATAAATACATCTAAAAAAGTTAAAAGATAACAAGACTCGGAGCGCTCTAGGCAACTCCCTCTCACCAATCCAGAGGACTCCTCTAGAGCGGTCAGTCATATGCAAGGCCATCCAATCTATAGCTCCGTTGGTCTCTTTAAAGACATGCTTGGCCTGGAAGGCAACGTCTCCACCTACCATAGCCTGGATATACCGAAGTAATAGGTGGCAATATCGCCGGTGCATCTTTGGATCCAGCTGACCATCGTAGCCAAGTCACCCTTGAATAGGACTGCATTAGCCCGCAGAACACACTAGGCTTAACACAAACCAGCCCAAACAGCCCTCAGCTCCATCCCAGGATCAGAGATGCCAAAAATCTAGCACCCACCAGCAACAACAATCCTGAAGTTCGGGCCTCGAATCATGAAGCCTGCAGTTTCTCATTGTTTTCAAGGAATTTTTTGATGTCTACTTGATCCAATAGCCTTATATAAATGGAAGAATTGAAGTTCTTAGCAATCTTGGAACCGGCAATGTTCTTGTATCCCATAGTAATAGCTCATTTGATAACATTTCTTGCAATGCTGCTGCTATATGTTTATAAATTTATTGACAGGGATTTTCTCAAATGCAAATATTAATAGTAGATTCTACAATGGTACAAAACCCTTACGTTCAAACAGAAGTATATTACAGCTGCTTTATTTCGTAATAAAATTAAAAGTGATACAGAAGATGGTTTATAATGTTAATATTGAATTAAAAAAAGTGGGTATTTTTCTGTTATAAGATAGATATCAATTTATTGTGACAAATTATGTTTTTTGTATGTTGCATTGAATAAGTGCGACATATACAACTACATAACCAAGAATAATGTTCATTTTGTGGGTGGTTGTAAACCTATGAAATTCTCAGAGGGAAGAAGAGGGAGGATTTGCGATTCACTTTCTTGTCTCACCCTTCTCCTTCCTCTTATAATGTCGACTGGTCAAACTCAAACAGTTACTAACTTGTAGGTGAAAGGGTAATGTTAACATGGAGTAGGATGGACATGATGCTAAGGAAGATAGGTTTTAATTCTCTAAACTTTTTTTTTTTTAATGTTAGTCAGATGGCCAAATTAAAATAAGGTGGTTGCGAGTATGGCTTTGGTATAAAGAATGGAGACACCACTTGAAAGACATAAAGAGGGCACGACTAAAGGATGCTAATTTATATTAGTATTTAGGCGAATGCAATGCATGTGTGGAAGTCTTGTGAAAAAGGGAGCCTATTCACGTAAAAATAGGACAGAATCATGTTGTCATGGATTCATAGCCTAAAAAGCTTAAATTATTGGATGAAAGACCCACCCAGGCCTATAAACCTATATGGCACCATTTTAACCTTGTGTTTGGTTAGGTTCATGAGAGAGAGGATGGATGGGGTTGGAAGTATAGCCTTTGTCCACTATTTGATTTAAAATACTTTAGGAAGGATGGATAAAAATAAGGAATTAGCCATACATCCTGGCCCACTAATTTCTCCTAAATTGGAAGGATGCAAGGAAAGATAGATGAGGCATGTGATAGATGGTTTTCATATTGACAAAATTACCCATTATTAACTTTTTGACAAAATCCTAACATTTGTTCATTTTTTTATCAAAGGGTAATTTAGTAAAAATGTCATACAAATATCATTTATCCTATCTTCTATTCCTCCTATATCAAAATAGTGGAGAGAATCATTCCCATCCATCCTTCTATGTTTCACCAAACACATGGAGGTGGATGGAAGATCCATCCATCCTCTCCCTCATCCATGTTTCCTCTCCTATCTATCCTTGTCTTCCATCCATCTTCTCCTTCGTCCATGTTTTCTCTCCTATCTATCCTTCCTCCAATCCATCCTTTTTACCGGAGAGTAACATATGATGTTGAACTATGACAATGTCCCTACCCATCTTGAACCCTCATCACGGATTAACTCCTACTTGAGAGGCAGGTTGACCCATGGTCGGGGTCCTTTGCAATCTTTCTATCCCCATTAAAGAACCCACATGATTGATTAGGTTATGATATACAGGGCTTGGCTTTGATACTGCCTATTATGGATTAATAGCCTGAAAAGCTTAAGCTATTGGGTAAAGGACCATCCTAGGCTTATAAATCTATGTGGTACCCATTTATTAGCCATGTGGGAGTATACACCTTGTACACATAGATACACGTATCCCTTCTCCTAAATTGATAGAAAGTATAGAAGGTCAACACCTTATCCCTTCTTTTGAGAAGAGTGCAACCCACTAATTCATGACCCCTAATTCGATGGACTTAAAGTGCTGACTTCAATTTTTTTATATTAAATATGGTAAGTTTTTTAAGCTATTGAGAATCCCAACCATAGAATTAACAATGTAGATGGAAAACTCCTTTAGTGTCAAAATAATAGAGGTTTTAACTTTACTGTTATCTTTCTCCATTTTTCCAGTTTTACCCCTTTAGGCAAGAGGGTGCATGATTATAATTGTTGGGCCTTGTCTTGGAATCCACTTTATTAATTTTTAATTCCTATTTGGGACTATCTTTAATTCTCTTAGAAGAGATGCAATTATAAAAATGAAAATTGATTATCAATTCTTGCATAAAACTATTCATTAGACCTTTTTTTTATTAAATGCATCATTACATGCATTACACATTCCAAATACTATTATACATGTAGATGAGTGATTATCATATAATAAGGACTCAAAAAACCATGATGATCACCATTATAATAATCACAATTTACCTCATGAGCTTCGCAAAGGCTTGGGGAAAATATGTAATGGAAAAAAGAGAAACAAACATCCTGCATTTGCAAATATTTTATTGAAACAAATGAATGAGAAACTGGATTGTTTTAGGAAAAAAATTCTAGGCAATATTCCTTGCAACCAAGCATGCTCTTAGAGAAGCTAAGAGTCACTAGGCTTTGGTCTATGAACTTGTAGCACATATATTTGTACAATATCAAGAAAATCAGAAGAATGTGTTTACTTGCTAATGTGCTGAAATGTTTGATAGATGCATCATAAGGGCTAGAGATATTTGGGTCGCAATCTCGTTTCCTATAAAATTTAGGGTACTTGAGATATTTTGACGGAGGGCTGCTCATGGTCATGGAGCCCATGGTTTACTGGGTGTTTAGCAAATAAAAAGAAAGGCCAATGGAGAGAAATTAGACAAGCAATAACTTATTTGTTAATTGGCATGAAAATATAAATAAGTAAAATTTGCTAAAAACATTAAATATATATATTATATAATCAAATAATTAATATATAATTACTATTGCTAATTATTTTATTAATTATAGGGAAAATAATCTCTTTCTATTAGAGTTTCAAAATTCAGAAGAAAACTAAGATAGTTACAAAGTATAATCATTCTTTATCTTCTAAACATGAAATTTAATGAGTATGTGAAATTATAAAATTGCAATAAAACTTTATTATAACATATGAGCTTTTGTGGATAAATATCAAAGCATATGGCTATTGTGAGGGCTTGAATGTATAGTTATCTCATGAATGAAAATAAGGGAGGAAAGTTTGATGGTAGAGAAGCGACGTTAAGAACTCATGATAGAGAAGAGATCACGAGGGCAAAGTATATTTTTGGGTCGTGTTTTGATGAAAAACCTATATATTAATTTTTTTTAAAAAAATAGTCTTCAAAAAAGAATTTCAAGAGTAACTAAAAAGATATTAGTGTGAAATATGTAGTCTCTTTTTGCTAATAAATGTTAGCTTAGTTGGCAGACATTCCTATCCTAAAGGCTTGCGCCTGGGAGAGGTCTGGGCTTAAAGTTTGATGATGGCATATCACCACCATGTTGCTTAAAAAAAATCATGGAAAATAACTATAGGCATAAATACTGAGGTGAGGCTACCCTTTGGACAATCCACAAATCACCAAAAATAATAACCCTTTTCTCTAGTCCAATCTGTTGAAATTTAAGTGTTTCCCCAAATTTGATTTGATTTTAGTGACTTTTGAGCAAGATTGCTGAGTTTAAAATGAGTGCGACAGGCAAAATTATCAAAGCCTCAAACACAACCACAATTTGGCCAATCTTGCATTCTTCAACTCCTGTTTCAACCAATCATGATGTTTAGAGGGATGCCGAAGCAACAGAGAAAACCTCATAAGAAGTGGCAACAGAATTGGGGACCTAATTAGGTTGTAGTTTATATACACATGGATGATCTTTATGGTAGCTAGTGGTCCAATTACTATCAAATTTCAAGCAACAAAAAGTGGTGCAAAGTACAATAACCCCTTTTACAGACCATCATGATTAGGGAATTTTTTCGGTCCATAAATTTGATACACACCAGTGGTTACTATGCAGCTTCCTCACCCTTCAAAATAAATCATGATTTCATACACGATTGTTGGCCGCTGAATTCTCCACCGGAAGGAAGAACAGTATGGCATCCCTAGCAGGTTCATGTAAGCATACGAGCATGCCAATAGTATCAACAATCGAAAAGAAGAGAGGTGAAAGGTTGGCAGCGTAGGTCTTGATGTAAGAATTTTCACTATCGTAGTATTATCTACTCAAAAGAGTATGAGCTAGAGCTATGATTCTACTCTAAAATCTATGGATAAATTAAGATAACTAAAGTAAGAAAATTAAAAATAAATATACAAATAAAAATAAAAATAAAAATAAAATTCACAATAGATTTTTTTTATTGATCAAAATATTTCTTCTCAGCGTTACATACTCATATTTATACAATACAACTCCCACATCAGTTTTCATATATCTTCAGTAATTTCGGTGGTTATACCCATGGTTTCCACTTCTTCTTGTTCCAGCAACCGCTCACATATGTTTCAATATTGCATGGCCACTATCGAAAGCTTAAAGGTCCAGTTATCACTTATTACTATAATACGTAGACTCTAAATCTGATATCCTAGCACCACTTGGCAAAATTACATGACAATCTATCTAAAGTTATTTTGTTTATCAAGTTTATTTACATGACATCTCCCAGATAATCACATTCGTTATCAAGATAAGTTGGAAAAAAAATAACCCTCGTTATGATTCATAGAAAATAACCTCTTTGAAATAATGTTAAACTGTTCTTAGGCCTTATTTGAGGAGAGCTTTTAGAGGGCCAAAAAACACTTTCTGGCCCTTCAAAAGTACTTTTGGATGGAAAAGGATGTTTGGTAAAAATTTTGTAAAGCTGTTTCAGCTTTCCCAGAAAGCTGAAACAGTTTTGTGGGAGAATCTCCATTTTGAAGCTTTTCGAAAACGCTGTTTTCAGCTTTGTCGGAAAGCTATTTTTTTGACCAAAATATCTTCATTTAAATCTCTTTTTTTCCTCCCAAAACTCTCATCCCGCCTCTTCCTCTCTCACCCATCCCTCTCCCTCTCCCTCTCTATCTTCTTCCTCTCAACGCCGCTCATCCCGCCTCTTCCTCTCTCACCCATCCCTCCATCCCTCTCCCTCTCTATCTTCTTCTTCCTCTCATCTCGCTGCTCATCCGCCGCCTCTGTTCCTTCTTCCTCTTCTTTTTTTTTTTTGTTTTGGGAGCTCGTGGCTGCCCACGGTGGCAGCCACCACGCCGGCCACCACCCGTGGCCGACGACCCCTCCGCAAGCGGTTGCAACGCCACCGTGGCACACGGCCAGCCTGTGGAGCGGTTGGGCCTCCGCCTTCCGTGGGACCGTAGCGTCCCAGCTGCGGGATCGGGAAGGCGAGCCGTAGCAAAGTCCCCCATGGCGGCCGGTTGTGGGGCTTCGCTGCGCCGCGGCCAGCCGCCGGCCATGGCGAGTCGCGGCCATGGCCAGGCTCCCTCCCGAGCCTGCTCCCACCGCCTGGCCCCCTCTCCGGTCCTCTCCCGACGCCTGGCCCCCTCCCGTAGCCTAGCCTTTTTCCGGCACCGCCGGCCTTACCGGAGGATAAGAAAGGAGAAGAAGGGAAGAGAGGAAGGAAGGAGAAGAAGAGAAGAAAAAAGAAAAGAAAAAAAAGAGAAGAAAAAAAAGAAAAGGAAAGAAAAAAAAGAGAAGAAAAAAAAGAAAAGGAAAAAAAAGAGAAGAATAAAAAGAAAAGGAAAGAAAAATAAAGAAAAATAAATAAATAAATAAGGGAAGAGAGGAAGGAAGGAGAATAAGAGAAGAAAAAAGAAAAGAAAAAAAAGAAATGGAAAGAAAAAGAAGAAAAGGAAAGAAGAAAAAGAGAAAAAAAAGAAAAGAAAAAAAGGGAAAAAAATACATAAATAAATATATATACGAATGAATGAATGAATAAATAAATAAATAAATAAGATAATAAATAAATATATTTCAATGAAATAAAATAATAAATAAATAACTAAATAAAATAAATAAAAATAAATATTAGTAATTATTTAACCAATTTTATCACTTAGTAGAAAATTTGTTGGAGAGATAAATGGTCATTAGAAGGGTAAAAAATTAATTTACACTAATAATTATAATATTTTATACATTTATTATTATATTATACTATAAATATAATATTATATTACATTATATCATAATACATTGATATGTTATGTTAAATAATTTAATATTATATTGAATTATTATCCTATAATACACAATATTATAGTACTATATTATAATAATATTATTACATTATATTAATATTATACTATATCATATATTTATGTATTAATATATGTTGGGGGAAAACCCAAGCGCCGACCAGGAAGGCGCCCGACCAGAAAGGAGCGCCGACCAGGAAGGCGCCCGACCAGGAAGGCGCCGACCTCACAACGCTCGAATTGGAGGCACCCCACTGGGCAACTGGCTCAGCTCGGCACCCGACCAGGTGCCGAGCCCTAAAAGTGCCTTGTCCAAATATTCGACCCCAGCCTAATCCCTTAGAGAGGATCTGACAACTGGATACCCAACTCCACCGTACTCTGCTACCGCCGTCAAGCCATTAAGGCACGTGACCTCCGTCGGCCTTCGGCACGCCCTATCATTAATGCGTGCGACCCCTGCGGGCCTCCAATACACTCGACCATTAATGAACACGGCTCAAGATGATCTCCGGATCACTATACCATCAAAGCGTATGGCTCTCCCTGATCACCGGTTCACTCAGCAATTAATACACTTGTTGTCTACGAACCCCATGCCCGCCACGGCCGGCGGTTCAACCACTCCAACAGGTCCAATCAACCATGACAATTCGCTGACTCCGGTCTGATCCGGTCTTATTCTCCACAACGCCATTAATGAGCATGATCATGCCCAATTATCACGAAAAAGACAATTTGCCCTATCACCTCTCAGGTAACATAATATCCTTTTATAAAAGGAAACTTGGGGAAAAAAAAGAAAGGGGACAGACACACAAGAACAAACATTCTCCTCTTTTACTCCACTCATATACTAGCCCCCCTCTGACTTAAGCATTGGAGGGCCGGCGCCGGAGATCCCGGCCACCGGCTTCTTGCAGGACTCTTCAGGAGGACGCCACCAGCTGACGCGCCACTACCTACTGTTCCAGCAGCGGAGCTCCTCCCCTCTCAGCCGACGGTCGCCCCCGGATCCAATTTCCAGCAACAATATATATTATATTTTATTATACTCTGTTGTATAATACTATTTATGGTTATTTTGTTACACAAAAGTATTTTTGCAGTTTGTTTACCAAACACATGTTAAAGTGCCACAACATTTTAGAAATGTAGCTACCAAATAGTAAACAACAATTTTTTATAAACACTCTACTTCAGACAACTCTACTTCCAACAGCTCTTCTAAACAGGACCTTAGTAATATTATAGGTTTCATTATTTTTATTCATGTTGGAACCCATCCAATCACAAGCCGATATACAGGACAATACTCTTTATTGTATCTTTTCATTTCGAAAAAAAAAAACCAACCGCAGCGTAGAAGAGTGCGATTTCTCCATCCCATCTGTAGCGTCGATCCGTACAGTAAATAAAGAAAAAGTCCTCCTTAGTAAATTAACTCGTAACCTAGGGGCGTTTTCGTCACACAGCCCAACCCCGGCACGCTCCCAAATTCAAAAACTTTCGAACCGCCGTCTCCCCATCATTCGAAATCGAAATCGCGATCAAAAAATAAACAAAAGAGACGTCCCTCCGAAAACTCAAACCCCAATTCCCAATCCCACGAGCGAGGAAGATAGATCGAAGGAAAAAAAAAGTGATTTTTTTTTTGATCGAATTCATCCTTCTTGTCCTCTTCATCTTTCGCCTTTCTCTTCTTTCTGGCCGTCAAAGCGACGGCTAAGACTCCCTCAGCTTGCCTTCGGCTTCACTCCACGGCCCCATCCCCTCACCCAAATTGAAAGCTCCACCTCCCACCTCAAAACCCTAACCCTATCACCCTAATCTCCTCTTAAATCCATGTCCTC
The DNA here is from genome assembly GCF_009389715.1 of Phoenix dactylifera. Classification (NCBI taxonomy): domain Eukaryota; kingdom Viridiplantae; phylum Streptophyta; class Magnoliopsida; order Arecales; family Arecaceae; genus Phoenix; species Phoenix dactylifera. Next base: position 11,864,723 of record NC_052394.1, on the reverse strand, counting down.
CCGGAACCAGAACAGGCCCCCTCCCACCCCGGTCTTCGACCCCACTCCAAGCCCCTCAAATGTAAGGTTTGCCCTCTACTATCATTCTCCTAGGGGTAGGGTTTTGGCTTCTAGGGTTTTGGATTGATCACTGGTTCGGTTCTTGCAGAAGAAGGAGAATTTAGATGAGGCGCCTGTGGACAAGCGAAGGAAGATTGGAGTAGGGAGGATGGTGTGCCCGGCAACCAACCCGCGTGCGCGGCAGGTGCTGTCGACTGTCAATGCTGGTCCGAATCCTGGTGGGCATGGTGATCATGGGGCCGGCGCCGCTCCGAGCTCTGACGGTGGGAGCAGTGGCAGTGGGGTTGAGTTCACATCTAGGGAGGATGTGGAGAGGCTTTTGGGTGAGAAGATGAAGGGGAAGAACAAGAATGATTACAAGGTAACTGGTCTGAAATTTCCCATTTTGTTGAATTTTTGCCCATTTTAACTGATTTTGTGGGAATTTTATTTATATTATAGGGAAAGAGCGAGCAGATGATAGAGTACATAAAGAAACTCAGGACTTGTATCAGATGGTTCATGGAGCTTGAAGATGGGTATTTGGCCGAGCAGGAGAAACTCAGAAGTATGTTGGATTCTGAAGAGAAAAGGCATGCAGAGATTGGTAAATGTCACTTATGCCTTTTAATTCGGACTGCTAATTGTTCATTGATTGGCTGTTAAAAGAAATCTTTTTTGATAAGAAGTTTGAAGAACTAGGTGTTTGTAGCATTTATTTGGTCGGTTTTTATCTTCTGTAGAGGCCCAGATGAAGGCCAAGGTTGAAGAATTAAATACAATTATCCAGGACCTTCAGAGGCAGCATGCATCTTTGCTGGAAAGCTTCAGAAAGGAGGAAGCTGACAAATTGGTAGTTCTTTTGAAAATTTCCAGTTTTTCTGTTAATTGTTTGGCATGTTTCTGACGGCAGATTTGAAAAAGGACAGGCCTTTGTTAAATCTTATGAGACGGAAAGAGAGGCAAGGATTGCAGTTGAAAATTTGCGGGCAACATTGTCCGAAGAGCTGGAAAAGGTCAATCAAGAGGCAAGACGTTTCAGCGATCAGGTAAGGGTGTTTGCTTGTAGACAGAGATTTTAAGGACCCCTATTAACCTTGCTTTCTTATATTATTTCAGCTGAAAATGATCCAAGAAACCAACAAGAGGTTGCAGGAATACAATACTAGCTTGCAGCAGTACAATAGCAATCTTCAAGCTGATGCTTTGAAAAATGGTGAGACTATCTCAAAGTTGCAGAAGGAGAAGAATGCGATGATGGAAACCTTGACTGGTTTAAGGGATCACACTAACTCTCTTAAGATTCAATTGGATGCTTCTAGGGTGAGCTATCCCCAATTTGTTTGGCTTTTAATTATGAATTAATGGCCACATGAGCGAGCGATGTTATCTTGGCTAGTACTTGCAAACATTTGGCTTTCCTTTATTTTATAACTACTATTGCAAAAATCAGTTCTATGTAGTGCTTAATTGTTCCTGAGTGAAACCAAAGGATAAATATATTTAGAAGCACCTTCTAGTGATATTGGATGAAAGAATCTTTCCACGGGTTCTTTTTTTGAATAGGATAGACAGTCTTAATCTGATATAGCTAGAAGATAACTTGTTTTCGTATGACAATATTATTTCTTAATCGAGTTTACTGTTTACTTTTGTACTCCATGCAGTATAACATTAGATTATCCTTTTAATTCAATGCTGTCCATGTTGTGCAATAGCTATATGCCTTTGCTTCTCCTTACTATAATTGTTTAGGTGTCCAGCAGTTCATCGTTAGGATAATTGTTTAGGTGTCCAGCAGTTCATCTTTAGGATCTGCAATTCCAGATCCATTAAATACAGAGGTGCTGTAATTTGGAAACAAGCCTAATCTGCTAATGGTCAGTCTTTAGATGTCATTCTTGCACACTGAAGTCTTTTTTGGTTATTATGCTCTCAAATGGAGGTTCATAGTGTGACTGGTTCATCTTGTACTTACAACTATCATACCTTATGTGGTATCTGAATATCACATTTGAACTAGTTTAATTCCTGAAACTTGGAGTTAAAACCCTCCATACAATAATCTGTTTCTGCCACCCATCTTACACATCTAATTGGCTCATCATTAAATTTACAAAGACCCAATATCAATCAACTTTTCTATTTTTGTGGTTCGGTTACTGGTTGGAGTTTCTAAAGGGTGTCATTGTAGTGAATTTTTGGAACACTTCGCACACCATGTCCCCTATCTAGGTTTCATTTATTTTGGAAATTATGTTATATGAGTTTTTATGATATTTCGGTAAGATTGTTTATGGGAATAATCATGATAAAGGGAAGCCTTAAAATTTAAATGTATGATAAGTTTGGGTCCGAAATTCATTCTAAATAAAACAAAATGTCCAATTTTGATGGTAGTAGAAATGAAAATAAGGCCTCAATAAGAATGACGAAAAGAATATACTATTGCATGATCACTTTCCATGTCCTGAATTTACCATAAAGAAGATTGAAGTGATTGAAGAAAAATAATTCTTAGAACTAAGGCAAGGTTGAAAAAATTTAGTGCCTTTTCTTTCATCCAGTTGCTGCATGTTTGATACTTGTGAAGATACATCAATAGGAAAGAATGAGGCCTATACTAAGGAAGAGGATTTAGGGTTGCAATATTATCATCACTTATGAAGAAGAAATCATGTAAGGAAGGGGATCCTTTTTTGTACAAATGGTACTTTGAACTTGGAATGAGCATGAAGAAATTAACGGCACTTCTTTATCTTTTGAGTTGTTCTACTGGATTGGTCGCTGAAGATCTTTGGTCACCCGAACTTGATGAAAAAAGTTGGATCACTTCTTATGGATAAACTATAATGAAATATACGATCAACCGACATTTATTGAATTTATAAAAGAGTTAGAAGATATGGTTTGATACTCTTATTTCTCGAATCAAGAGATAAATTAGAATCCTGATGCATATAGATACAAATGTTCCAATGGGAGCAAGAATTTCTAGGAATATTTGGAACATTTTATTTCTAAACAGAAGAACCGCTTTCAAGTAGTGAGACTATGATGCTAAATTGGGGTTTTGCAAACCAAAGGGATAATGCTAGAAATGGATGCTGTGTCTTGTGAGCAGCAGGAATAAGATTTTTGCCAATAGTTATGAGAGCAGAGGAAATTCTCTTAGATATTTTATATAGAACTTTTGAGAAATTTTTCAAAAAGCTTTATAATAAAAGTGGGTGATCAAAATACAGATTGACTGAGGAAAGAAGGCAAAGGTGCCCCCAAATTTCTAGGATAGGCCTTGATGGTTCCATTCATATGGTGCTTTTGAGAAAAATGGTTGGATGCTAGGTGGCTACCTACACTGCCTGTGTATGGCTTGATCGTCGAGGATTTCTGCTGCTTGATATCATTGCAATGTTAATAAGTCATCTATGCCATAGCTTAAGTGCTTAGAATAAATGTCCTTAGCACCATATGAATGGAACCATCAAGGCCTATCCTAGAAAATTTAGGATAGGTCCTTAGCACACACGAATGAAAATTTAGGAGATATTTTGAACACCTGCATAGGTCACCTATTGTTTGCAGCAAGTTGGAGATTGAGCTTAAGAAGTAAATGTTGATGATTTAGATAGAAAAGTGGTAAGCTTTGATGGACAAGGTCAAATGGGAGAATATGTCGGGGTTGCAGGTGGGTCACCCAGACTTGACTCCAATTCACACCCAACATGAACTTGTACTCACTTGTTCCCATTTAGCCATGGTTGGGAATAGGTGTTGATTAAGATCACTACTTTAAAATGTTTTGGTTATGGATGTATCAGAATTGTGCCTGATTTGGTTAATCTTGAAGAGTTTTGTTCAAATGGGCAAGTCCAACTCTCTTAGACATGGATCAAATTCCATCCTAATCCAAAATATATATCTAACTTTGATCACCTGATACCTATCCAAGTAAACAGAGTTGTTGTAGGTATAACTGTCAGACCCGAAGCTGGATATGGTTTGTTTTGGATCAACCTGGTTTTTGACCCAGTGCTACCCACTTGCGACCTTAGCAATATCAATGGATAAATTTGACTCATATAGGAATGAAGTTATGCAATATGGTCATACAACTTGAAGCCTTTTGTGGCTAACAGGACATTTTGCAAATGCTATTAAAAAGTCATTTTTTGTGGTGCATATGCCTATAAATAGAAATAAATGGTGAAGCACTATAGATAGAACTAAACTTATAAGCCTTGTTTAGAGTCTGTTTCATTTCTTGGTTTAGATGTCAACAATCTCATTGAGAATTAGTTGATATCAAGCAATACCTTATTGAAATATTTCTCATTTCGCATATCCACAACCATAACATGAAGCCTTGTCCCAAGCATTTGGAGTCAGCTTTGTGAAAGGATTCCCATGTCGGCTAACCTTGTTGTTATAGTTGGAATTCATGGTCTATTCAGTGTGGTCTTTTAACTATAGACTTTATCTTGAGTTCATGCTGTTAATAATGATGAGTGAAGTTTGCTGAAGTGTCAAAATCTAAAAGTTCACAAAGCAATATGATTGTGTAGGAAATTTATAAATACATTTTATACTGCTAGAGAGAAGTATCTAGCATTTATAAATGCTTGACTTACGAAGTCCTTGTGTTTCAAGGCTTATATATATTTTACCAAGTGTATCAATTTGGAATTCATTGGTAACCTTTTCTTAATGCTACTAATTTTCAATGAAGAAAAGGAAGTATAATATCTTTGGTATGGGTATGGATTGCATGAATTTTCTGCTTGATTATTTTAAATATAAATGTCTCTCTAATTGTTGCGATCATTCGGTCTTTCATAGCTTTTTCTCTAGTTTATATTGGTTTGAATAACAATCTTAGTTTTCCAATGACTTCTGGTCAAGTTTAGGATGATCTATTCTCACTCCTCTGTCAGAATAACAAGTTTAAGTTAAAATTAAGAGGGTCTTTTTTATTTTTATTATACTAGTTCATACCTTGCTCCTTGTATTTACTGAATGGTGCATTTTTTGCAAAATACATTGTTTAATTTGCATTCTACCAAAATTTCTGGAAGGATGTAAACCTTCAGCTGAGTTTGACATTTAGGGAACGATAAGATGCTCTTCATTTTGTTTTCACATGAGTTCTTTACTGCCGCTCTTTTTATTGAATAATGTCAATGCTGTCATTACCTTTATATTACAGTCATGTCACTCGGGCCCTCTATTTTATTTTAAATGTTGGTTGTCCTTCCAGTCATCTCAGCAAGAAGCTATTAAACAGAAAGAAGAGTTAAAGAAGGAAGTAGGTTGCCTTAGATGTGAATTGCAGCAAGTAAGAGATGAACGTGATCATACATTAGTGCAAGTTCAGAGTTTAAGTGTTGAAGTTGCAAACTATAAAGAAAGAACTGGGAAGTCCTCACAGGATATGGAAACCATAAGGATAAAGGCTAACACCCTTGAGGTTTGTTTCCCATTTTCTTATTTATTTTTTAAATTATATATTTGCTAGTATGACTTTATGCTTTAAATTATATATGCAGGAGACATGCTCTTCACAAAGGGAGCAGATACAAATGTTGCAGCATCAGCTTGCTGCAGCAAATGAAAAGTTGAAGGTCAGTAATAGCTGAGTTTTAAAAATGGTAATATCTGACTTAATAGCAATATTTGATATTCTTGTTGCATGCCTTAGGAAAACTTAATTGTTCTTGGAAGTAAGAAATGTAAGATTTTTTTTAAGATATTATTTAGCTACTGCAGTCAGTTTTTAACATATTTGTTTATTTTTCTAGAGGGCTGATTTAACAGCCATTGAGACAACGACGGAATACGAACAGCAGAAGAAAACTGTAAAAGATTTGCAAGAACGCCTTGCAGATGCGGAGTTTCAAATTTTGGAAGCTGAAAAATTGCGTAAAAAGCTGCATAATACCATACTGGTACTTATTTTATTTACTGTATCATAATTTGTGCCAAAGATTTGGTGTTAAATCTTCGTCTTTCTGTAGGAGCTGAAGGGAAATATCCGAGTGTTTTGTAGAGTACGCCCTATTCTACCTGATAGCGATTCTAGTGGCATAGAGGGGCCAGTTGTTTCTTATCCAACATCGGTTGAATCTCTTGGGCGGGGCATTGACTTGATGCATCATGGTAGGAGGGCTTTCCAATGCTTCTCTTGAACCATTGTTTCCTGTTCCTGTCTATTGTGGACAATTGGTACTAATTGCATCATATAATTCCATTTTCAACAGCTCAAAAGTATTCCTTCACTTTTGATAAGGTATTCAATCATGAAGCTTCACAAGAAGATGTATTTGTAGAAATATCGCAACTGGTACAGAGTGCACTAGATGGCTATAAGGTGCGGTTTGGTAATGTGATTTAAATTGTTTTCTATATAATCATGCTTGCTCTTATTTGTAATTTATATACGACTTGTATTGTGTTTTGCTGTTTTATTGAATTACATTTTATGAATTGATATATAAAGTAACCATTTGTTAATAGGTGGAATTGTTGGAAAGTGAAAAAGTATGTTCTGGTTGAATTGGCAGTGGATTGCTAGTTTTAGAATGTTTGCAAATCAGATATTATATGTCCTGAAATCACTGTTAATGGTTGTTTCAGAACTCTAAGAATTGTATAAACAATTCCACCTTTTGTTTTTTTTCTTAATGTTCCTGTTGTATACTAATCTAGGTTTCAGTTGGATCCTACTGTTGTCTGGCTAGTTCTACTAATTCTCTTATCCTTTGATCGATTAGTGATGGTTTTAATGCTATTCTTGTATTGTATATCTAATATGCAGCATCTATACAAGTCATTTTATTATATTCTTGGAAAATGTGCCATATTTAGACATTCTGATGTGATTTTTTCTGATGATGGCATGTTAATTTAAGAAAATCAACTGGCCGCTGTTGCAGGTATGCATATTCGCTTATGGGCAAACAGGTTCTGGTAAAACTTATACCATGATGGGCAAGCCACAACCTTCCGAGCAGAAAGGGCTCATACCCCGATCTCTAGAGCAAATATTCCAGACCAGCCAATCTCTGCAATGTCAGGGATGGAAATACAAAATGCAGGTTGAGTTTTTTGTGTTTGCTCTTGCTCTTGTAATTGTTTTATGTTCACAATAATGTTTTCTTGGTTTGTTTTGATTACAATGTTTTGCTCCCATGATTTGCAGGCTTCAATGCTTGAAATTTATAACGAAACTATTCGCGATTTATTATCACTGAGCCGCCCTGGCAGCTTGGATGCAAATGCTGCTCTTAGCAAACAATATGCAATCAAACATGATTCAAATGGCAACACGCAAGTTTCTGACCTTACTGTTGTAGATGTTTGCAGTCTTAAGGAGGTTTCTTTTCTCCTACAGCAAGCTGCACAGAGTAGGTAAATCTTTTTGAACATTGATCTGGTCGTTTTTCAGGGTGCTTTTGAGATATTGATACATTATCATCTGTAACATTATTTTTTTGAACTGGTTCATCTTATTGTTTTAAAATTTTACTTCTAATCATTTTTTTCTATGTATGGGTAACATTTTCCCTTTCTTGTAACCAATGTTGTGCCTTAAGGTGTAAACTAACTCAATCTTTTATAATGTGCTTACTGGGGGTGGACAAGGTCTTTGTTGACATCAATAACAAAAAAACTTGTGTTATTCGAAAAGTTGTTCTGGAGGTAAATTATTTCTTCTATACCTGTAGTCTGTTGAAGTAGAATAAAATAAAAGCTCATTATGTGTGTAATGCCATTATAAAATAAACATTCAGGATGGATGTGTTAACCACTGTGCCACATCTTATACTGTTCACTTTTATTTTTATGGTAGGGTATGTGTGGCTTCAGCTGGATGTTACACTTTCAATGTTTAGCCTTGTGCTTGATATATCTGTAACTTGATTTCTAGGTAGAGGAAATGTCTGGGTTGAATCGTGATCCTATGTAGAGTTCGTAATGTCTGATCATTCAAGTTTTGATATAAATAGATGTCAAGCAAAAATTGTAAATGACATATTGCACCCACATCACAAAAAGGCATTACTTGGTAGCTTAGATGTAAGAAATATAATCCTTGACCCAAAACTACAGGATCAAATATTTGGGTTCTCAAGGACCATGCCAAAGACATTGTTAAATGAAACTTATATTCTTAAGAAAACGTATGCACAAGTCCTTTTGGACTGGTGGTGGCAAAAGTTCTAGTTTATTTTTAGATGGCATATTTCTCCTGGATTCTCGATATTGCTTGTACGGTCACTTTTTAGATCATTATTGAATCTGAGTTATGAAGTTGTGGAATAATTTGTTGCGCTTCGACTGCCAATAAAGTTCTCTTCAGCTAATTATATTACTAAATATTTCAAACGTGGGCATTGTTAACACATAAAACTAGTGGACCAACAACTTTCTTATAAACGAGTATCTCATTGAAAACCATACATCTTATGCTTATGTGTATGAAACTATAGCTTTGTTAAGAAAAGCTCTTTGGAGAGTTTTTATCAAGCCCAGCTATCAATGTGCCACGTATACTATATTTGTTCTCATACTAAACCCCAAATCATCTCTCAGTTTTTATTTCAGCACCTTTTTTTTAGACAGCCTTGAGACCATGGTATACCATACCGTACTGAACCAGACGGTACCGGACAAACCATACCAGTCCCAGTTTGAAACCGTTACCGGCACCGATGACGTACCGACACTCGGTATGCCAAAAAAATTACGTACCATACCGTACCGACAATATGCTAATGTGCACCGGTATAGGGTTTGATACCGAAACGGCGAATCTTGCTTGAGACCCATCCGTTCTGCTCTTACCATTCAATTCAGATATAGGCGTCAGAAAATTGTGGAAAACATAGTCAGCAAACGTTATAGGGTTGGCATTAGTACACGAGTTGACCAAATCAAAGTTGTAATTTCTTTCTGAGCTGAAATATATCTTACATGCTAATGCATCAATTTTTCGAATGCTTATGTCTTCTTCCTTTTGTTTTAGACAAGCCAGTTCCATCCAGTCTCCTTCCCCATGGAGCTACAAGTGAATATTGATGTACTTGTTAGTGAATTTGTGAATTCAATGGATATGTTTGTGCAAGTTAACTAACTACTGCTTCAAGAAGACATCAACTTACATGGCGAAGTAAATTCATTGTCCTGTTGAATTTGACAATATTTTGAAATGACAATACGACAATTTAAGCATATCTATTACCTGCATACATTATACATCCAGCTGCTTTCTCTCAGCAGAATATTTGATCGATTCCTACTTCCATATGTTGTTTATGAAGTGAAAATATGAGCTGAATCCTGGATGGTTGTGTTAAATTGATGTTCCAGGTCTGTGGGTAAGACACAAATGAATGAACAATCCTCAAGAAGTCACTTCGTGTTCACATTAAGGATATCTGGAGTTAATGAGGTGGGCTGGTGTTACTAATTTGACTGGTTTAGTTAGTAATACCTGTCTATATTTGCTGATGCTGATTCATGGTCACATATCTCCAGAGCACAGAACAACAGGTTCAAGGAGTGTTGAATTTAATTGATCTGGCTGGAAGTGAGCGCCTTGCTAAAAGTGGCTCCACTGGAGACCGCCTCAAAGAAACACAGGTAGACAATCTTGAACTTTTAACCATAGCTAAGTTGTTTCCCAGTGTATGTTTAATATGCTATTTCTTTCCCTCTGTTACTGCAGGCAATTAATAAAAGTTTATCAGCTTTGAGTGATGTAATATTTGCTATTGCAAAGAAAGAGGATCATGTGCCTTTCAGGAACTCCAAGCTGACATATCTTCTGCAGGTAAAATATCATTTCCCCTGGTTATAATTCTGCTTTGGGATGATTAGATCTTTAACTAAGATGATTTAATTGTTCAATGACTTCAACTGCAACTAATCTAATCTCAAATTCTGTATTAGCCTTGCCTTGGTGGAGACTCTAAAACGTTAATGTTTGTCAACATCGCCCCAGAGTCGTCGTCTGTTGGGGAGTCAATCTGTTCCCTTCGTTTTGCTGCAAGGGTTAATTCTTGCGAGATTGGGATTCCCCGTCGCCAGACCCAGATGCGTTCGTCAGACTCACGCTTAAGCTATGGTTGAGCAGCATGGCAAATACTTGCATCCTCCAGCACCATATGCTTGTCGCTGTAGCTGCCGTGGCATATTTAATGACTATTAGGCTTCTAACATAGTCTTCTGTAACCAGCACCAAGGAAATGAAATCAATGTTGTGTTGTGAATTGAATTTGCACAAGGCAGTATGTTGATTGTGGTAATATTTGTATCAGTAATTCCTTTTAACTCATTGTCTGTTATAATTGAATCAATTACCTACATGAACAATTTACACAATCAGTTCAGCTGGAATACCTGTTGAGGATGAACTGCTTCTCTCGCTCTCTCTCTCTCTCTCACTCTCTCACTTCTTTGGTCTTGCTATTTAGGCATTTCCAGACTGATGTTCTATAATGCTACATGGGGAATGATTAAACTGATGAGTCTGGTCAATAAGCTGTTGACTGCAAAAGATCATCTGGTGCATTCTACATAGCAATCCTATGACACTGTGGGGTTTTCAGAATCAGCAGTGCATTTGCATGGAAATTCTTATCATGCATGATACGTTAAGTAATTGATTTACAATATTAAGAAAATGATATGCAGATAATTATGTCATTCATATTGTATGGGCTATCTGCAGTGAAGAACATGTATCATATCTTCATACTTGCCGTGCTTCTTTACAGTGTATTTAAATTGGCCACCGGTGGAAGTTGAAGTAGTATCTTGGCTGCCTGGAATATTCTGTGGCTACTCTTCTTTCTTGTCTTTCAATCCTCAAGCCAAACACCAACTCTAGATGTATGGCAAAGTGGGAGAGCTAGTGAATGAGTTTTTTTTGTTTGTTATTTACTGCTATTAGGAGCTTCGCTTACAGGGCCTTTGTTCTTAATTGCATTGTAGTGGGAGATGTTATTTTATGCACTTGTTTGTTTAAATAGCATGTGGTTTACCTATTTTACCGAGATAAATAGAAGGATACACTAAGCGTTACTTGGATATAAGTTTGGTATCAATTTAAGCATGCTGAATTCCCTTATAGTGGAAGATGCTATTCTATGTGCTTGGTTGTTTTAACAGCTTGTGGTGTATATTTCCCACTGGGCAAGCTAAGATTCTGCATTTGGCTACTTTAATTGTTTTTTCCCTTAAAAAAAAGTAGGGGAGAAGGATATTTACCCTTACTCTTAATCACACCTTTTCTTTAATAACTAAAATGATCTGATTAAGGAGAAGAAAAGAGTACCCTTAATCTGTTTATCTCGAGTCTCTCAAAAGATTTAGAAAGAAGCAACAAAATTTGGTGAAAATAGGATTTAGGTTCCTTTTTCTTTCACTGATGATCATAAATTAATATACATGGTCTTTATATATAATAGTGAGATTTGCTTTTGCATAATTTGGATTGGATTATTCTCCTAGAATGGACAAGACTTAGTTTCTTAATATATATATATGATTAGCGGAACATAAACACGAAAAAACAAAAATCTTATACGAGCTAGATCTCAAGTTCTACATTGATTCTGCTTTCAACTACCTGCCTAATTCTTTTGGGATCGGGAGATACGTCTTGTCAAGGTCTTTATTGAAAAATTTTTTAAATTGACTAACCCCTGAATGATGGAATTTGGGCTTGATCACTTAGTACGCCTCATCCTTTAAAAGGTGATTCCATGTCGTAGAACTAGAAGTTACCCAATTTGTAAAAAAAGATCATCTCAATTAGGTACGTATGATTAAGTTACCATCTCTGAAAGGTTGGCCCACAATTTGTTTCTTGGTATGTTGGATTTCACTCCTAAGATTTGTCAGCCTTGCTCGTAGCGGCCAAATCAGTTTTTATCAAGAATAATGATTCTTCTAGATCACAAAAAATAAAAACCTTAAATCTCTCCTACATCAAAAAACTTCTCAAGCTTTTCTTCTTTGCTCACTATTGCGAGTGTTTACTCACTCCTAAAACTGGAACATTTACAACTTGGAAACTTGCATGATGGGACTCATCTTCTTCATGAAAAACCCTTCTGTTGGAGACGCGGTTTTTGCTATAACACTTGCTCTTGAGAAAGCCTTCTAATGGAGACATGATATGAGCTATCACTCATGCTCTTGCCTTCTATAGCTATGACACAAGGATTATGTAAAATATAGCCAACTAGCCTATAGTGCTTGCTCTTGCCTTCTGTGGCTCTAGCACAAGAATCACCTTGCCCATGCTTTTAACTTCTTGGTGTTAGAAGTTTAAGTTAACACATCAAATTGTTTTTTACAACATCATTGATTCTACCATCCACCATGACAACACCTTTGTCAATTTCTATTTCTTCCATCCTAAATTATGACTTTTATTGAAAATCAAACACACTTTCTTTATATTCATCTTACAGATAATTTTGGTATGGTTTAATCTCTACCTTTCTTAATGGAGATAAAATGATATGCCTAGCATCAATCAATCAAGATGGCTCTCAATAAAGAACAAGCCAGGATTTGTGGGTTGTTCTCTTTCCCAGCCTTATCCTTCTTAAGTGGATTATGCAACTTGTCTCGTAGCAACAATAGGGTGCTTTCTAGGCTTTTCAATGCCATTTCTCCTTATACTGCAGCTACTGTATGGAATGATCTCAAGTAGAGATTTTCTCATGATAACACCACTCAAATTTTCAAAAATTCTTCATGATACTAAAAAACATCCACAAGAGCATATCTCTGTTCCACCCTATTTTACCAGGTTAAAACCTCCATGGATAATCTGGTTATCTATCATGATGTGCTTGGCTCGTGCAATTAGGTCGGGAGAGTGGCAAACTTCATTCTCTCCCAAAAACAACAATAAAAGAGCCCAACCCGGATTCGTACATGAGACTTGGATCCATGCCTCTCTTTCTCTCATATTCCTCCTTGTCCTCCCATAAGCCTCTTTTTTCTCTCACTATATTACCTGACCTAATCAACCTATCCGAGGCCTAACCCAGCCTAATCCTAAACCCCATGCCCACTCTCTCTCACCATTCCTCTCTCTCTCTCTCTCTCTCTCTCTCTCTCTCTCTCTCTCTCTCTCTCTCTCTCTCTCTCTCTCTATATATATATATATATATATATATATATATATATATATATCTCGCTGCACGCTTCTCCCACCTTACATTGTGTCTCTTTTGGTGTGCTCATTGTTGCTAATTACAATTTACAAGGCGCCACTTTCATTACAAATGGTACCAATGTTCCTCTTGATGGTAAAACCAAGCCTTGCTGAGATCAACCCAAATGTGATAATTGTGACAAGCTAGGACACACCAAAAACCATTTTTTATGAACTTCATGGATATTCTTCAGGCAGTGCAAGCAATGCTCAACCCAATCCACTTGATGTTTTGATGTCAAGTCCTTCAACTGCACCTGTCTTTAAGCCAGAGAAATATATTACATTGCTTGTTTTAATCTCCATGATCACCATGCCTACAGGAGCTAATCTGGCCAATAAGGAATTTTTAATCTTTTCCTTTTGATACCATTAGATTGTTGATATTGTTGTGACCAATCATATGTCTTTCTGACCCCACTAATTTTAAAAAAAGAACAACACTAATTTGCATTTTCTCATTCAAGCATAATTTGTTATCTAGTAGTGTCTTAACTAAGGATATCTAATGTTCTATTACTTTGTATACTAATAAATATATATTTCGAGAATCGAGAGCAATGCTTAGGAGAATAACTGGAGTTGTTAAGCAACAAAGACTCCATGTTTTATGTCCCAACGACACTGCATTCTCTGTTTGATCCATGACCTTCTTCGATTTGTGGCATCTATATTTGGGACATCATTGTGTTTCATTATTAAACCATATAGTTAGGTCAAATAAAAATTTTAATGTGTCTAGCCCATGTCTACGTCATTTCTAATCTATAGCGAAATAGGCCAGATTATCTCTTCCTAAAAGTCCTACTTCTTCGTCATCTCCTTTTAAGTTAATATATGTTGATATTTGGAGTTTTTATTCTATGCCTTATTTCCAGTGCAAAATATCTTTTTACTATTGCCAATGATCGTAGTAGATGCTCTTGGAGATATTTGATGAACTTTAAGTCTGAATCATAAAAAAAATTAAATATATTTTTTGGCCGAGGTCTATAAATCTCTTGTGTAGTGTGAGCTGATAATGGTTTATAATTATTTATTTAATCTGAACTGCCTTCATATTTTTGTACTTATGGCGCACTTTATTGATAACATGCGCCGATAATACCTACTGATATGGGATACTTGAAAAGAAACATTAACATTTTCTTGAAGTTATAAAAACTACATAGATTCCAAGCAAATTTACCATTTTTGTTTTGGGGCGAGTGCATTCTCACACTAACCTATTTAATAAACCGCGTACCTGCACATTTGCTAAATCATAGAAGTCCCAAGAAGTTCTTAACTTTGCTCCTCCTTACAAGTAAGAGTGTTGGTGCCTATGTTTTGTGTACAAGTTGAGTTTGACAATGTGTCTTATTTTGTCTAGCAAGCCTATAAAGTTCACTGCGATCCCCTTTGCACGGAGGCACTCCTTCTTTCGAAGTTACGAGGCTATTTTGTTGAGTTTCTTAGAGAGAGTTGTGTCGCTTCCCTAGGTATCCTCCACCTACTCATCTGTGTCGGTTTCAGGTACAGGTACCTTTTTGTTGAAGATCATTCAAGCTTTTTTTGAGAGTATGGCATGAGTTACTTCAGCGCCGTAGTGCCTGGTACTCGAGCATTGGACATCGATAGTAAATTAGATGTATGTGAGTTGGGATATTGTTTGTTTCTAGTATAATGTCTTTATTTTTTTCTCCACTCCAAGTGCTCTTCGTGAAGGATGTGGAGGGCCCTTTGTGAGGATATCATATCGGGAAGCAATATATGAAGTACAGAACATGATTGCTTTTTTTCGATCAATCACCATGATGGCATAAATAGCATGCACACTATGATAATAGTATACCTACTGGGAGACATTGAGGCCTTGAAGACTCTTGAAGAATTATTATCTCAACCCTTTTTGTAGAGGAGGGGATGCCTCCTACTTAAGAGCACCAAAGGGACTCATCCAAGGTAGGATGGTGTCCTATCTAGGATGGCTTCCCATCAAAAGTCTTGGGCAGACTCTTAGTCTAAAGAGAGGTAGGAAAAGGTGCCTGCGTTAGAGCCTAGGAGGCTGGGTGCTGGCCTCTTAGAGCCGCCCCCTCATCTTCTACATATGCCTTAGGCCACTACAAGTAGCAAGGGTGGCAGCCACCAACCCTGGCTTGCCTCCCTCACTTGAATCCAATCCAAGAGGCTCTAGAGCTGACCTAGATCTAGTCTTGCTTTATCCAACTTAGCTGATCCCTATATTTGGGTTATCTCTCTAGCCCGATATCTTCTCCAAGTAATTTTGCACCTTACTTGGTCCAATCTAGAAGAAAATAATCAAACGAGATCTAATTCCAATTGATTTACAAACAGATGATACAAGCTAGATGTACTAGTGGAATATGTCAACTCCAGTTTCTGCTTACTAAAGACTTGCCCTTTTAGGTCCACTTAGTCAACACATTTGCTATGTGACCCAGCATGCAGATATAGATGTATTACTGTATCTTTTGGAGAGTAGGATGAAACTAATCGGTCTTTCTATTTTTGCACAAGTCATATCTTACAATTTAGTCTCCTATCATTCCAGTATTTCTATATGATCATTGAGCACGACATTGTCAGACCCTTAGTTATACAGTTCATATCCTATTAGAATCTTCGGTCGTGTTAGGCATTCTTTTATAAAAAATTGTTTACATATATATTTCTTAAATATAATTAATTATTAATTAAAATTTTATAAAATAATTATTTTTTTAAATATTTCAAGTTATTGCTCGGTCAAGTCTAATATTTCCGGTCATATTTTTGTTCTAATATAGATACCATGATGATTTCAATGCTAGATAACCTAATCCTTATTTGTATTAGAACTAGGAAGCCGTTGTGCTCCCTATTAAGGACAAAATCCAGAGTATCGTGGTCCAACATGGATTTGGCCATAAATTTAATGACCGCAAAGTACCGTAAGGTATCTTGTTTTTTTGGGTTAAAAGACGACTTGTAAGCTCATGCACTTGGTTCATGTATCTATCACTAACAATACTTTGCAAAGTGGATTGCCCGTGCTGAATGCTCTACGTGATGGTACACTCAGGTGTTAATGTGAGGTTTAGCCTTGGGTGTGGAGAAACTCTATGCCATCATTGTTCACCTTGATCGTTTTATTAGTATGATGCCTAACCCATCTATAGATATGAATAAGTTTTGAGTATCTAAATTTGTTCAATCTTCTTCATCATGAATAAACTATACTTTTTTTCTGGCTCTATGGTTGTTTGATGTAGGAGGATTGCTAGACTCAATGTGGACCATTTTGGTTACTATGAGCAGGGCTGGACAGGGTTTAGGAGTGAGATCCGCCACATCGAGAAGCCGAGTCGTGCCAAAATTCTGAAGGCCATAATTTAGTCATACGATACCCAATTGAGATGATCTATTTTTTTTTGTAATTGGGTATCTTTTCGAGATCTACAATTTTGGGCCAACCTCCTAGAGATTGAATTGGACCGAAATTTCATTGTTTAGGCTCTAAAATGGGATGGTTAAATCGAAAGTTTTTTTTTTTGGAAAAGACTTTGACCGAGCAAAGCTCTCTATCCGATAAGAATTTGATGGAGTGACAGAAAGCAGAGTTAATGTATAAATCGAAATCTACCTTCTCGAAATTTTTAGCTTTTTTTCTAATAGAAATGTCTATTTAAGAAAAAAAGAGTTCTACTGGGATTAGGAAGAGGAATATGACCTAAATTGTGTTAGAGCGGACCTCACATTATAAATAGAGACTATGTACCTTATTTTTTTGAGAAGTAATGAAAGAAAAGGAGACTTAAAGTCCTATTTTTGAAATTCCTCAATATTCTTCTAGTTTTCTTTTGAGATATTCGAGTTGAATGGATAGAAAAAAATCTTTCTTTTCTCCGATCGAATCATTGTTGTATGACAACATCATATATATACTGCATATGATTACATGGATAGGAGATAGCAATGATTTTTTAACTATTTTTATTATTAAATATGCAATGGCTCTTCGGGCACATCCCACATCCAAAACTTCGAGCCCCTACTGTCATTCCTTATCCTATTTTGAACAATAACACATCTAAATTTACTTTCATTTCTCCCTCTCCATAAAGCTCTATGCCAATCTCCAACACTATGGAACCTATCTCCACCAAGGACACTAACTCCCTTCCTTCCAAACTCTACTATCACTCCATGCCTATTGTACAATCTATCTCCACCAATGGCACTTCCTTGCTCTTCCAAACTCTACCATTCTTTCTGTCTGTTGTTCCGGCTCTCTCAAACTCGACTGCCTTATCTCATTGATTTTGAGTGTTTCTTTGTTGCTAATAACTCTTCTCCAATAGCTTTCTCTGCAAAAAGTCCTAAAGTACACAATATCCTCTATGGAGAGTCTCCAGGTCTCATAGTTGTATTAAAATCTTGATGCATCTATTTTGCGTTAAAACATTAGATAACATTGTGCATCTCAGCAAAATTCTGGTGCAAGCTATCATATGAACCATCACTACTTACATCTAGATCTTGTGAACATGTCACTATAGTGAGGATCAAAGGCCGTAATGCCAATGCTATGACCTCGTAGTATCAAAGAAAACTAAAATTATAAAAAGGAGAGGAAAGAGAAGAAGCTTCTTACAAGTATGAAGAAAAGTTATGGGATTGAGATTCAGCCGAAGAGACGAGGATATGCCTAAGTGAATTAAGGTGTTAAACGACACCGTTTGAAAATAAGCAGTTTTTTTTTTTGAACTTAGAAATTAGCATCTTACAGGGGCTAGTACAACATCGTTCGGTTTTACGGGAATCTTCCACTACCAAAAGTTTGGTCACTAAAAAACTCAAACTTTCTGCCTAATTTTTTCATCAGAAAAAGACGCCATTCGTAAAAGTTTTCTTGGACTAAATTTTTTTTAGTCGCTGGAGGTGAACCTTTAAGGTCCAAAATTTAGTCGCCAAAAGTTTTACCTCCAGCCCGCGCGAAATATTGGACTCGTGCCAACTTGGTATTACTTTTCTGCAATCAAATATGCATTTAGTCGGTGCAGGACAATTATTCAGTAACTAACAAGAATGTTGGTCGCAGATAGCCTTATTTTCAGCAACCAAACTTTAGTTGCCAAACGTTTTACCTCCACCCCGCCAACTTGATTTTGATTTTCCGCGACCAAATATGTATTTAGTCGGTGTAGGACAATCATTCAGTAACTAACAAGAATGTTGGTCGTAAATAGCCTTATTTACAGCGACCACTATTCATTTAGTCACCGAAAGGGGTCGCTGAAAGTGTATTTTCTTGTAGTGAAGATAGATTGCTTTGAAGAGATCGATTCAAATCTCCTAGAAGCCACATGGAGGTTGGTTATAGCTCTTATTAAAAAAAAAGCATGATTTCTCTTCATTAATAGCTCATGCCCAAGAGCTTATATAGTTATTGGGTTGGATGCATTGACTTGAAAGAAGCAGCCGCATTCTAATAAAATAGAAAACCAAATAATTCTAAAAAAAATATTGATTGGTTGCAAGTTTCCTTTTCAGATTAGTGATCTTATCACATATTATAAGCATAAAAATGAAATAGCATGCTGATATTATCAACATTCAATAGGACATTCCACATAAGATCGAGTTGACAAACACAAGTTACAATTAGTAACAAAAACTAATAACTAATTATATTTTTTTAGAGAAAACTTGTTACATTAAATTTATTATTGAAGTAATTAATTTCCTAAATTCAAGAGAAAGGTGCCATTTTTAGATTAGTTCTGATTTCTTTGGTATTTAATGATCCCTATGTGGAACAAATTATACTTTTCAATCCAAGCCTATCTAAACAAGTTTTTTCTTTTTTTTTTTTGTTTCTTGAGCAAAATGGTGGGAGAATAACTAGTACACGTTTCATTAGAAATGAAATAGGTAAAAAATATTGAAGCAAGAAAGTTAGAGAAAGAGAAGAGGAAAGAAAAAAAAGACAGAAAATAAGAAGGTAAAGAAATGACTGAAGGAATACAAGCAGCCCAAACAACAAAAGCTAGCACACAAGAAAGCACAAAAAGAGTGAGAGTGTTATAGTCTGGTCCTAGATCAAAACATTGTTTAACTAAAAATATCAAGACATAATTTATGAGTTATTTTTGATTCATAAAAGCCATTTTAGCCATCTCGATGGCTTATGACATTAAAACAATAGTGTTAAGTGTATAAAATTTTAAAACCTTTTTTCTTTATCTATATATAATTAGAATTACAAATTCAAAGAGAAATACAATACTATTGGTGCCCAAAATCGTCGCAATGCTCGTTAAAGCTGACATTACATGGAATGGCCAGTGACAACATTGCTAGGACTGTGTGGAACATCGGCAAGGCTCTCGTACGGACAAAGTTTCATGCACCAAACCAACTTTGTTTGAAGGGAACCATAGCAACAGGCGAGGAAGGATGTACTTGTCCCTTGAACTTGACCTCATTCAGCGATAGCTCTTTAGCTTATATCACATGAAAAACTCAAATCATAGCTGCTTCTTTGCATCTTAAATGTGTGATATCTCCATGGATAGATACTTGTATTTTGACTCATTTTACAGTATTTTCCTTAAAAAAACCTATTGTTTGTGTTTTGTGTCATGCCACTATGGAATACCCCTTGCAATGTAGGAAGCTTCATGGGATTTTTTACCATAACTATGGAACCTTTATGTAGCTCTCTCAACCATGTCATAAGGCAAGGGTAGAACTAATTGTTGTGCGAGAGGAGAGCCTTAGTACTTCTTTTGAGATGGTATAGCTATAATAGCATCAGGGTTGTTTAGTCATCCATGAATAGTATTAATTTAACAAGAGCACAACGTGGTTGGCATTCTTAATGCATCCTCGAACCTTTAAAATGCAGTTCAAAGTACCATGGCCGATCATGTATCTTCAAGAAATGCTAAGTACTCTAAAAATATACATTCTTCTTGTACCCGTCACTACTTTTTCATTTTCACTCCACTTATGATGACACAAGCTTTATAGATTGATATGCTAAGCTAGCTTAATAAATGTTTTTATAGGCAGAAATGTTAAGTATTTGCAGCCATTACTTACCAAGTTGCTATATTGATCATTTGTATGAATTTTAATTATTTTTACTTTGAAATATGATATAGAGGAATGCCTCGATAATTAAGGTTGCTTAGCAATAAAATCATTCTAGACAAAACCATAGCCAAAGACATTCATCCTTTCTCTTTTGTTGAGCCAATCTTTAACTCCTTTATTATAAATAATTTCAAAAATCAATAAATAGATAATTAACATTAATAACCATGTAAGAGGCCAAAAAGAACCAAATCAAAAAATAAGTAAAAGAGAGAGAGGCAAACTATAAATCAAAGTTATAAACCAAAGGACTAGCTTTTTTTTTCTTTTTTTTTTCTTTTTTGTGGAGAGGTGGAGGGAGTTACAAAGAAGCGCAATAATTTTCTTTTTAATTTTTCTTTTCAATAAACTAAGTAGTATAATGTCATGACACGATATTGACCTGACTAGTTAAGGAGAAGCTTCCTAAAGGATTGATACAAATGTATCTATCAAGCTTTATCTCAACCACCCATGATGGATCTAGGCTCGGAAAACCATGTCCCTAAGGTAAAAAGCAGAAAGCAGGATTCTTTGCCATCAAAATTTTATTTTTTTTAGTTAATGTTGCGTTTTGAGTTGGCAAATGGCATCAAACAAATGACTCCCAAAAATAAATTGAGGAATGCGGCCAGTCAGAGTCAAATCGAACTGATTGGCTCTCCTTGCTGCAGAGGCGCTGCTGAGTTTGATTCAGGGTGGGGACAACCCCATTGGATAAAACAAAAAACCATTATGGATAAAGTTAAGGAGGCTTCCACATATCAACAAATGGAGAACCTGGATAAAGCCCAACTCTTAACTGGTATCTGAAAGCAGAGGGCCACAGCCCCTTGGTTTCTGTGAGGGCCCCTTGCTCTTGCACTGTTTTTTTCTTTTTTTTTTTTGTTCTCATCCACAACTGCCCAGCTGGCATCCTCATTTGGTCACCCAATTCCAACCCCCTTCTTTGTATAAAAATGCAACCAGTGGGGTGAGGAAGGAACCAAGGGGTGGTAATGGAAGAGCAGCAACAAGCAACGAAGTTCAGGGTTGTGAAGGTGGACTCAGAGGAGTCATGGAACCACTTCATCACCCAAGCCAACAACCAAGGCAGCCCTGTGAGCTCCTGCAATCTCCTAAACTTATTTGAGATTTAATTTGTTTTAGTTCTACTAGGCAATATTCAACATAGGCACTTCATCTTCCTTCTTAACTCTTCCTTGTATATGTGGATCTTAACATCTCTAATAGAAGAATTTTGTTTGGCTATGTCCTTTAATAATCGACCGGCTATGTATAACATTTCCTAGTTCTTTAGTTTTCTCATGAGAGAGAGAGGGCAAGTTTTTATTTTTTTAAAATGAAAGATAAAAAGTAAGAGAACTACCAAAAGGTTAAGTAGAGATGGGAATCTTATCTCAGATTGAACGGAAGGATCAACTTGAAAGTTTGGTAGATTTTCTTACCATCATAAAACAATAAGCTTAATTAAGAATATATGTAATTTATTCTGATTCGGTTGCTGCAAAATATTTTTGCAGGTTTTTGTTCACTTCAGTGCTTCATGGTGTGTCCCATCACTTGCCATGAACTCCTACTTTGAGGAACTGGCGATGACTTACCAGGATATTGTGTTTCTCTTGGTAGATGTCGACGAAGTCAAGGTACTTTTTTTTTTTAAAAAAAAAAAATCATAACAATGATGCTAAGAACATTAGGAAAACAATATCTTTATGAAACTTTGTTTACTTTCCTTCACTAAAATAAAAAAGAAAAAGAAAACAAGGATATTTAAACTTTTATGTTGATAGATCTAGTTCGGGGCCTTTTTTTTTGCTACTATGTTTGATCATTTTTTGCATTACTCCGACTGATTGCTGCAAATGAAATGGACTCCTGTGTTTAGATCCTGCTAGAATTGCTGGTGCTCCAAAGAACTGTCTAGGATTACCTATAAAATAAAAGGGAAAACTAATGGAACTTCATTGTGCCTCCCAATCACTAAGGTTGTAATGGCATTCTTCTCATGGGTGACCCACCTGAGTAATTGGGTTGCACAGAATTGTTGAGCACTGTTGACGGGGCCAAAGTTACTTGTTCAATTGCTGATGTATCGCACCATTTTGCGCCGTTATCAGGTGGGTGATACAGCTGCACACACATACACACACACACAAAAAAAGGGTGGGTGTTGCATCTCTGTTGTTATCTTATCACATAAATTTAAGGCCACCTGAGCATTTTCCTAGGGATATTCTTGCTTCATGTGTTGAATTAGTCTATGTCACAACAGCAATATTCTCCAAATTACCAAAACATTTGCAAATTATTCATAATTCCTTATTTGAATGGTTCTTTGCATTATTCTTGTGTGATTCAGTGATCTAAAACCATTGATCACTTCCTGAATTTTACAAGTTTTGCACAAGTTATCTGATAAACACACAAGATTTGTAGTCAGGTGGTGTTTTCATACTTCCATGCTTGGTTTTGTGTAGGAGCAACTAACAGTATTCCAATGATTTTCTTGCAATATATATATATATATATATATATATATATATATATATATATATATATATATGTATATAATTTTTGATTTTTTTTTAAAATTTATGTTGCTCTCTTTAAAATCAGAATTATCTGGCTTCTTCCTAAGCTTCCAGTTTTTGAATGCTGAATCTTTTCCAATCCAAGTGTTTTCAGTACCGAACCCGTAGCTCTGTCGTTAACTAATAAGTTTAAATCTTTCACGGAACTTTTCAATGTGTCATATTACTTCTTTGCATCTATAATTTTGTAAAATTTTGCCGTTGATACAAGAATTATACTTGTTGTAACTAGAGTTGTTGTGAAATGTTGTCTTTGGTGATATATCAACAGGGGGTTGCTTCTAAGATGGAGGTGAAGGCAATGCCTACCTTTGTGCTGATGAGGAATGGGGAAGTGGTAACTAGGTTTGTTGGAGCAAATCCAGAAGAAATGAGGAAGAGGATAGATGCTTTTGCCCATTCCCTTCTTCCAACGAATATGGATGAGTAGTTTGCAGGGTGTCACAATAAGACCAAACTGAAAAAGGAACAACCATGGTGTTCTCTGTTTCTTCTGTTCAAAATTTTTAAATATTTTTAATTAGATGTAAAATACGTAGGGTTGTATAATAATAGTGCAGTCCTAAAGCATTTTGATGCTTAAAAACAGTGAAAGTACTAAACATTATTCTATAATATTCATGCATAATCCATGACCAGAGTCCAAACCCAATGGATGAGCATAGAGGCTTCTTACATTAAAATGACTAGTATGTATGTAGTATGTAAAATGTATATGCTTTAATCAAATGGAGGGCTGCTTAAATAGTAAGGAAGTCAAACTCTTTTATCTTCTCTGGAGGTCTTAGAAAATCACAGATTGGCTTTGAAGTCCAACCTTTTCCAATATATATTAAACTAGAATTTGAGCAGATGAAATGCATGTTTGAGAAATGATATAAGATTTTAAATTATAATACATATAAATAATGAAAACAATGTTAACAGTAATTAGATTTTTTTATTTGTTTGTTGATTTTTTTTTCCTGTTAGCTGACTCTCACAAATATCATAATCAAATATTTCCTTATCTATCTGTGGCTAGTATTACTATTTTTTTGTTGTTGTTTACTCCCATAAATTTTCCATTATAGTATTTCCTCTATATATTTGCAAAATGATTTTAATTTCTTTATTTTATTTATTTATTCTCACAAACTGATGGTCAGACAATAGAAAAGGAGAAGGATTTTTTTGGTATTATCCCAAAATAAAATATCCTATTATCTTTTTACCTCTCTGTTTACTGTATGTATATTCAAGTTTTTCATCATTTATTTTCTTCTTTTGATATGACCATTTTATTACATGCTTGTAACTAGTAGTTAATTTTTTTTTCTTATTGTGTTGGAAGTTGAGATTTTTGATTCTCTATTTATTTATTGCTACGATTATAGTTAGGTAAAATTTCCTTTTTGTGTCCAAAAGTATGATTTTAATTTTGTTTCTTCTCTGTATACAGCCAGGATCATATATGTAATCGAGAAAAAGTGGAAGGATGTATTCGGAATTTAAAATTAATAAAAAAAGAATTTGAGAGGAACACTCCTAGATTTCAAAACTTGTAACTTAAGTAGTAGCTAAAGACGTTTGCAATAAAATTTTGAAATCGTCATTACTTATCTATTTATTCTCACAAAATGGTGGTAAGAGAATAATAGAAAGAGAGGTATATTTGAATTATGTCACTAAAAGAAAATAATCTATAATATTTTCCATATCTGTTTATAGTTGGTATTATCAATTTTTTGTTATTTATTTTCCATCACATTTTTTTTGTATGAACATTTCCTTGCATGTTTGTAATTAATTTTTTAATTCTGTTCTTTCCCAGAAGCCAATATTTTTTTAATTTGTTTATTGCCATTATTGTAATTGGTGGAAATTCTTTATTTGTTTTAAAGCTGGGATTTATTTTAGTTTCCTTATTCGTATATATTATTGGCAGTTCATTGTGAGTCCAAATTTAGCTAGGATTATATTCCAATTTCCATGTTTTTATTTGTTCTATTGTTATCCCACAATAATCTAAGCTAGATTGGGGGATTGTTGGGAAAAATCTTATTTTAAATAAGCAACCAAGAATCTCCTTGTTTGAGTTTGAAGAGGAGCAGGTGCTAGTTTTCATATAAAGGTTTATATCTTAGCTAAAGATTGAGATCTGGTGATGTATTAGAAACGGATCACGTCACACACTACAAACTGTTGTGAGGTGACATTATTAAAAGCAGGTCGATTAGTCACAAAGAAAAAGAGGTTTGAGTACCAAGACAATCTAGATAAGGATGAAATGGGCCAACAAGGATAAGTCCAAAATTTAGTGGAGGTGTATTGGACTGAGAGCGATATTAGCTAAGAGTACTGGCCGATTGGGGCCATCAAAGCTCAAGTTATAAAAAGACTAAACAAGCTAGTTGAGAAGGATTAAAAATTAATATGCAATCAATTGGCATATCACTTTACTGCAGGCTGAATATGAATGCCCAATTCATCTCTAGGAAGTTTGAAGTTAAAGTTGCTACTTGATGAAGAAGAAAATGAGATAGCAGAAGTAACCAACTGGGGCGTGACAAAAGGGATAAAGACATCTTCAGGTGGTTAGCAGTAATGTGATGGTAAGAGATGTATAAATGGAAAATTGAGAAATGAAAAGCATGGCCTTTTCTTCCATCAATTGAATGAATTTATGAAATTATCAGTTTAATTTTATATTTCAATTTTCGATTTCAATTTAATCATCCTCACCTGGTCTTCGGTAGCTTAGGTAGTATTCCAATCCTTAAAGTTCTTGAACTTAAAGGCAATGGAACCTATCAACTTTTCTTCCTAGTTCTGGTTACGACCTGTTACTTGATCCAACCATAGATTTGTCTCCTTCTTCATCTCATAAAATGGAGGAAATTCTTGTGCCTGTTAGAGAAGGAGGTTATGGTTTATCGTGTGTGCACGCTATTGAAAAGAGCTTTTGTGAGGTATTTGATCCAGTTTTTGTAAATTTTATTAATATTTTTCTATTTTTTTCCAAATTTATCCTCCTCAATTTTTTGATTTTTTCTCTTAAATTTTTTCCCTCTTTTACTATTGGTGCTTGTTCGTGGTGATCTTAGGCTGACCAATTTTATTCTGCAAAATAATCATATCGTTCTACATATTATCAAATAGTTTGTAGATTTTCTACATATATAGCGAGGACTTATTTATGCAACTAAGGAAAAAAGTGGAAGGGTATTTTGAGATCAAAAAATGATAGATGGAACTTATTTTCAGATTTTGAAACATATTTTTATATAATACAAATGTATTTTGTTGGAAACTATTTATTTATTTGTTTGTTTGTTTGTTAATTTATTGCTGAAATTATTATAAGATGATTTTTTTCATTTGTCTAAAACCAGGATTTTGATTTTGTTTCTTTTTCATATACATAGCCAAAATGTATATGTAATTTAAAACAACTTGAAGGTTTTTTTTTTTTTTGGTAGAGAAGTGGAAGGTGTCTTTGGAATAAAAACTAATGATAGATAAAATCTACTAGAAATATTTTGACAATCAGAAATATTATGTTTACTATTAATACAAATAAGTAGATTCTGATTTTCTTTTCTTGCTAGCGGCTTTGATGCAAAACTTTTTTAGGATTTGTTAGATATACTACTTTTCGAAGTTTCTAATCTTTCAAGGGCAGGTGCTATGGGTACTCAGTTTATAAGAGGATTTTGATGTCTCCTTCCACAAAAAAAAGAAAGATCAATCTGTCTATTGGTTGTATTAGAGCTCTCAAAATGGTAATCTAGTCATTAATAATGAGTTTTGTAATGTTGGTTAGCCAAAATTTAGGATTGCAACGAAAAAACTAGGGCATATTGTGTCATACAATTTTTTCCTCTAGTGGACAAAGCATAGTTGGATTCTGGTAGTGGAGTTGCAAAGTAGGTGAAGAAAGAGATGGCCACCTTAGAACAGATGTGGAAATACAAAATAGTGGATTTTTGGGTTACATCACTCTCTCCAATTATTATTATTTTCCTTTATCTCTCTTTTATCTATTTTCTTCTCTCCTTTTTGTATCCATTTCATTTCAAATAAAACATGCAGTGGTCTATCTCACTATTTTGCTCAAAATAGAATAATCAGTTGTGTCATGCAAAACACTGAAAATAACATCGATTTTTCTGTCTTTAGGGTACTAAAATTCGAGTAAAGTTTAGAATTTTAGTAGTTGCTGTATTTTAAAATAAATAGAAAATTTATAATAATACTTTTCTGTGCTATAATCCACTCTTGGAATCTTGGAGGCAAATGGAGAAATACCTTTCCAAGCCTTTAGATAGTTGAGAGCTTGAGATCAGGGAGTCACTCACAGTGAGGATCTCAAGAATACTAGAACATAGAGCTTGCTTGATGCAGATATAAAGATCAAGATTAAGAGGGATAGAGGCCCGAGATTTTTTCTGGCCTTCCTTGAACCCTTCTTTATTTGGATGCATGATTTGAGGGTGCAGAGAATAGGTACAAGAAGAGTGTTCAATTCCCCTATAAGAGAAGCACACCAAGGTGTTTCGATAAGTATTTTTACAATGGCCTGCTTCTTCACAACAAAAACAAGCCCCCGTTTTAAAGCAAGAAGGGCATGGCCAACACCAACTCTGCAGTTGATGAGGTTGTGGAATAATTGGTGGGGAGTAATAGGAGACATTCTCCATACTTTCTCGTGATTTGGCAGGTTGTATTCACGTTAGAGCTACTCGCCCCCCCCCCCCAAAAAAAAAAAAAAAGGTGGGGATTTAAGAACTTAATTAACAAAAATATACCATCTTGGAAGGAGGGATTAGTCCTCTGAGCATTAAGTGGAGGAAACGAGGCTTGGGAACAAGGTGAGGGCTAAGATCCTTGACCCTTCGGCGAGGAGAGATTTAGGAGCCATAAACGCTTTTGAGAATCCATGAGAGGACCTCCATGCTCGGGCACAGGTTTTCCCCGGTGCTTCTCTCGAACTGTTCACTTCTTTTCATGAAATTCTTTTCATTTTTTTGCAATATTCATTTGCTTCATTGCAAAGCACAAGTTATGATGTCAATTCTGAGGGAGCCATAAGTATACAACACACCTACTTATAGACATTTGAGTGAGACATCTGAATTACTAAAGCATTTTTGTATTAACTACTGATGTTGAGTAATTATCTTGTTATAAGAAATTGAGACGAGTCTCCATGGGCAACATCACCTAAGGTAGTGTCGTAGACAAATTTGCATGGCAAAAAAATTAAAATTATTTCTAACACTAGCGGCTGTTGCTTGAAGACTTTCATTTTTCTTTAATAGAAAATGGCTCAAATACATTCATTTTTGCCTTGAAGCCCGCCAACATGGGCTGCAACGTACACAGCCATTCAGTGCCAACATACAACATAAGGAAATGAAAATACATTGAAACAAGGGTTTGATAGTGGGGAATAATTCCACAACTTTCGATTCTTTCATGTCATATATATCAACAATAGTAGCTAGGCACCAACTGGACACAGTTATTTCAGTTTCCATGCAAGAATTAGAGCACTGCATGATTTCACAGTAGTATGCCGGCCTGTTCCTACATAGATCCGGTCCCTAACTTCCTGTAACTTGATAGCTGGTAAGCCATAAAAAGTTCGGGTAATTCCATAACTAATATGCTAACTGGACATATAGGCCAGTGCATGGGGTGGCAAAGTTAATCATTTCGTTTCTACGAAGAACCGAGTTCATGTAACATAGCATGACCTCAATTTGAACCACCTCTTAGAACAAATCAGCTATAAAGTTAGATAGCCCAACCGTTGTTTGTAGCCATCTTTGCTCAAGGCCTACTCCATTCTACAGGAAGCTTAACTTTCTTTGTCCTTGATCAGATAAGCGTTTGGTGAACAACTGGCTACTACAGGAGTGGTTTCATCCCCTTTGTGAATCGGATTTTGTGCCTTTTCTTTACCAAAAAAACAGATAACGTGCCACAATCTTAGAGGCTCCACATGAAACTCAGGCTAATGGGTGTAGATGGAAGGTCCATTTAGCAACATCGTTCTGTTACTTTTCTCCTTTTTTAATCTTCTTTCCCCTCGGTCTCTTATAGGCTTTCACGTGAACCAGAGACTAGTGGACCAACACCCAACAACAAAAACAAATCAAGGGAGCCCCAACTGCCCCCTCCGCCCTCCCTCTCCCTCTTCTCCTTCTCATCTTCCTCTCACTCTCTTCCATCCGAGAATCTCAAGAGGAAGGAAGAAGAAGGAATGTGTTACGTTGGGAAGGCCACCAAGATCTTCCTCTTCATGGTTGGGGTGCTGGCTGTGGCTGGACTCGTCATGGCCCTCGGCCTCCTCCGCCGCAGCTGGGATCAAAAAGAGGTTCGTCCATGCCATTCCAACGTCGCCGGCTGCCACCCCATTTTCCCAGACCCCATTCCGGCCAACACCGCCGCCGCCCCCATCCCCACTACCCCCACCAATCCTGGCACCCCAACCACTGCAGCCACCAACCCTCCTGCCGCCGCCGCCACTTCGACTGCGATTCCGCCGTTCCTCAGCCCGCCCAGCCCCACCTCTGCCACCCTTGGCCCGGTCCATGCATAGAGGCCCAACCATCTCTAGCTATATTCCTTAAATCTCTAACCCACGTCACAAACTCATAGCTTAGTTCATCTTTTACTTTATCCATCTTTGCTATTTGTTTCTTCTTTAGTTTGTGTTGGTCTCAACGATTTTTTTTTTTTTTCCAATTTGGGAGCAGATGACATTATCTTTTGTCCCTTCTAATGTGAGAAATATACTTGATTTTGATGGCTAGACTCTTTTTGTGATAATCAGCTGTATAAGAGCGATTGTTGTTGGCTAGCTGGAAGAATTTCTTAGCTAATTGTTGTTTGTACATTAATTGTGTCTGAGATATTGTGCTTCTTTAGGAGCATTTTAGGAATGTTAATGAAGAGCAGCAGTTAAAGTTGTGTTATTTGGACCTGGTGTGATTTGGAAATAATTGGATACACTTTTCCTCCCAGAATTTTGTTCCAGAAATCATACAACTTGGCACATAATCTACTATATAACATGATTATTATGCGTAAGTTATGAATTTGGCTACGTATTGACATGTCATAGATGAATTTTGACAATTTCGCTGATTAACCTGGAGCTGAAGGCGAGTTATATCTGGCATGAACCCTATGAAAGTTTTTGACCCCTCAAAAGTAAGGTTGGTTTGGAATAAGAGTGAAGTTGGAATCAAGTCACCCCTGTTAAGTCAGAGAAAACATTACCCTGGTTCAAATCAGTCCAGTATAGTGGGCCTTCCTAGAAACCTAATTTGTGTCTATGTGATGATATATAGCCTGATTCTAAATATCTTCAAGCTAATGTACATGAAATCATTTGATACGTTCATATGCCCCGCCCAGGCTTATGGATTCAGCCAATGAATGAAAATATTTAAGATTAAAGAACTTGTACCACCAAAAGAAGTATCGGATTATTTTTCTCATGATGCAAACTATGCCAATATTGTGCATGTGATTGGTGTTAAGGCATGCTCGAAGGAATAATGTGGAGCCATCTCAAACTATGAGCAGTTATAGTCCAATCTCTAGGAGCACTACATTTAAATAACAAGTCCATCTAGACCATTTTTCCAATTGTTTCAATCTTAAGCCCGGTACTTCGAACAAGAAATCACCCATGGCATAAAATTAACCAATAACTACATTGATTAGGTGGAGGATTGGATAGTAGATAATACTTGTGAAATTGGTAAGAATCGTGACCTGAATCTAGAGACTCTCAAAGAGTTGCTGACATGTGTCCTTTGTTACGATTGATGCCTAAATCTTGGCTGCAATAGAGGAGACCTGAAGAGCATCAGTCGACTTATACATAAGGAGAAAGAAGAGCAAAGGAGGTCGTCGGAGATGATCTAGCCAAAAGGCCTCCGATGCCTAAGTTAGACAGGGCATTGAGAATAGAAGAAGAAAGAAAAGAGAGTATAGTATAGAATAACCTTTGTCTTGCATCCCTAGTACGCTGGCCCCCTTTTATAAATGTAAAGTCCTTATCCCACTAGGGTTGGACTCTTTAGAGCCTGAGTCGGAGTAAGGAACTATCTCTAAGTTTTCTTTATATAGATCATCTTTAGAATAATAGTACTACCAAAATTGACCTCCTACTAGGCCACGTGTTAGCTCATGATAGGTAGGTTGATTTTAGGTCACATTATATGCCCCTACTTCCGAGTTTGAGCTATTTTTTCTGATTCGGATGAAGAAAGTAGTCAGATTAGTCAATTATAGGTAGGTTTGGGCTTATATTGTCTCGTCCATTTTTTAAAATCACGGATCAGAAGTGCGATTAGGCATACAAACCTCAGATAGTCTGGGCCATGAACTCTTTCTATTTTAGGATCTATTAGGGTCGGCTTTTTGTGTTGAGAGTTGTTAAGGTCAACTTTTCAACCTAAGAGCCGTTAAGGTTAGCTCTTTGATATAGGAGCCGTTAAGGTCGGCTCTTCAACTTGGGAGCTATTCAGGTCGACTCTTCGACCTGTGCAAGGTTAGCTCTTTGACCTATGATGCCAAGACGCGTAGGTTGTAGCTCCGCTGGCCAAGAGTACTTGAAGGTTTGGCTCCCATGACACTAGGACTTGTAAGTCGTAGTTTCATTGGTTAGGATTACTTGGAGGTTTAACTTCCAAGACGCCAAGATTTGCAGGTCATAGCTCTGTTGTCTAGGAGTACCCATAGGTTTAGCTCCCATGATGCCAGAATCTATAGGTCATATCTTCTCATGCCAGAAGTACTCGTAAATTGAGCTCCCATAATGCCTCAGACCCATAGGTCATATCTTCACAAGCTAGAAGTACTCGTAAGTTTAGCTCCCGTGATGCTTGAGATGTGTAGGTTATATTTTAGCAGACATAAAGTACCTGTAGGTTTAGCTCCCATGCGCTAGAGACCTATTGTTTGTATCTTCACAACCTAAAAGTACCCATAGGTTTAGTTTCCATGATGCGAGGTTCTATAGGTCATAGCTCTGCCAGTCGGAAGTACCCGTAGGTTTATCTCCCTAAGCACCAAGATCTATAGGTGGTAGCTCCGTTGGTCCGGAGTACCCATAGGTTTAGCTCCCAAGATGCCAAGATTTGTAGTTCGTAGCTTCGCTGGCCGAAAGTACCCAGAGGGTTGGATCCCAAGATGTCAAGATCTATAGGTTGTAACTCTACTAACCAGGAGCACCCATAGGTTTATCTCCCATGATTCCAGGATTCGTAGATCATAGATTCACAAGCCGTAAGTACCCATAAGTTTAGCTTCCAAGATACCGATGACCTTAGGTTGTATCTTTGCTGGCCGAAAGTACTCATAGGTTTATCTCCCATGATGCCTGAGACCCGTAGGTCGTATCTTCACAGATTAAAAGTACCTATAGGTTTAGCTTCTATGATGCCTAGGACCTATAGATCGTATCTTTGCAAGCTAAAAGTAGCTATAGGTTTAGCTCCCATGATGCTTGAGACCCGTAAGTCGTATCGTTGCAGCCCGAAAGTATCCAAAGGTTTTGTATCTTCATTGGCCAAGATAGATCTAAGGCTTGAATTCTGAAGAGTATGTGAGCTGCGAAAGCTAGATCTTATGCATTTTGAAACTATTCACAAGTGGTTGGATCATAAATATTTAATTCACACATGGCGCATATGCACATACCTATTTGAAGCCTACGAGAAGCTTTGCAACTCGATCATTATCTTGTCGTACCTGCTTAGGTTCCAATATCAGGTCACCAAGCTCAATAGATTTTGCCATTTTGCATGCTAGTGGAGCTGGTTGATATGTTGGATTCATCCAAAATAGTAAAAATTTGCAAAGAGGCATCAATTTTATCCATAATTGAAAGTATGTGATGATGATCCAAATAAATAAATGTAAGAAACCAGTTGTAGAAATAGAATTAGGGCAAAAAGAGACCAAAGACAGAAAGAGCACACCTAAAAATAAGAGAACTCATCTGAAACGGTTCAGAACCAACTCAAAAACTGGGTCAATAGGACGGTCGAAAGAATCTAACCGGTTCAGACCAGTTTGGTCAGTGCAGCTGAGCTACATCGATCTCCATATGTTGACATGGCATCAATGATGACATGTCTGATGACACGTCAAATGATGCGACAATTGATGCTAGTGGATGCTAATGTGGCAGACGATGTGGTTGCTAACCTGGCAACTGAAATGGCAGTTGTCTTGAAAGGATGAAGACATGGTAGCTAATGTGGGTGATGATGTGTCCTTTTTAGAAGATGTGATAGTGGTTGATGTGACGGGGCTCTAGGATCTTCTTGAGTTAATTGGATCTGGGTCAGATCCTTTTCTAGGATCCACTTGGGATAAGTCCAATGCGATTTCCTTCTTCTACCTCGCTAGGGCTCCGGTCTAAGCCCTAATTGTGATGATGACCCTTTGTGGAGAGAGGTAGACAACGACATAGAACCCCTCGGTGGAGAGGACATGGGTAGCTCAGTGCTCCTTAGGGTTCCTGTGATCCGTGCCAACAAGTAGGCTTAGGATAGAGAGGATGGAGTTGAAGGCAACGAGGTTGGGGTAGACATCAAGGTCGTCGACGAGCATCTTAAGATGCTCAATCTTGTCAGGTCATCGTCTGACAAAAAATATGCATTGCCGACTCTTTGTATTGTTTATACTGATTCTTATAAGCGTCGCTAATTTTATTATCAACACTTTATAAAGCGTTGCAAAAGCATCAGCAATATGAGTGTGGAAAAAAAATCTGCCGATGCTTTAGAAAACGTTGCTAACTGCCGACACTTATAAGCGTTAGCTTTTAACGACGCTTTTTAGCGTCACTAATGCATCGCTAAAAGCCAATGTTAATAAGAATTGACAGTTAGTGACGCTTAAAGGCACAGTCTTTTTAACTGTTAATATTTTTTATAACAATACTTTAAAGCGTCGTTATAATTATTTCTTTTAAAAAAATATTTAAAAAGATTTTAAATCTCTATATACATACTGCACATATCCATCAACGAAAGATTTTTTTAACGGTTTCTGGTTTTTCATCAACTTATCTACATGCACATATTGCACATATTCATGAACAGATGAAGTTTTTGTAAATGAGTCAGATAAATTTCTCTCTACCACTCCTAATTATATTGCAAACACTTTGACAACATATGGAACATCTAGCAGTTCTAGTACATGTTAATGGAGACCCTACCGTGTCTCAGACTCATGACTTTGGAACCCTACTAAAGAGAAAAAAATAGCAAAGCAAATGAAATAAATTACCAATTGTCATAGAACAAAATATTGCAAAAAGTTTAAAAGTTAATCCGACTCCATTTAATTACATCCACAATTACCTGCAGGTTAATTCTCCAAGTTGGAGAATATATATGAGGTAATAAAAATCTTCTCTTATTCCGAGAAAACCTTTCACTAGGAGTATTAGAATAAGAGAGAGATCCAAAGAGCCTCCAGAAATGCTAGTTGAAGAGATCTGGATAGCCATGGATGACGAGATTGTGGGCATCATAGCGAGAGAGTGGGATCTCGAAGGCCATGTCGGTGAAGAGGACGTCGTTGTCCATCCACCAAATTCACTCCACTCCGGGTGCGAGAGCATCAGGTGGTGCATCAGCAGGAGCTTGGCCCAGTACCTAATGAGCTCCCAATCCAAGTGGGCCATGTTGTAGACAATCTCGATCTTGTGGAGGCAGCAATACTCGATCTAATTCTTGGTGGATTTGAGGAGGCAGTGGTCGCCGATGGTGTTGTCGCAAAGGTTGGGCAGCGATCCGGTGATGAGTAAGATCTGGAGCTTGCCTTCGGCGACTTGGGATGGGAACCCAGGGTTCTCACTCAGCCACCGGCGTTGCTGCTCGTTCCAGTCAAAGATCTTGGGTGAAGGCCTCTACGACGATGGAGGCTCCAGCAAAAGTCGCCAATGTTGGATCGCCATCAGATGAAAGAAAGGGGGTTGGGATAATGGAAAGAGGGTTAGGTGGGGGGGGGGGGGGGGGGCTCTGACGATGCTTTCTAAAGCGTCATCTTAGGGGGACGATTAGGCCTCCGACGGCTCTTTCTAAAGCATCGCCTTAGTGCACTAAGGCTTTCGACGACGCTTTTGAAAAGCGTCGTGTTAGCTGAGGCTTCTGACGACGCTTATAACTGTTGTCATAGCTCTTTTCCCACTTCCGATATTTTTAAGTGTCGTAATATACCAACACTACTCACTAGCGTCGGCAAAATTTGGCGTCGTGACTAAATTAGCGACACCTTTTTATAGCATCGGCGGATCACTACCTGAAAACTCTCTTTTTTCTATAGTGGGAGATCGACCTAGGGTAGGTGAGCTTCTCCGACTCATCGATGGCAGTGACGACCTGGTAGCAAGTGGCGGAGGGTATCAAATTTGAAGGCCATGGCCGTGGCTATAGTTGGGCTCTCCTGCCCTAGGCCGACATGTCTCTTGAGGAGGCCGAAGCAATGGAAAAACAATGGAGACATTTTCTTATCCCTCAAGATCTCCATGATGATTCTACCATTGAATAGTCGAGCAATAATAAGTGTGCACCGAAACAATACTACCCAAAATATTTTGCTTGTCAGTTCGGTCTTGCTCAGGCAATCATCTTTGTATTTCTTAAATACAACCTTCTATGATCAGCTTTCAATTTCTGATCAAGACCTAATAACCCTAATCGATTATGTCTATCAACAATCATGTTCTACATACTCCTTCATCCCCTTCATGCCTAGCAATCATTAGAGGTGCTCCTTCACAGTTTTTCACCGTTTGATAATAGAAGAGAAACCTATAGATTCAAATAAGAAAGAAGGTGATGTACTCCTAGTTGGAGATAGATTCATCTTGATAGCAAAAGGACTTCATATACGATATATAGTTGGCTGTTTTGCTGAAATTAAGGGCAAAGCCGCCTTTAGGGATATCAACAAGGGTTTTTATTTAAACAACTCATCGGTAGGTCTAACGTTCAAAATGAACCTAATTCTAAAAGGCTAAAACTCGACATGCCAAATTTGAGGTGGAAAGAATTGGTCAAGGAAAACCAAAAGTACAAAGCAGCCAAGACTAAAGGATAGTTGGTAATTAGAGGAGACTTCAAAAAGGAAAGCATATGCATGAGGCCATTAGCTTTCTAGTTTGGCGCCTTTTGTTGCAAGACTTGGTCAAACCAAAGATCCTAAAGGTAGGTCCAAGTTGGCCACGAGCGATGGTAAGCTGGGTTCTAGACTGAAGTATTGAAGTCTAGCCTCTCATATAGAAAGAATTCCTCAAAAGAGTAAGAAAAGAGAGAGGAAAGGGCACTAGGGATCTTGGAATAGAGGACGGGGCCGAGAATAACAAAACTTGAGAGATCATGGATGAGTACTTGTGGGTTCACTCATTTGAGGATACCAAAGAGAGCAAGGTCATCCACTATTGTTGGGTAATAGCTCAGAAGGGATTCATTTTGATTTCAAGATCTTTAGAGAATGGGTTGCATCTGTTTCTATTAGAGACAAATTAAAAAAAGGTGGAAATTCTGATAGGTAGATCTATTTGAAATACCTTCTGGGCATTGGTGTTTTGCATGAAATATGGACATGCTTGGTATATCCTATCATCCTTTCTGACCGAGACCAATCAATTGTTTTGGGGGGGGGGGGGGGGGGAATTGTTTGAGCCACATTTTAGCTAATGATGACATCCAAAAGATAAACATATATTCAGACACACAATAAGGCTAGAATAGGATAATGATGAGAGGGGTCTTGAACCAAGAACCCTTGTACTGATGAATTGAGATGGTAAATTAGAGGCCGAAGCCTTGGTACCCTCGACTCCATTTAGAGGAGCAAATAGAGTAAGCTCGGGAATGGTTCTCCATGAGATCTATAATATCTTATAGGCTAAATAAGAAAAGCATCAGTCGGGACTAGTTAACTATCAAGGATAGATAGAATAAGGTTTGATTGTGCCGATTTAAGGCTGAAATGGCACGGAAATCTATGGGATTCCTTTGTCAGCCTCACAAAAGAATCATGATATAGTACAAGATCTAGCGGTTATCAGAATGTGGAGAGTGAAGGATGGTTAGCACCAGATACTGTTAACTATCAAAGAAGTGAAAAATCGGATATGGACAGGTGTCGACATAAAGAGAAATAGTTACCAAACCAGTCATAATATCATGTATAAATAATGAGATGTAATCTAAAAAAGTGGAGACTTTTGGCCAATCAATCATTTATTGTTATCTTTATCTCTTTACATATAATTTTTTTTTCCATTTATTGTTAATTTTCTTTCTTTAGTTACATATAATGATATTTATCTTTATTCTAGTTTATTTATAGCTATTAATGTGGAATTGTAGCCCCGATTATAATCTACCTCCTCCTCTTTTGAGCGGGCAACATCATAATAGTGAAAGTCCTTGAAGATCAAGGCACTAAGATCCACATTACCGACCCTTCACACTATCTCCTTTCTAGTTATCGATACTTGTGGCATGATTGTCCACTCTCACAAACTTGTCAGGGACGTGCGCTGTTCATCCTTACTAGTGGAGAATCTAGCAGCCAACTAAGGTGTTCGGAGTAGGCATCCTTCATAGCGTAAATGAAAGCTCTTCTCATTCTAGCATTAGCTAACATTTAGATGGTTAATTTCATTTGCGCAAGATATGGTCGGTATGAGTTTCTAAGGTTGGGGGGGGGGGGGTGTCATTGTCTGCACTAGTCCACTTCTTAATCCAAGTACATTAAGGGAGAACCTTCTGGTTTGAGACTCTTTGCCTCATAAGTCTTGCAAGCTTTGCGTATAGCCTCCCAAGCAGCTTTTAAGTTTAGCATGTGGCTAGGGCAGGAAATAGGCCAGCCCACACCTCTACCCAAGCTTAGCCAGAATTTGTTGGGCTTTGGGCCGGGTTAGGTGCAAAAACTTTTGAAAAATCCTGGCTTGAGATTGACTCGAGCCCAAGCCAGGGCCTGACTTGAACCCAATAGGGTCGGCCTAGATAACCCATTTGGGTCAAAAATTGGCTGGCCCGAACCTAATTGAAGCTTAGTTTTTCAGTTTCCGCTATAGAAGACCTACCAGGGAACCACACCCATCCCTACATCGATGTCGACCCCCACTTCGTCTAGGCCTCTAGTCCCTCCATCTCTCACGATTACATCCTCTTCTGAGGCAATTCCGCCACCAATTACCTTGATCCCAGAACCAATATCACCAATGCCAATCTACTCAACTAGATGCTGGAATCCGTGGCGGCAGCCATGGCGAAGCTAGGGTTCGGCAGAGTTTGGCTAGCCATCGCCGAGATCGGGTGGCCCAATGCTGGTGAGTATAGATCACAATGACAAACAATTGGAATATTGCCTAACGGCTCTTGGAGTGACCGGTGGTGGGGATGGCAACATGGTTGGGACCAGTGATGCCGGTGTTCATTTTTGCACTCTACAACAAGAACTAGAAGCTCGAGTTGGGGATGGAGCGACACTAGAGGCTACTATACCTGAATACGATGAACGTTTATAAGGTAGATCTCATTGGTTGGAGGCTAGAGAAGGTGTAAGGCAGCTGCTAGTGCTAGAGAATAACGAGCTGTACAAGGGGAAGGTCTGGTTTGTGTTTGGAGTAGGGGGGAAGAGGGTGAATGCGACAGAAGTGGACCAATGATCGACTACCAGAGGCAGTAGACTGGTGGTGGAGGCATGGAGCCGTGGAGGCAAATATTCAAAGGTCGGAAGATGTTAGAACTCTAGTGATCGAAGATTTTTAAGGGATTGAGATTACTCGAGACTTCGAAGAGCCCAACAAACACAAATTTTTAGGCTATCAGGCCAATCTAATTTTCCACTAGGCCCTGCATCAATGGGTTTGGTATGGTTAGACGACATCACATGTAGACTTTTCAAGCTAGATTTTGGCCAGCTTTGGGCCTAAATCCAAGCTTGAGCCCGCCATATAACCAAGTACCCGAGCCCGACCTGAAAATTATATAGGCTCTGATTTTGAGCTCAAATTTGATTCAAACTCAGTCTGGCCTAGGCCGTAGCCTGACTCGAAGTCGGCCTGGCCTGATGGACTGTAGGCTAGCTCGGGCTCACTTCTAACCCTACATGTGGCACACTAGTTCTAGCCAAGATTTAAAATTCCAAAATTGAAGTTGGAGGTGTTGAAAGAAAAGAAAAGAAGAATATAAACAAGGGAATTGAACGTTATATAGACAAGATATTCTAACTGAGGTGTTGTCTTAAAGATAGTAATTTCTCCACATTATAGGCACAAGTGGGCTATTAGAAATCCTATCTCTATGATACAATGCCCAAATAATAAGCTGACTTGTGCTTTGCATTACTTTATTGGCTTTAGAAAACCTAAGCAGGAAATTGTGAGAGAAGAAAAGAAAGGCATAATATATAAGAACGTTCAGGAGTTTTAGAAGTACCTAAGGGAGAGTGTATGTTGAAGAGAAACAACTATTCAGCAAATAGTAATCTTAATAATATATAGCCAATTAAAAAATAAAAAATTAGAAAGAAGGAAAGGTTTAACAATTGTTAGAAGAGCCAATAATTATAATGTTAAAAGACACCAGTTTTGGGACCAATGTCTGGTTCCAATGTTTTTTTTTTTTTAAAAAAAAATATGAACTTCTGACTGCAAATAAAAAAAAATGAACTTCTGACTGCAAATAATCAAGAGTCCAAAAAACACCAACTGTAAATTAAAAACACTCTAACAATTCTTAACTTATTTTTACCTAAAATAAATATAAAAATAATCAAATATTATTTTTGGCTATATATATAGTAGTGGACTAATCCTTAAATCTATAGTTGAAAATATTCTGATGACACAAATTCACACTACGTAGAGTTTCCGGTCTCGAAAGGAGGCTGCATGTTGAAATGAGACCATGTGTTGATTCTGGTTTAGCAAGTATGTAAATTCTTACACCGATGGCTTGTAAGGCCTTGACTCATTTCAGAATTGTCTAACTCCTCTATCACTTCACACCTGGTGAGATATGAGTTTGTCAAGGAAGAAAATCCATTAAAAAACCACTTTGTTGTAGAAATTAAAATCCACTCTTTGAAGTAAGGTACTATTTTGAAATAGTTAACCTGCTATTGGGCCATCTTTACTATTCCAAAGCTTGGTGTATTGGAAACGTAACTTATTATTTAGCATTTCTCTTGGATGAACTTTGACTAATTTCCTTTGAACTTCATTTATGATATCTGCTATTTTATAGAATAGTAAATTCTAGTGACTAGTGATTGCCAGTTCTTAAGTATGCTTTTAATTAAGGCTATCCCCTTTCAACCCGTAGAAGTCCTATATTCCTTGATGTATCATAAATCTTCTCCCTCGTAATACCTTTGCAAGGGGTCAGCAAGCATTTAATCAGTATCTAGATATTCCAATACTATCTTACCCTTTTTTCCAGGCCATGTAGCATGAACATATTTCATAGCAATATGCCAAGGCTTTTTAGTGTGCTTCTTCTTTTTTGTGATATGAATAACAACCATATTATCACAATATAAAATAAAGAATTTATAGCAGAATCAACAAAAGGAATAAAACACAGATCTCTTTATCCATCTTCATTCTTTGCTAGCTTGAGACATGACAACATATTCAGATTCCATAGTAGACAAAGCAACATAATTTTTTTTCTAAAACACCAGGTGATGACAATACCACGACTAGTAAATAATCAACCACCAGCAGATTTAGAATTATTTCTATAAGATGCCAAATTAGTATCACTATAATAGCCTAAAATAGTAGAATTATAATTAAAAATTATGTGGGGATTGATAACCTACTCTGGTAGGTTATCAATCTATCCATTTTTTTTTAGACAAAAAAATATCCTTACTTTTTATAACTTTTAAGAATATTTTATTTTTTTATAATCCTATATTGACTCACCCTCTCAACTCCCAATTAATACTCTCTTTCTCACAGAATTTTTATCCCTAAAGAGAGAGTGTGTGTACTCTCTCTCTTTCTATTTTGACGCACTCTCTTTCCCTCTAGCTATAAAAATTCTGTGTGTGAGAGAGTATTAATTGGGAGTTGAGAGAGTGAGTTAACATGGGATTATAAAAAGATATAAAATACCCTTTAGAGTTATAAAAAGTAAGAGTATTTTTTTGTCTAAAAAAAAAGGGTAGATTGATAACCCTAACAGAGAGTAGGTTATTAAATCCCTCTATATATATATATATTTATATATGTATGTATATATGCATGTATATATGCATTGATTATGCTGGTATTATTATTGTTGCTGAGAATGTGTTGGAGACGCAGCGGCCTCCCGGCCGGAGGCGCGAGAGGCCCCGCGACCGGAGGCATTGGAAGCTCCACGACCACCTCGCCGTGCTATTACGATCGCTCTGAGATTCGGGCCCTTCCTCTAGCGCCAACTGTTGCTGGTGGTCCAAACCGAGAACGATTGGCACAGCGGTGTGAACGGGGTTCCGTTTGAGTTGCCTTGGTTGGTGTTGATTGCGCTCCACCTTCCACCGGGAAACCTGCAAGCAAGCCTCGCACCACCACTGGGGTAGTGGGGGCCCTCCGACGATCAAGTCAGAGGAGATTGGAGGAGAAGGAGAGATAATAGTAGCAAGTAAGAGAATGCTCTAGAAGTTCTCGCTTACCCCCCCCCTCCTCCTCCCAGCCGCATATATACCAGGCTGGGGGGTCTTTCAGGGGGGTTCGTCATCGTGGGGCACGATGGAGCTGCCACTGACACGGCCGTTACAGGGCGTCGTGGGGCAGCGCTGGGTACGGCCATGACAGGGCGTAGTGGAGCTCCGCCTTGTACGACTGTTACAGGGGATCGTGGAGCAGCGCCAGATACAACCGTTGCAGGGAGTAGTGGAGCAGGAGGCTGCGGCGTGCCTCTGGGGAATAGCCTGTCGTTGTCGAGAGATGTCCGACTCGGGGTCGGGCTGCGGAGACGAAGATGTCCGACTCGGGGTCGGATTGCTGGATCAAGGGGCAGCCGACTCGGGGTCGGGCTGCGGAGCCGAAGATGTCCGACTCGGGGTCGGATTGCTGGATCAAGGGGCTGCCGACTCGGGGTCGGGCTGCGGAGCCGAAGATGTCCGACTCGGGGTCGGATTGCTGGATCAAGGGGCTGCCGACTCGGGGTCGGGCTGCGGAGCCGAAGATGTCCGACTCGGGGTCGGATTGCTAGATCAAGGAGCTGCCGTAGTCTTCCTGGGCGCGCGTGCCGGTCACGTGGGCCATGGTGGCTAAGTTCCCCCGTAACAATTATGTTTGACCACCATTAGAATTTATTGCTTAATATGCATCAAACATCAATGACATTAATATTAATGTACTAGATCATTATTAAAATTTATTGTTCAATATATAGTAAAAATTTTGTTATTAAAATTGTCTATATATTATAGTTTATTAAATTATTATATTGTATTTTAGGAATAGTTGAAAAAAGAGAAAAAACCATATCTTGTACATTTTGTAGGATATCAATGGTGGGAGTTTTTCTATGAAAGCTCCTATGTAGAGTTCTCCATCTACGTATAAATATCGATATTAATGACGAAAATCTTTACTTGACCATCATTAAAGTTTATTTATTAATGTGCAATAAAATTTTTGTTATTAGAGCCTCTTATTTATTATGATTTATTACATTGTTATATTGTATTTTAAAAATAATTAAAAAAAAGAGAAAAAAAGTATTTCATGCATCGCATGCAACCGATATTTAAATGCCTATATTGATGAGTTTTTCAATGGAAGTTTTAGAGTGTTCCACTTATTTTGTGGATTTCAATTTTGACGGTAGACCATCATTAAAATTTGCTGCCTAATATGTAATACAAATTTAGCTATTCAATTTTGTTTATTTATTAAAATGTATTATATTACTATATTTTATGTTAAAAATAGTTAAAAAATAAAAAAAAACGTTATTCCGTCCATTGTGAGACTTATCCTAGTATTAATATCATTTTGGTATCAAAAAAAAAAAAATCTTATAGCCATTAAAAAAATTAGATTGGGGAGATACCTCGAGGGGAGTGAAGGGCAGTTCTGCACGTCGACAGTAGGGCTGTCAACGAGCCGAGCCGAGCCCGAGCCTGGGAGAGCTCGACTCGGCTCGTTTCACAGAAGCTCAGGCTCGGGCTCGGGCTCGGGCTCGGTAACGAGCTCTATTTTGAGCTCGAGCTCGGGCTTGCTTGGCAAAGCAAAGGCTTGGGCTTGAGCTCGTAAAGCTCGTTTCAATTACGAGCTCTAGAACGAGCCCGAGCTCGGGCTCGTAATCGGGCTCGAGCTCAGGCTCGGGCTCGAGCTCAGGCTATTTTTCTCTATGTGATTAGATTTTTATGAATTATGGTGCTGAAATAAAATTTTTCAGTGAAAGACTAGAGCTCGTTTGGGCTCGTGAGCTGCTCGGGCTCGAGTGTAAACGAGCCTCATATTGGGCTCGGGCTTGGGCTCATTTGACTACCGAGCCGAGCCCGAGCCGAGCTTTTACCGAGCCGAGCCCGAGCCGAGCCCGAGCAGCTCGGCTCATTAACAGCCCTAGTCGACAGAGATTAGAGACTCTGCTGGAATCAAAATAGGAATATTTTTATTTTGGGGCCTAACAAACTTGATCACCTCTCCTGCACGAATCTAAACATCCGCCACGTGTGGAAGGAATGCTGGCTGCTGCCTGGTACGAATCTAAACATCCGCCACGTGTGGAAGGAATAGTGGCTGCTTCCTCGTGGGCCTAAACAGCACCCTATCCGAACCAACGAATAACGGGCCCCTGTTAGTTCCTATCCCGCCATGTCAGACGTTTACCTATCTCAAAGTTCGAGCCCCGATTTCCCCAACACCCCCCCCCCCCCCCCCCTTCTCTCAAATTTCCTTCCTTTTGGGTTTTTCCACCCTTCTTTCAAAACCTATTGGTTCACCCCGCCGATTCCCGGCCGTGAATCTAGGTTTCCGGCAAAGGATTCGAGATGGGTTCTCCCGAACACCCTAACTGGTTCCTGGACTGCCCTCTGATCGACGACATGCCGGTCCCCGAAACCGATTTCGCGGCGCCGACCGGCGGGCTCAACTGGAATCCTCAGGGGTTCAATCCTTATCCCGATGTTAGGTATTTCGGATTTTTTTTTTCCGGGATTTTGTGGATCGAACCGATTTATGCTGTTAGGGTTCATTTTTTCTCCTTGTAATTTTATATAGGATGTTTTCGTTTAAGTTTGTTTGACTGATTTCATGTGCGTTATGGGTGTTACAGATGCTCGTGATTAAAGTTCTTGTCGAATTTTATGAGATGATTTGTGAATTTGAGGAACTTATGGCTTGAAGTGATGGTTTGGGAACAAAATTTTCTCTCTTTGATTGTATCGTTCAGTAAATTGATTGTTCTAAACAATTTGCTACACTCTTGCTGATATACTTAGTTGATTGCTATTTGGTTTAATGGTTATGCGATCTGACTGTTTTTTGCGATTATATTCTCACTTTGCGAATTTGAGTGTGTGCATGCTATTCTGTCTTCGTATGAGTTCACTTTTGCTCTTCGCCCAGCAGATTGATCATCTGTTATAAGGTCAATAAACCATATAATAATTCGAGTTACCTTGCTTATTTCTTGGGTCTGTTTCTTCTAACACTTTTATAGTTCTTTGTCTGGCAGCGATAAGTGATGTTAATAATCTAAAGTTATTCTGCGGTTCTTTCTCTGAGT
Organism: Phoenix dactylifera; assembly: GCF_009389715.1. NCBI lineage: Eukaryota > Viridiplantae > Streptophyta > Magnoliopsida > Arecales > Arecaceae > Phoenix > Phoenix dactylifera. The sequence goes on along the minus strand of NC_052394.1, from coordinate 11,819,952 downwards.
TACATGTCTAGGTTAACCTTGATATAGTTTCTATTATTTCTGGAGTGTTCAATATTGTTGGTTGGTTCAAGTTATAACAGGTACGTTTTTGAGAGCCTAAGCATCTGATGTAGTCCTAGTTGATGGAGGCTACATGTGAATGATTTAGTAGCATATTCCTTGGATCAGATTGGGGCTGATCCAATCAGTAGGATATAAAATGCAGAAGTTGTTTGCAAACCACAAAAGAAACAAATGCAAATGGTGTAGAGAAGAAACTGTAAGGAATTGAAAAAGAATAAAGAGGAGAATGATGAGGATAAAAGGAGGCCTGCAGCCTTGAATTTTCTTCAACTTATTCTATTTTTTATTTTTCTTTAACCTGAATTATCCACACAAAGGGCTTTCTCCTTTATTAAATAGCTTGGACATCTGGATGGCAAATTTTTGGCCCTACGGCTGGGAATCTTTAATAAGGTGATACAATTCAGCCTTATTCAACAACGGAGATCAGCTTATCAAAGCTCATTCTTAATTAGTTGGTTACTCAATTAAAATTTACTAAGTCATTTCTTTTGAGACTTTATAAGCAGTCAGTTATTTGAATATCTGGCAAAGATAAAGACTAGGAAAAATTATAAATGGGATTAATTAGGGCATGCTGTTGCTGTGCATTGACATCTAGGTGGATTATGTTTATATGAGTCATTGCCAAGATCAGGTATCATATTTGCAGCCTTGTATTAGACAGGTATTTGGTTTGAAGTCTATGTTGTGGAATTGAAAACTCATTCCTTGTGTGGAACATTCACCAGTATGTTCTCTCTATCTGTATTTTGTATGTACTCATGCTTCAGGAAGGCATTTGAGGGAGAGAATTTGTGGTGGAATGTGATTATCTAAGGATATGATGTGGGCGAAACTATCCATCTACTAATTGAAGAGGAGAGTAGGAGGATGGTGAACTTTTCAGATTATCAGTTTAGAATTGTTTCTAGAGATTAAATCTGACATTTTGATTAAGTCAGGTTTTGCATGATGCTTGAATTTTTGATTGGTTCTCCCTACTGCCCCAGTCCTCAACATTATTGATGTTGATTTTAAGTCCGAGGCCTTGGTCCCTGATTGAATAAAGCAGATAGATGAGAATTTGGTGTTTTGCTCCAAAGTCTACAAAGACATGTTTTTTTTTTTTTTGCTAAGATGGGTGGATCATACCTGACGAATACGGATACACCCAATAAAGTCAAAAAATAGGATACCTTAGAGTGTCAGGGCAACTCTCCATCTTCAGCCCACAGGATGCTGCCAGAGTGACAGGCTACATAAGCAGATAGATGAGATTTTGGTGTTTTGCTCCAAAGTCTACAAAGACATGTTCTTTTTTTTTTTTTTGCTAAGATGGGTGAATCATACCTGACGAGTACGGATACACCCAATAAAGTCAAAAAATAGGATACCTCGGAGTGCCAGGGCAACTCTCCATCTTCAGCCCACAGGGTACTGCCGGAGTGACAGACTACATAAGCAACCACCTAATCCACAGCCTCATTAGCTTCGCAGTATACATGGTTGGTCTGGAAAGCCCCTCCATCCCTCACCATAGCCCAAATGTCCCGGAGCAATGGGTGGTCACAACCGTTACCCCTTGGATCCTCCCGGATCCAACTGATAACGGTGGCTGAGTTACCCTCTATGATAATGAACCTGCCCTGTAACACACACCGGGCATGGCGAAGGCCCATCCAAACAGCCCTCAGCTCCGCACTCGGAACCGAAGTGTCAAATAACTGACTGCCTCCAGTAGCCACAACTCTGATAGACGAGTTCCGAATAATAAAATCCACACCTCCCCTCGTGCCACCGTCCAGGTCTGATCCATCAAAGTTGACTTTGAGGAAACTCGGAAGTGGGGGCTCTCAGGTGAAAAACACCGTACGGGATGCTGTCGAAGCAGAGTGGAAACCCCAAATATCCCGAGCTGTCAAAGTCTCTCCAACAGGGATGGTGTAACATAGCTCTGCCGCCTGCACACGGGCACTCCACACCACAAGTCTCGGCGACATACGCCGTTCGCCAAAGATTTGAGCATTCCTGGCCAACTAGATCTGATAGGACGTACCATCGCTCGAATTGCCTTCTTACGAAGCACCGGGGACTCCGAGCCCCGACGCATGGCCTGTAAGAACCGGTTCCTACGTCTCCACACCTCCTGCGGGACCCCTGCCAGACGTCAAGTCACTCTAGCTCATGTGCACTGAAACAAGGCATGGTCAACCGTCTCATCCACACCACAAACCCCACAATCCAATAGGATCCTTAGTCCTTGTCCTCCAAGAACAGCTCTCGTGGGGAGATGGTTCCAGACCACCTTTTAGAGGAACAACGCACTCTTGGGTGGAGTCCCAATCGCCAGATCCAGGCACAGTCTGGCCCAGGCTCATACTTCTGCCTAAGAATGCGGAAAAGATTGCCCATCCTAATGCTGGTTCTAGTAGAGGTACTCCACACCCGCACATTTGGTTCGCCACTTCCTGGTAAAGAGAGGGATCGGACCCGCTCCGCCAGATGCTTCCCGAAGAGTTGGGCCAGTTGAGTCTCATCCCAACTGGCCCCTCGGGGGCCATAAGATCACAGACATGTAGGCCCTCCCCAGCCTCGACACTAACCGTAGTCGGCCAAATCCGTAGAGGGAGGGCATCGACCTATAGGTCTTCGACCATATCGATGCTACGCCCGTCGCCTATCAGTCATCGGGTGTGAACCGACGCCGTAGGCAAGTGCCTCGCTATCTCACGCCACAAAAAGGAACATCTCCATCCTCCTCGAGCCCAGTCCTCCAGGCCCACCCCCCATAACGGGTAGCCATGATCCAGCTCCAGAACCCCTGCGGCTCCATAATGAAATGGATAGCATGTCGGGCGAGGAGTAGCTCCCGTCTCTCCAGGGAAGACAGAATCCCTAGACTGCCCTTACTGAAAGGAAGGCAGATACTCTTCCATGGCACCAAGTGCACCCCTCGACCCTCTCCATGCGAGCCCCATAAAAAACTCCGAAGAAGTTGCTCGATCTTCAGTTGTACTGACCTCGGCACTACCGTGTTTACCATAAGATAGATGGGCATGGAGCCTAGTACGCAGGGCCGGCCCGAGCCTTAGACGATCGAGGCGGTCGCCTAAGGCCTCGGGCCAATGGAAGGCCTACGGGAGGCGAGAGCAAAGAGATTGAGAGAGGGAGAGAGAGGAAAGTTTCTGTGTCTGACCGTGACCAAAAGGAAGCAAAGGCCCCATATAAAACGGGAACAGGAGCTGGCTACGAGTCTTCCCCCTTGATGGAAGGGAGGTGGAGAGTTTTCTGGCCTGCAGAGGGGCAATTTGGGAAGTTGGGGACAATAGTTTTGTTTTGGGTGGAGAGAGAGAGAGAGAGAGAGGAGGGATTTGGTTGGCTTGATACACGCCTGAAGCCACTCTTATCTTTCATTCCTTCTCTTTTTTGGTTTTGGTCTTGGTTTTCCTTCCCTCACATTACTCCTGATCCAGCTGGGCCCTCCGGAAGAAAGATAGGGGGATTGAGATGGACTTCTTGGAGGGTGGAGATTCTTTTAGTTTTCTCCTCTCGGTTTCTTCTCCCCTCTTGGGTGGTAGAGAGAGAAAAGGAGGGAGGGGGTTGAATGGCTGCTGTGCTGTGATGTTGCAGTTGCTGCTTGGGTACTCACTTGAAGGGGAGATGGTGGGATGGGACTTTTATTAATTAGATGGAGTGAATTTTCCATAATGACCCTACTTTCTTTTATAGAGAGGTTCCTTTATGGACAAATTCTTTTCTTTACCTTGACCATGAAGTGCCATGGGATGACCTTTTCCTATTCGGCTCTTGCTTGACATGGTAAACAGTATTGCCAAGCATTATCTCAGTTATTTAATTAGTTTCATGACCCTTCATTTAGAGTAATTACTTTTATGTGCTTCCATTCAAGAATTTTATTAAATTGAAAAGGCTTCTTGCAAGGTTCGCCGGACCGACCGTACCGGCGTACCGGTGAGCACCGGCACCGGTACGGTTCTGGTTCGGTACCGACTTGGAACCGGTACCGAACCAGAGCCACGCGCGCGGACATAAAAAAAACAAAACGACGCGTCAAATGCCACAGAGTGGCATTTAATGCCCCCATGCGGGCTGGCAGCCTGCGTGGGCACGGTGCCCCATGCGGGGAACCGCGCTCGGGTGCGATTCCCTGCTGGGGTCTCGCGCGCGGGCACGGGTCTTGCGAGGGGAATTGCGCGGGCGCGCGTTCTCCTATCGCGCGTCCGCGCGCGATTTCCAAAAAAAAGGCGTCCGCACGCGTCTGCGGATGCGCACGGACCCGTCAAATGCCACAGAGTGGCATTAATGCCCCCACGCCCTAGCCCGCGTGGGCACGGTGCCCCGTGCGGGGAACCGCGCTCAGGCGCGATTCCCTGCCGGGGAATCGCGCGTGGGCGCGGTTCCTGCCCACGCGGAACGTCTGCGCTCGCACGTCTGCGCGCGTTTCCCCAAAAAAAAACAAAAAAAAATGCGTCCGCGCGGACGCGTTAAAAGCCGCCCACGCGGGCTCCAGCCGCATGGGCGCTCTTCTCCGCGCGGAGAAAGAGTGTTTTGGACCGGTGCCCGGTTCGCACCGGTACAAGCCGGTCCAATTACGGAACCAATCGATTCCGACCCAGTTTAGGTCGGAACCGTTTTTATACGCTGTACCGTACCGGTGCCCGTCGGCACCGGTTCGGTACAAGCTGAACGGATCGGTACAGGTCGGTTCAGTAGACCATGGTTTCTTGTCTATCTTTGTTAGATTCATGTATCTTTGGTGAAATAGTGTACTTGATAGCTATCTATTTTCATATCATTTTTTTAAGTATTTTATATTTATTAAAAAAATTTATGATTAAAAAAAAGAGGCCTCGTTCATTGGATTTGCGTTAGGCCTCCAAATGTATTGGGCCGCCCCTGCCAGTACGGATAGGAGATTGCGGGTATCTGAGTGTACTGGGTTGGTGCAACGGGTCCAGAACAGGCTAGTGGGTTGGCGGGCAGCGTCTCTATCTATAATGGGTAGAGTAATGCTGATCAGATATGTACAAAGACATGTTTAGGTATCAATAATTTTGGGAGCTTTTGTCCATACTGGAGCTTCTTGAGAACTGTTATTTCCTTTGTAATGCAGAGTTTAGGTGCTGGAGTGGGAAATTGGAAAATACCCTCTGGAATCCTGCAAATATCTCATTGAAGCTGAAAGCTTAGTAGGACCTTAAAGATTGTAATATTGATCTTTAGGGTCCAATTAAAGAACTTAACTCTTGGTTAATTCTCTTGAGTTGGGCTTTTGGTTGTAGCTGTTAAAAGATTCAATGCAGCTGGAAATTCGGCATGTCAAGTGCAATATGCCTGTGGTTTCATCTGTTGGATGATGCTTCAAGATCACTATTCAGGAGAATTTAGGTGGGTGCGGTTTGGGGAGGGGGGTGGGTGCGGTTTGGGGAGGGGGGTGGGTGGAGGATGGAATTGATTGGATGGTGGGTGCTCTGCAAGTCAAGTTCCCACCAACCATACATACAAGGGCTTGCAACTTGACTTGCGACAATGCTGTGACTTGATTACAGCAAATGAGTGCAAGTTGCAACTCCAGATGCTGCAAGTTGGGAACTTGCTGGTAGAGAAGCACTGCAAAAGGCAAGCTTTTAAGTTCCACGTAGAATGCTGATTTGTAGGATAGTCTTTCTTAGGCTACCCATCAAACCTAAAATTCTTGTGGCTATCATGCTTCGGGAGTTCGGTGTTGACAATATTGATGTGGAGTGTGCACTGATAGACAAAACATACCTTGTATCGTTTGGTGCATAAATTAATGAACTTGTGGCTGAGAAGTGCAATAAATTGCACGTGTATTCAACTTTTGGTGCCATATCTATGTTATTTTCCATGGATAGAAGTGTTAGTTGTACTGTTGGTGCCACATCTATGTTACTAGGAGTGTGACTTGAAGTTGGTTTCGGTTAGGATCAAACAAGCCCCTCAAACAAAATATCCTATACTGATGCGACCTAACCCACCAGCTAACTTATATAACTCTCAACTCGATTCCAAATATTTTAACCCAAGTGAAGTTTTGTCAGGTCTTGTTAGTTAGGTTGAGTTATGTTGGTTCAAGAAAGAGTTGGGTTAGGTTGGGAAAATAATCCATGTTCTGTAGAATATAGGCTGTTTAGGTCAGTTCGGGTTAAAAGCTCTACAAATGCATGTTACATTAGTTAGGGAAATGGATCAGGTTGGCTGGGAGCCTTGCCATAGAAATTTAGGTTCGGTTTAAGGTGGGTCAAGTTCAATGGTGGATGCAATGCTCAACTTGATATAAATGTTTTGAATGTCAAATTAGCACATAACTAAGCCAAAGATTGATACAACTAATTAACAATACCACATATTTTACCAAATTAATGAAAGTTAGAAAAATTGATCTGATAACATTCGTAAGGAAAAATGACATGCAACATCCATAACAATAGCATTCTTCCACATCATGATAATAAAATAATGCCTATATTTTCTATTTTATATGATTTAGTTTGGATATAACAAACTTTAGAATTGTTTAGACATTATCTTTTTTAATACTAGCGCTAGTAGCTAATAAAATCTAAAATTTAGAGTCAAAATTAAACGATCATGGCACCTTTAAATCTAACTAAATCTTAGTAAGAAACTGACAAGTTTTCTTGAAAATTTACCTTTAGGCCAAGCTCTGACCAAAATCAGTTTTGGGGCTATGACTTAGAACTAGATTTGACCAGTCACTTCATTGGTTTGGATCATTTTGGCTCTCCTTTCATGTCTTGTTTCGATCCATTACTAAATTTTCATGCAATAACCTTTAAACTAATTTCTGTTGCATCAAATTGGATTCATTTACATCCTATGGGCTCAGGTTCAATTTGATCGGATCTCAATTAAGACTATGTCAAATCCATGCATCTCAATGTAGATTTTGGTCCAAGTCAGGTCAAATATGGGTCATTGCCTTTTTTTGGTTCTGTTTGTATGTTTTCAACTTTTAGTTTTAATTTTTAGATATAAAAATAATTGGCTTTCCCTTTTTAGCTAGCATTTGGAACTTTCATAATTATCATTACTATATTTATTAACTATCTCCATTTTTACTGTTTCTCATATTATATATGACATTGACTTATACTTGTACATTATTTATTTGCTTATGAAATTTTGTTTTTAATTACTAAGAGGATTAGTACTTTTGGTGCTAATATATATTTTCCTTATACTTTTATATGGTAAGACTTTTTTATATTCCCTGCATTGTGGGGGTATTTTCCTTGTAATATTTATGTGGAAGCAATATGAATGTGACACTATGTTAATTGGATGCTTCTTCTTGTTGTGTTCAAATATTTTTCTCAATAAAATTTAAAAGTATATTCTGTTGTCTTAGAAAGTAGGCTTTAACCACTATTTACATACCCCAAAACATGAATCCCTTGCCAGAGTATTGAATGTGACACCATGTTAATTGGATGCTTCTTGATCTTAAGGATTTGCCGTCCATAGATATAAGGGAAAAAGAAGTTGAGGGATGCTTGCACATACATTCATGTATGCATGCACACACACATAGAAAGAGAGAGGAGTTAGTGCACATATAAATATGTAAAAAGAAGCTCTAATACTCAACCAAGCACTGATCCACATTGCTAAAATGGATTTAGAATTAATTACGCAAGCACTTATCTGTTTCATTTTAACTTGGGAAGGAGGATCAATTTGTTATAATGAAATACATGTACCTGGAGAATTCAATTTAACTTTGGAAAGAGGAGTGCCAAGCTATTACACTGAAATGGAATGGATGTAGAAGTGAGCAACCAAATAGCAAAACAAAACAATGACAATGGAAGGGAAAGAAACTGAATCCAAGGTTCTCTTTTCCTTTCTTTGAAAGATCAAGTTGAAGTGAGGCCAATCCTCCTCACTTTCCCTTGTCTCCTATCTGACTTGCTTGTTAGGCTGCTTTGGGCGTGTCTTCAATTTAAATATGTTTATGTCATTAGACAAAATCATTATCAGAATAAATCTAGGAGGGGTTTGCAAGCTGAAATTTGTGTGGCTGCCAGGTTATGTTTATCCAACACATCATGAGATTATGTTACATGGGTTTGGGTATGGGTATTGGGCATTGCTGTGTTTAGAAATCGGAACCATCCTATTCCCAAAATTTAAGAGACTTGGCTTGGCCCAAAATGATCTAAAAGTTGCATAGGGGTATGTGGACATATTGAACTTTTGTCTAGTGCTAATCTAGCTGTTTATCTTGTCTAATCAATCATATAAAACTTTCAACTGGGATCTCTTTGATCTCAATATAATAATATACGAGCATGTAACCCGCATGATGCATGGATATATTTTTTTTTTCTTTTTTGGGATTGTTCTTGAAAAGTAATATAGCAGTGTAATAAATTATATTTTGAACATTATGTAGGTTTGTTGAAATTATCATGGGGCGTTATTATGATATTGTAATAGCTATTACTTGAGCCATGGAGAAAATTACATATGCGTAGCTAGTGCATATATTATACTAGATTTCAAGGCTATAGACATGTTGATTGGCTTGAGTTTGAGTTAAAGATGAATTATGAACATGTAACTATTATATATGATTTTAAAAATATTTTTATAACAAATTTAAAATATATATACTTTGTGTTTTTCTTTTGTTATATATAATTGTTATATTATATTAAATGAAATATGTATATTAGATATATTTATTTCAATTGTTATATAAATTCTTTTGTAATTGTTATAATGTTTATATATCAAATTAAAAACCATTATTCTATAGCTTGCAATTGTTTCAATATCAGCTTTCTTGTCCCGTGGATTTAATTAATCATATGTTTCACCTTATTAATGATAATATTGGAATATGGGGAGGAATTAATACATGGCTTTGATTTATACATTAATTTAATCAATACATGTCTTTCATCTTATTAATTATAATATACAAGTGTTTTATTATATTAAATAAAATATGAATGTTAGATATATTTATTTCAATTTTTATATAATTTTTTTTATAATTATTCTAATGTTTATATATCAAATTAAAAACTATTATTCTATAGCCTGCAATTGTTTCAATATCAACTTGCTTTTCCCATTGATTTAATTAATCATGGCTTTCACCTTATTACTGATAGTAGGGAATGTGGGGAGGAATTAATACCTGGCTTTAGTTAATACATTGATTTAACCAGTACATGGCTTTTACCTTATTAATGATAATATGGAGTGTGAGCAGGATTTAACACCCATCATTAATATTAGTGTCCATGTGGCTAGTGGAGAGCTCAGTACGTGACAGCCTACATTTTATTATATATATTAGATAATGACTACACTCAGGTCAACCAGATCTGAAACAAGATCCGGTTGGGTGAAATAGGAAGACATGGTTTTGAGAATGAAGATCCAAGTCATTGAATGTAATCTACTATCTTTGAACTACGTATAAACCAAAATTCATGTACTTTTGGGACCCCTTGTCTATTGCATCAACTTGTTGCAAATGGACATTTTAAATAACATGATACAGCATCCATTTGTGATCACTTGATGCATAAGCAAGGGGTTGCTAACTCTCTAAAATATATAATTTTTGGTTTGTAGGTAGACTAAAGATAGTAACTCACATTCAATGGCTTAGATCTTCATTCAAAACGCTATCATTTGATTACACCTGATCGGATTTGGCTTCAAATTTGGTCAGCCTAAATGTAGTCTACTCATCATATAATTGTTTATTTCCTCGTTAGCCCTCCTTTTGCAGAGAACTGCATAAATTCCAGTGGACCAATTGTTACTCCTTTTGGGAATAGAAGGGAAGGCCTACATAGTGGACTTACTTTGGTGCAAACACTTGGGGAAACACTGCTCAAGTTTGGAACCTAGAGCTTCCTCCATTTGGAGGAGTGCTTGACCACTAGGCTTATACTTAGTTCACAACTAACTCTGCATTTTAAAATCCATGTTTTGAACAAAAACTGTTAGTTTAGTGTCAGTTTCAGTAAAAATTTGTACTAGCTGTTGATTTTGCTAGTCTTTTCCATGTGTGGTGCACATGGTAGGTGTAATACATGGGGATTCACAGAGCTCTCTCTCTCTCTCTCTCTCTCTCTCTCTCTGTGAGATAGTGCTGGCGTATGAGAGAGTTTTGCTATTTAATAAGGTGCAATTCTTATACAGAGGCTCCGCTATTGTGGAGCTGGGTGTTGCATGGGTAATAGAAATGTTGCTATCAATTGTCAAATTGGAATCATAACTTCTTTAATGTGCTTTTATGTATATTTAGTGTTTCTGTTATTTTTCATTCCTTTTTTTCATCTTTTCATCTTCAGTATTCTTAACATAAATCTTTCTTCTTCCAGTGTGGAAATCAATGGCTCTATTGCAAATTCTGATGGCCACAAGGAACCAGGCTCTCAAAAACGGTTTGACTTGTTCAATTTGAGATTGAAAATTGGAAATTATGATGTTTGTCATTAATCCCTTCACCTTATTTTTTATTATTTTTTAATTATAAAACATCTTTGAGTTACAGTATGAGGTCAGAATCCTGTAGTGGACCTTCCTCCAAAGCTTGTCGAGAGAAAATGAGAAGAGATAGATTGAATGAAAGGCATATCCATCTTCTTATCCATTTATTCTCATGCTTATTCACATTGTTTTCTTATGACTGACAAAATGATGATTTCACCTTTTGATTGACTTCAAGGTTTCTGGATCTGAGCTCCATCCTGGATCCTGGAAAACCACCAAAAATGGACAAAGCAACTATCCTGAATGATGCTGTGCACATGGTGACTCAACTGCGTACCGAAGCACAAAAGCTTAAAGAGTCAAATGAAAGTCTCCAAGACAAAATAAACGAGTTGAAGGTTAGCACTTAGCAGTAATTCTCTTGTCATGATACTCTTTTCTCCACCATATATCTACCATATATCTTTTTGGAAACTAAATGTTATTTTCTGTCCACTCTAATTTAGTGGTATAATTTATTTCTCATCAATTTTCCTAATTCTGTAATTATTAACCTTTTTTTTTTGTCATGATGTCTTCCATTTTGTGTTAATTCATGGATCCAAATGCCTTGTATTGCTTGAAGGTCAAATCACATAGATGAATTTTTAGAATAAGAGTAATAGCTGAGTGCTGCTTTGTCTTTTGGGTGACTTTGAAAGATATCATGGTCTGAAAACTACCCAACAATTGACACAAACTTAATATATCAAGATATTAGGGTAATGCTATAATGGTGAGTGCTTCTGAGAGCAGGGAATTGCATAGAGGGTACATTAGCACTTTGGAGGGATTATCTGTGGTTGCATGAACTTAAATTGGACACCAATATGGTTGGTAAATACCTGTAAGGTTGGTCTCCCTTTCTAGCAACTACGCTTCCAGTTGTCATGGTGAACATGTCTCTTGACCATGTTAGCCTTGGTTAGGAATTTATCACATCAATTTTTCAAAATCTTTTCTGAGTTGGTGGTCCAGAGCTGGAGTTTGTGCCTAGTGTCCTATATTTAGTTTTTCTGTCATCTTTTTTGACCACATCTTCTATATTATCAATTTGTGGGGTGGAAGATGGAAGAACTAGCAGGAATTTTGAGATGGAGGACTGGATGATGGAAGTGAGGGTCATTCCTCCACCAGTTACAAAGAACAATATCTGTAAGATTGCCCCGTACCCACCCGTGTAATCTGCCAGATTCAAACTCTTCCTCAACACTCAGTTGCCCCCGAAGGGCATAGACCTTTTTATTTTCAGTTTTATTAATGTTAATTTCAATCATAAATATTTTAGCACACATGTTACTATTCAATTATTTTAAATGTGTCTGTTACTAGCACTTGTGTCTTTAGTCATAAACGGACACTATATGCTAAGCCCTAATTTAATTGGATTTGGTCCATAAACATTCACCTAACTCTTTTGTTGCAGCTGGTTTGTGGGAAGCATCTCACCGGTACTTTCCTCACTGCCAGGGGTCTTCATGTGAATTGGGAATGTTGTGGATGCATTGGAATAGTGGAGGACCATGACCATGTGTTCATTCATTCACTTCTCTCACAGTTTTGGGGGACTTTCAGCCTCCTTGGGCCTTCCACCCAGCCCTCTTGTTTAAAATGGATGCTGCCTCTGCCAGCACAACTCAGTAACTTTTGATGATTGTGGCCCCTGTGATTGTGGCCCTTGTGATTGTGCAGATGCTAAAGCTTTTTTTGACTGATGCACGACGGGCCAAATTTTGTTGAGTAGTTTGATATATCTCCCTTTAAAACTCCGTTCCTCTTGCCAAGCTTCATAGTGCTTGGGAGGGCATGGTTGTTCTTCTTGGAGGTAATCAGATTTCTTGTGAGATTCTATAGCAGTGACTTCATGAATTATGTTTCTGGGTCTGTCTGGTCTGCATCCTTGCCTGCTAGACATTCATACATGTTCCTTTGAGGCCCACCACATATGTCATGGGACAAACTAATGCAGTTGTTGTCTCACTGGCGAGGGGACGAGTCATAGAATGCTGTCTTTTCTGTGATTTTTCACTTATTCCCATGATCTTGCTTCCGTGATGGCATAAGTTCGAATTTTTGTTAGGATTATGTAGTAGTACTGTTTTGTTACGAAAGAAAAAAGATAATTTACACTCACAGTTTATTTATATTCTATTTTATAAACATCACATACTATACAGTTTATAAGAATTCTATGCTATCTCCTCATGTAATGCATTGTGTTAGATATTTGAGTTTGATTTGATGTAATTTTATTAAATATGCCTTAGAAGGAGAGGACCTAAGGTATTCTAGGAAAGGATATGACAAATTTCAAAATAATGTCAGAGGTGACCCTAAATAGGAATATTCAAAGCAAGCACATGATGAGGAGTCATGTGGGAAATTCATATAGGATAGTGCATGACTTGACGCATTTGGAACTGGACTTGATAGCCTGAGGAAGACGTTTCATTTTGCAAGTTATTTCTCCCTCGATGCTTTCATGAGTTGGTCCTCGCCTTTCAAAGCCGGGAGGAGGGCCTTGCTCGACTGGAAGGATATGATTGGTTTCAAACCGGAGGAAAGAATGATGTTCAGTGGCTCTCCACAGTCGACACGGCCATAGCTAGAACAGGCCCCTGTTCGCCCTCGTAGGGCTCAAGGAAAAAGAGTTAAGGTTCATTTCCCCCTTCCAAGAATCAGTCAGCTGCATCATGTCAATAATGGTTCAGGTGAGGCAGGAAAGAAAGAGAAGCTCATAACTATTGGGAACTTAACGTGTCTTGTCAAAACAAAATTGTGTGTGGTAAAAAATAAGTAATCTATTCCCTTTTTAAAAAAAGATCTTGGAGATTGTGTAATGCTTACTGTCAATCTATTCGTTTATACAGTAGTGATATTCTTTATTTCTCTTTTCATCTTCAAAATTTTATCTATTGATCTATCCATAAATCTGACTGCAAATAACTGGGACAAGGCCAGAATGCTATGGTTGTGCTTATTTCTTTATGCTAAGTATTTAAATCTAGTTACAAGACTGGGAGTTACAAATATCTGAATCTAACTGGAAAAGGTTTAAAATATGATGCCTGGGTCCATCTCTAAGATTTTAATGTTAAAGTGGATCAAGTTATTGGAGTTCATCAGCAACCTAGAGAAAGCCATAATGATAGACATTTGGACATGGGAAAAGTATGACGAAAAGATGCCAATTCTTTTAGGGTACTTTTCGAGTTTTGTAATGTTTAACATGGACTTATTTGCCTTTTAAGATTTGTTTTGAATTTCTTGAACAAATCAAAGCTTCAACTAACACTGATCAGTAACTTAAAAGGGAAAGGCACATTTTCCACAAATATTTTTATTTTGTGAGGAGCATGTAATTTCTGGCTGATTCAAGGGAGGACTGTTCATGGTCAGGACCACCATTAGGTTTTATTCCATACATTGATGTTCTGTACTTTCTTTTATTAGTGCCAATTTTCAAGTATTAGTTGATCTTTTTGAGTTTTCAGCTGAGACTTACATATCTTGAAGTCACAAGAAGAGTTAGTTGGGGTCTTGACCCGGCTAACTCAAGTTGACATTAAAAAAAGGCCTCTTAATAATGCTTGTGCCATTGAGTATAGTAGGGACTCCCAGGATTGGTTTCAAGAATGGTGATACAGGAATGGAGGTGGCTTGACAATTTGGAGGGTTCCACACGTACAATTCTGTATAGTTAATTCTGAGGCAAGGAGTATACTGCAGGGAGCATTTTTTTTAAAAAAATATTTTTGTTCTTTGTTCCCTTTTTATTTATTATCCCACTTGATATATGTAGGAAGTCAAACTGTGAACTGGACATCACCTAGCTGGTTATGGAATTTCATATGATTTGCTTTGATTTTTATGGATATGAAATTGAGCATTACAAATGCTGATTGCTGAGGAGATAGGAGATATTTTCTGTAAAAAATAGTGTGAATACATTGGTTTCACTTTGGTGGCTGGGTTAGTAGTTTGGGTTTTCTTGTTAGTTCTTTTAGGGAAGTGACCGTAGCCTGGCAGAATAGCACTAGATATCAGTCTAAATTTTGCTCTCTGTAACTTGGCTCTTACTGATATTGGTACATTTAACTTCGATTTCTACTGATAAATTCTTTTATCTATCATTAATCTATATTAAGTTTGAGAACTATGACTTGTTTAGCATGTTTATTATCACTATATACTAAACTGCAGTTTATTGTTCTGCAGGCTGAGAAGAGTGAGCTTCGTGATGAGAAGCAGAGGCTCAAGGCCGAGAAAGAGAGTCTGGAGCAACAATTAAAACTTTTGAACCCACAACCAAGCTATGTACCGCCCCCACCTGTAATGCCGGCTGCTTTCTCTGCTCAAGGGCAACCTACAGGACAGAAGCTGATGATGCCTGTCATCAGTTTCCCTGGATTTCCTATGTGGCAATTCATGCCACCTGCTGATGTTGATACATCAAAGGATGCTGAAACATGCCCACCTGTTGCTTAAGCAGCTGGGCCATCAAGCCGAATTCTGCCCAGTTTTAGCTTATGCCAGGAATTCTGATTTTCTTATTAGATTCAGGCAGCACCTTTAATTCTTTGTTTCAGCTGAAATTTGGTTGCCAAGACCATTACTGGATGTTAATACAGATATTTTATCGGGGACCACCTCTTTAACTGTCACTTTAAAATAATCCATCCACCTCTTTCTGTAAATGCCATAATCGTGGGGATAATTCATCCCCATTTTCTAACATAGAAAATGTGAAGATACTCTAAACTGATTTTGTGGTTCTTTTTTTTTTTTTAATTGATTATTTTGTAAGTTGTGATATATCATGGGTTGCTGATGCTTTAGGGATTTACTAACTCAAGGTGAGAATTTCATTATGCAGCAAACTATCTTAATCTATTATCTTGTGCTATTTATCGGAAAAATGTGTTATTACATCAGAATTCTGTGAGTGAAGTTTGTATACTCTGGTCATGTGCTTCAAGGATTGATTTGTTCCAAGTAATCATTGTTTATTGTGTTTGTTTGCAGGTATAACTAATTCTAGTTCACAATTGTAGCATGTTTCCAGCTGTCTAAACAGCAAACGATGTCGTTCGACCCACTAAGATCCAAAGTGAAGCCAATAAAATCATCAAATTCTTTTCTTTTTTTTTTTTGATTTTCCTTGTTACATCTAATCTGGATTCTGACCTATTATCAGATATTTGGTTTTGAATATCTGATAACGGATAGCTGTCAATTAAAATAGATTAATTTAAGACTTAATAGATGCCCTTCAATTTCAAAATCATCATGAGTGGGAACCTATAGTATGTTTCTTTCATCATTTTTGAGGAAAGATCTTCCATTATTGGCACCCACATGCTTCTCCCTTACCGGTCCTCATATCTTAGGGTTTGCTGACCTAATCTCTAAATTTATATTTTCCATGCTAGCTATCAAAAATAATTTTCTTTATGAACTTCTAATATTTACTGGAATGTTACTCAAAGCTTGTTTCTAATTTATAGAACGTGCCACCCACATCCCAATAACCCACTGTTTTTTTTTTCCATGAAGACCAACCTAGTGATCATAATTTCGGCATTGACGAAGACTAACACTACCATTTAGCAACAAGTGCACATAAAGTTTGTTGTTCAGCTTCTCAAGGCGATTAATTTAGGAAGATTTGCTCATATTCATATATAAATTGAGGTCAACTCTTCCAGAAGGTCTACGATTAACCATGTGAAGAGATCCATTAATATCTGCAACCGATCTAGCCTCATTTCTCGGTAAGACGACCTCGGAAGTTGATTTTAATACGTGCCACTCTTCATCGACTCAAGACTTCGTTCATTTTTAAATACTCGTTGCACATGATATAGTTCATGCATCAGTTTGGGGGAAAAGAAGAAAATGATTAGTCCAAACGTACTCCTTCTGGTTGTATTATGGCTTCCAGCATAATAAATTAAAAACCACATGGAAATAAGAACCAACAACTTCATCTTATTTGACACAATGTCCATCAAAATCTACAATCCGATAAGAGCTGGTGGATTGCGAAGAATAAATGAACTTCAAGTACATGAATCAAAAGCCAGAGGTGGTAGGGAAGAACTAAACAATGCCAAGAGAACCACAGCCAAAGAACAGGTGCAAATGATAAGTGACATCTAAATCTCTGGCACTAAAAAGCTCTCACTCATGCTGCTCAGAAGGCCAAAATCATCAGCAAGCCAAACCCGAAAATCATCGCAAACTTGGCCTGCACTGTGTTAAGACTATTAGTTGCCGATTGTTCTGGGGGTGGTGCACTCGCCCCGGGTGGCGTAGGCGGCGCAGGTGATCCTGAAGGGCCCGCAGAACCGGGGGGAGAAAGTGTTGGTGGGGTGCCGGGAGACGTCGTCGGAGGTGAACTGGCGGCGGCCACGCTGATCTCGACCTTCATGCCTGAAGCGCAGTGTCCCGGCGTCCCACAGATGAAGTACCTATTCCCCGTGGAATTCAGTGGGATGACGGTGTTCCCGCCGGTGTGAGTGTCTATTGCATTGCTCGTTGAGCATGAGTCGTAGTTGGCCTTTGTCACCTCCACAACATCGTGGGTCGACGTATATTTGAAGGCTGAAAAGAACAAGAGCTTACAAAATTAGTTACAATAATGTGATATCTCATATGCTGGGGAACTTCATGCTTCGACTCGAAGGAAAAATTGTAAAACTAGAAGTTAATTTGGACTAGACGCATGATTTAAGGTATACTTTCTTGAATATAATCATTTCCCCCTATGTAGGTGGTTTTATGGAAATACTGTCTCCAGGATGCAAAGCCCTTAATTCCTATATTTTTGGGTGCCCATACTTATGTTTTAGAATACACCCCAAGTATAACATACCAATACGTACATTCTTGTGAATTTGTAAGAGTGAAAACATGGTTGTAAGAAAGAAGAGATAGCTTGTAAGAATAAAGAGAAGGATTATCGAAATATGTCGAAGTGCACCGTATTATATAGAAGTGAAAAAATATTACTCTTAATCAAAAAACTTAGCCAGTCAAAATTTCAAACTTTCTCCTGCAAAGGGGAAACAAGTGTTTCTTTTTTTTTTTTTTTGCTAAACAAACAAGTGTTTCTTTGTTAAGGAAAAAAAAAAAAGGTCAAAAATTTCAAAGAAAGAATTAAAAATCACCACTTAAGGATAAGAAAAACCAGAGTTATTATGAAAACAGTAAAACTCTTAACATCATATCCCTTCGTGAAGTTCTAGCTTTATAGGTGTGTTGAAGTCCTGAAAAGTGCTAGCTGGAGCTGAAAAATTCCTTGAAGGTAGAAGTATGTTTAAAATTATATACTTACCGTGGTCATATTTTTCCTCTTAGGAGCCTATATGAAGTTGCTCAAAAATGATTTTAGACTTCTTTTTTCTGAATTTTACAAGTCATTAACTTTAGAGAACTTCCACACATATTCTTTTCTTCCTATTTTGTCAGGAACTTTACAATAATATGGCTTTCACAAACAGATGATGGCTTATTTTTGTGAGAATTATGCTGAACCGGACATTACATGTCAAAAAAAAAAAGAAGAAGAAATAAATTAAGGACAAACGCGGTCTATCTCTATTTCAATTTTCTAGCTAGGCTCATAGATAGTCTATATTTTCCTTGACATAAAAGAGGAATTATGAAAAAAGAAGGGACTTACTTAGGGTGTCACCAGGGACAAATTTGATTGAAGAAGCCCATGTTGCATAGTTGCTTGTTTGATCCCACTGACCAGTTGGTCCGACGTCATAGTTCTTGCCCATTGCTAGCTCTAAGAAGGCAGCTATTGCTGCAACAACAACTAAAGCTTTCAATGGTGCCATCTTTGGCTCGAAAGAGAAGGAAGGGGCAGCAAAGGAGATGTGAAGAAGGGAGAATGGTTAGTTTGATGAATGAGATCGATGCTTGTGGGTATTATATAGAGTTTTGTAAGAGGAGAGAGACTTTTAGATTTGAATGATGGTATTTTCCTCGTTTGAATGGATGCGCGTGAGATATTAAAAACAGAATTAGGACACAAGAGTAGGAACGTGTCATGATAGATAGAGCCAAAATAGTTGTTAGGCATTTGAAATCCAATTCCTTGATAAAACACCGCGTTAGATGGGGGTGTTGACTAAATTGTTTGCATAGAACATCATGAGTGGTCCTGAACAATGATGTTTTTCTAATGCTGAAAAGGTCTAAGTACATGTCTTGTTCGGCACAGTTACTTATGGTAGGCCAAAATGATTAGAGGTTCATCAAGTTTGCTAATGGCTTCTGGATAATGATTATATCAGCAAATTAGTATTTTCACTGTTGTGCAGTCCATAGAGTTTTTTCAGCCATGCCCTACTTAGATATTACTGGACATATTAATAGAACTTTTCAGGTATCGGCAACCACGACGGCATTATTAAGAAGAGAAAAAGAAATTAATATGTATCAAGATTAACCTGTGACTACTTTAAATTAACCAAATTAGTGGCTCTACTTTCCTCTAAAAATTGCACAATGTTACTTGTTTAGAAATCTAGTGTGACATGCAAAACCACAATAAACCAACGCTTTCATGTTCCACATTGTTTTTTAAAGATTAAAAAGGCATGCATTCCATGAGGAGGCTAGCTACATCCAAGTGTTTAGATTGTATATGGTGTTAGGTGACATACTGCACATGAATTGAAAATAAATATTTTAATTTCACCAACTTACATAACTAATATCTACTAGTTGCTTTCTTGAACTGGTCCAAGGTTGTATTTTAGATCCATTTTCTCTAGCTAGTTGAGGTCTTTTTAATTTTACTCTCTGATGAATGAAGCAAAAATCCTTGATAATGAAATGAAAGATAAAATAGCACTTGGACAAAATGAGATCTAAAAAAAGCATAAATCTATGGACATTTTTTTTGAAGTCGTGAATCCAATAAATCGATGTCAGAAAACACTAGTCTTCTATTTTGTAAACCTCTATGCTTTGGGAGTATATACGACATATTATTCCATCGCTGCTTTTTATCTTTTAAATTTTTGTGTAGATTTCATTTGTTAGATATTAAAGACAGTTGGAACAATGGAAACTACCATTATTAGCCTATGATAACTGGAACAGCCACCTTTGGATCATGTTCTATCCAACACCAGCTTCCAACAGTGTTCCTTGGGCCACCCGAGAGCGTTCCAAATGCCGCACTGTCTGTGATGCAGGATACCCACCTTTGTTCCTTCTTTTTGCTGGAAAAAATGGCGACAAAGTCAGAACTGCTTTACTAAAGAGATGAAATGGTCAGGAAGGCCGGCCGAGCCCCTAGCTGAAAGCAAAGAATTGGGAAAGAAGAATCTGCAGAGACGTCGTCAGCCAGGAGTATAGAATTTAAGGCCAAAAATAAAGCACAAATAGACTTAAAGACCCGACCCTCTATCTCACCACCTAACATCCATGAGTGGCTCCGATTCTGAAAACAAAGCAATATTTTAACTTGTCATTGTAGACCGTAGAGATCTCCAGTTAGACCAGACTAATTGTTTTTAGCCTCTCTGGCACAACTAGACTTGGAAACTTGGCTGAAATCTTAGTTTCGTTGGTGATTTTCCTAGCTCTGAGATACATGTTTTCCGTAAAAAATGGATAGATATTATATTAAATTTTCAATTTGAATGTTTAGGTAAAGATTTCTTGATCTAAAACACGGTTTTGTTCATTCTCATTGTGTGTGATGAGGAGATAGTTGTTTGTATATATGTTGACTAGCTGTATGCCCACCAGGGTTCCTAACCTAATCTTTCAGGTGATAGTAATTGAAAGAGTTTCTTTGGTAGATCATTTTACCCTTGTAGAAAATACAAATTATGTTAATACAGGTAAAGGGGTACTGGTGCAAAACTGCTAAAATTTCCTAATTAAACAGTCAATTTTCTACTCTCTTTTTGGGTAAAATTAGTTTTTTGCTTTTATGATCTGCAAGCACGCAGAGAAGAGAAGGTTAATTATCCAATTAAGGTTTTTTCTTCGTTATTTATAATTTATTTTTTTTCCTAAAGAGTGTTACAGGACTACATATATTATTGGCTTAAAAATGTTTTAGTTATAACTGTTGGTGTCCCTGTGAAAACCAACAATATGCATGTGAAATTAACAATCTCCATTTGAGATTTCGCTAGTTCAGCCAACTTCACACACCTGGTCAAAGCTCAATGATCATTGGTGATTGTCACCCCTCATGAATGATGATCAAAGATATAAAATATATATAACAATATGTAGTTGTTAGGGTCCATCTGCTAATAAATAAGTTGACCGAGTTTGCATGTTAGGTGAAGTTATCTAATAACCTTATTATACTCTTCCATTCATTTCGTTGCCCGCGCCTTCATAGTATGGCCAACATTTTCATAGAATGAAAACAACTAAAAGAAGTTTGGAATATGAGGTTGCTGGGTAATTCATCTATTTGAAATAATCATATTGTTATTTAGGTGACTTGTTGCACATATTTTCCCGAACAGTTTGGAGGGTATGATGAAAATATATGAAACCGGTTGGAATAATTCTGGATTTGCCATAAGTTTTCTTCAGGCATCTATTTATTTTTTAAGCATTAATATGGTAGCATATAAATAGTACTAAATATTAACTAGACAAATTGTCAGGCTTGACTTGGCTCCAATTTATCCGAGTCGGCCAATTTGACCTAGTGTGAACTCGCTAGCAGGGGAAGATTTGTTTGCCCAATAGAACACTTAGCTAACAAAGCGGTTCTAATAACGATAGATTGTGACCTCCAGAAAGATCCAAGGTCAGCCACCTTCGCAAAATGGCCGAGAAGGACAGGCGGTAAAGCTCAAAAGCATCATCCTTTCTCCCTTTATTCTCTCCATTTTTTCCCTTGATTTTTCCTCACTACCACCATCCTCATTCAAATCCCTTATTCTTCTTATGTTCCTGAGGGTGAAGCGTAGCTATATCGTCGCTGATTTCATTAAGCGACTAGTGATCAGACCCTCCCTCGTTTCTAGATTTGGATCCCCTTTTAAGGAAGGTAACCCACCGACACTCTCCCTTTTCTTATCCCTCTAGCCTCCTTTCTTTGTTGTCTATATATGCTTGAGGGTGTTGGCATGCTCGTTAGATCCCACTACGTGGTTGGTGGTGGATCCTGATCCCAGTGATGGGCGGCCCTGTTTCGAGATGACCATCCTTGTGTCATGTTGGATTCAAGCTGACCCATCTCTTTCACTTCTTGTGTTGCAATCTGGCTTTCTTATGGTCATCATTGACTTCCAACACTTGGCACCCTCCTCTCTTCTTTCTTACCTATGGAAACCAAGATGTTGGTGTGCTTGCTGGATCCTATTGCGTCGGCAAAAGTTGATCTTGAGCATGGCTTAGCTATCCCATTTTGAGATAAGCTAGGTCCTATTCTGTGGCAGAGTTCCGCTTTGCAGCAGATTTGGATGACCAATGGTTGAAACAATGGCTAGATTTTGATGCTTAGTTGATGGCTAACTCGAGCCATTTTCCCCCGTGGCCATGTCCTTGATTAAAGCCCTATTGTGTGCACCCTATTTTCTTCTTTTCTTCCATTATTGCCATCCCCCTCATCACCATTATGGCCAGTAACCTTTCTTCTCCGTGTCCCTCTAGCGCATGAGAGGCCACGGTAGGTCATTGCATATCTTGTGGACATGCCACATATTGAGAATGAGGGGTCTTCACCACCCTTTGCTCTTCATTCCCTCATCTCTCCCACTCCCCTTCTCTTATGAACTCGATTCTCTCTCTCTAACTACTCTTCTCTCTTATAGATAAAGGGGAGACTATAGATGCACTTGACTTAGAGGACAGATCCCACACCTAAGGTGACTGCAAGCCCTAATCCATTATCGGGTCAAGGGATAGATGGTACCCTAGGGGCAAGATAGGGTTCGGAGGCATGCACCCAGATCTTGGCCACTAGTTCGTAGATCTAGGGTCACAACTCCTAACTTAATTGGATCTTGGGTTTTGGCGAGTTCCACAAACCTGGAGATCGCTAGTATACCCAAGAATTTAAATTAATAACTGAGTTACTTTAGAGCAAACCTAACAATTGATTTGTTATGATTTGTGTAGAGATAAATTATGAAATTGGTTATTCATGTTTTTCAAAAATTATTAAAATATTTTCCAACTTTATACATACCTTTGATTGATAAATTTAAGTTATTTGAAATAAAAGTATAAAAATTATTTAAGGATAATCATATTTGTTCTCAAAATAATTATTATGAATTCTATACATGAAATGAAAATTTTGAATCAAGCATAAAATGCCTACTTGAGCTTGGCAATAGATTATGTTATATCGAAGTTCGTGTTAATCTATTAAGACGTGACTATACTGTATGATATGGTTGATTAATTATTGTTACTAGATTATGGATATTGTATGGATCATTCTCTAGTTTGACTATGATTTGGACCTAGCCAACAAGGATGATTGTTGGCCACATCATGATTTTGGGGTTAATATTTCTCTTGGGTTTAGTCAGGCAGGTTTGATCACTGGCACATGTTATGATGGGCATATTTTTTTGGCCTAGCCAGTTGAGGCTAATCGCTAGCACATGATGATTGAGGATATGTTTTATGTTCAAGAGCTAGTCTCCTTTGGATCTTGTTATAAAGTTGATCATGGCCATAGTCATGTAGACTAAGTGAGAGTGGAGTGATTTTTATTGGATATTTGTTAATTCTTGGAAAAGTATTTTTGAGATTGGAAAATAGTCTCCAAATTGGGGAGGACCATATATAGTTCACCAAGTATAACTGGGGGAGTATATATGCTGAAGAATATTGATGGCAAGATCCATTGTTGATCCACCAATGAGAAATATTTAGAAAAAATATTATCCAACACTTCGGGAAGCATGCGAAAAAAAAGAACAAAATTAAAGGGGCCTTGCCATTTCATTTATCTTTGGCCAATACATTATACAATAAAGTATAGATATAAGTCCAATTTGACTAATGCTCTCAAGATGCTCACTCAACTCTTTTAACATACTGGCTAACAAGTTGGTGATAATTTTTCACCATTGTCTAGATGTCCAGAAAATGCCATGTATCTCTTGGATGATCTGATATTTTTTCCACCATGCTTCTTCATCAACTACAGCGGAAGTAGTAGATGTGGAGATTCTGTGCGGACCTAGTTACCGGTTGAAATAGATAGGGGTTTGAATGAACTCGCCCGAAGAAAGTGAAGGTAAAGAATAAGCCGAGAGCTGGTTGAAAACTTGGCTTGCTGATCAGAGATTTGAGATTGGAGATTTCGGTCATGATGGCATTGTGATTCGGTGAACCAACCAAAAGCCAATTGATCAAAGCAGTTGGATTGTTCCAGCAAATACACAATCTTGCTTGCAATGGTGACTAGGAGAATGGAAGGAGACATGAGTATGATTAGGAGAGTGAAAGATGATCCCTGAAGATAAGCTTATAGGAGCAATTTATTGGGAGGAAGCATGCTTACCAAAGGATGCAGAAGATACCTATCAATGTTGAAGATCCTTTGAGTAGTGTGCAGGCTAGCCAAGAGTACGAGAACATTCAATATAGGGAGACAGGTGGTAGAAAAATATAGCTTAGGGGAATTGGATAGGGCACGAGCAGATTGCCAAAAATAGAAATGATACTTTAGTAAATGGATACCAATTGAACAGTAAAAACCATAATGTAAGGTCTCCACTCTACAAATACTCAGAGATGGTGACATAAACATCCTGTCAGCCTCTTGACTATCAGCCGTTGAGATGAGGTTAAGGAGAGTCAAAATAAATAAAAATCATGTGACCCTTACTAGATTTAATAGGATTTAGCCATAACAATCCAACTAAGTGTGGCAATCCAGTTAGGTATGGAGGCACAGATCGAAGGGATAGGACTCAACCATAATACTAACTATGATAAGTAAGCGAGAAGAGCAGGACTTGGTCATGACCTACCATGATGCATTGAGACCCAGGCTGAGAGATGTTGATTTTATTTGGATCTTTATTTGATTCACGATTATGCCATACATGGAATCATGGGGGCGAACTTTCGTCCATCCAGTTTATCTTCAATTGCCTTTACTGTATATTGCTCGTAGTTTACTAATAGGACTTTGCTTTACCCTTAGGAGTACTAATAACATTAGATTACTTCAAGCATAGCCCTAGCTATCTATCTTCCTTCAGATGTTCCATGTGATAGTAATGAAAGTTCTTGAAGGTCAAGGCACGTGGATCCATACTATTTTGACTATCTTCCTTCGATTATACTCTTTTTTGGTTTATCAAATGCTGATGGCATGCCTGTGCATCTGTTTTCTATCCATGAAACTTAACGCAAGCTTTCTAGCATGCCTGTCTCCAGGTGGCAAGGAAAGCCCTACGAACATCTGTAACACCCCATCCACATATGCACAAGCTTTCTACTATGCCTATCTCCAAGTAGAGAAAACCTTTTTCCTTTAAGTACTATATAAACAATTAATCTCCAAGGAGATAACCAACTTAATATATGCATAACCTCATCGTTATCATCTACATGTAATTAATCCCCTTACACTAACATTATTCTACCTTGATAATGGCTACTTTTCTAACAATGCATGTGACATAATGGTATCTTATATGGATTTGACATTACACACCCAAGTAGCACTGCCAAATGGATTACAATATAGTCAAGTGTGGCTAAGGGCACAAGGAGTCCTATAAGATTGATGCTTGTTGCACAACAATAGGAATAGGGGATCAATCTTCTCACATATCGATAAAAGGTTTCTGTGTGTATGTGTGTGTGTATTAATTAGATGTGCTAATGTTAATCTAATAACATAATTATTAGGGTGTCATCAAATCACAGAACTTGATGTAGAACTATGGGAAGGATTGGACACGGTATAGGAGTGAGATTTACCATATTGGAAAGCTGAATCATATACCAAACCTGTCTATATGATATTCGATTAAGATACTCTTTTCTTAAAATTAGGTAACCTTCTGAGCTCCATGACATAGTATACCAAACGATTAAGGTCAAATTCCACCATTTGTTCTCTAAAATGGTTTGATCAAAGAAAAAGTTTTCTTTTTGAGAAATATTTTGACCAGGCATATCTCACAATCTGAGAAGAATTAGGTAGAGTGATTGAAAACAAAGTCAATCTAGAAGTTGAGATCTTTTTTTTATAGGATTTTAGCTCTTTCATGGTTATTTCCATTAGTCCTATCTATTTTGGAATGGTTGTCTCTTTTAACTATAAGAGGAATTCTACTTGTATTGTACAAAGATGGAAGTCATTAGTATAAGTAGAGGCTATGTGACCAGTATATAATTCATTATTGTATGAAAAGAGGACCTAAATCCTACTTTCACCAATTTTATTATTTTTCTAATTTTTCTTAAGAGATTCGAGTTGAGTTGGTTATGAAAATTACTTTCTCCTGTTTGGATCACCTCATTATGATCGTTTCATTCTACATATCCTCAAGAAATGCGATGTTGTCTCATCTGTGTGCACGCAAAGCTTGCTAATTAGTAAAATATGAAATATCATTACAACAAAAGTGGGAATCTCCAACACTAATTCAGTAGCATTTTTAAAAAAGTTCTAATTTAGCCTGCATTTAAAACAAATTTCTAGAAATATTCTTGACTTGATGGCATCAATGATATTATTTTCTAACATTTTTCAAAAATAACGAGGAACGGGGCTTTGCCACACATTTTTCTAGAAATATTCTAGACTTGATGGAATCAACAATATTATTTTCTAACATTTTTCAAAAATAACGAGGAATGGGACTTTTCCACACATTTTTGGTAAAATGTTGGGTATAGAAATATGTTAATATTATATGATTAGCCGATATAAGCTGAAAATATTGGTTAACAATGTATTTTTTCTAGCTTCAGAAAAGCAACTGATTTAAAACTTAAATTAAACCCTTATTAAAAACTAAATCCCATGGCCAATTTCTCCCCATGAAACATCACTAGAACAGAAGTAGGAATCACCAACATTATTTTGGTGGCATTTTTGAAAAAATGCTAGAAGTGCTAAGTTACCTTGCATTTAAAACAAATTGCCAGGTATATTCTAAGATCAATGATATTATTTTCTGGCATTTTTCAATAATACCATGGAGCAAGACCACATATTTTTGGTAAAATTCTGGGTATAGAAATATGTTTTGTTACATGATTAGCTGATATAAGCTGAAAATGATGGGTAATAATGTATTTTTTCCAGCTTTAAAAAAGCAACTAATTTAAAACTTAAACAAAATGCCAATTTAAAACTAATGCCATGCCTAATTTGTCCCCCTCCTACCCACCATCCTCCGCATGACTTCTTCAACTGTTCGAATCGCCATGATTAGCCTCCTCTTCCCACAATGACTTGTCATCACGATTAGCCACTACATACCACTATCTCTAATATTTCTATTTTCTTTTTGCTATAACGGATGACTTATACATTTTTATAGTAAATACATTCAAAAAAGTCAAAATGCAACAAGTCTCGGAGTGCTCTAGGCAGCTCTCTTTCACCAATCTATAAAACTCTCTCAGAGTGGTTTGCCACATATAAGGCCACCCAATCCGCAGCTCTATTGGCCTCCTTATAGACATGTTTGACTATGAAGACAACGTCTTTACCGACCATGGCCTAAATATTCCAAAGCGGTGGGTGGCAGCCAACGATGACTAGTGCATTCCTAGATCCAACCGATCACCATAATCGAGTTACCCTCGAGCAGGACTGTGTTGGCCCATAGAACGCACCAAGCTTGACACAGACCAGCCCAAGCTGCTCTTAGCTCTGTTAAAGATTGGCACTTACCAGCTACAACCACCATAGAGTTCGGGCCTCTGATCATAAATTTCGCACAACCCTCCTGTCACCATCTAGCATACATCCATTGAAGTTGACCTTGAGAAAACTCGAAGGTGGGGGCTCCCAGGTGATAAACACCAACAATGGCACTTCAAGAGCAAATGTAGAGCCTCACATGCCCTGAGCCGTCAAAAGCCTATCCAATGGACTTGCATGGATGATCTCTGCTGCCTACACCCACTCTACAATGAACCTAGGTGTAGGACTGCTCTCTCTAAATGTCCAAACATTCTTGGCCAGCCAAATGTGGTAAGTAATATAAGTCTCCCTAATGGCCGCATACCAGGTCTGAGAAGTGGCAGCCCACCGTCTGGGCGCTTAGGTGAAGGGGCCCGACAGGCACTAAGCATCCGGTGGGATATCGATAAGCCTCCAAACTTTTCTAGCTCAATCGTACTGAAATAGAATGTGGTCCACGGTCTCCTCCACCTGACTCCTAGGGTAGCCTAGTCTATGCCTGCTCAGCATAGATTTTATCGATAGCCAGTCCCAAACCACATTTCAGAGGTATAGGGCAACCCTCAGGTGAAGACCGAATCTCTAAATCTAAGATTGTGTGCAATCCCACCTCGAATGCTGCTCACACCAAAGAAGGTTGTAGATGTCGCTCACTTTATTCCTGAGGCTACAGGATATTCTCTAAACCCTCACATTCAGACTAGCACTCTTCGAGATCGCCAACGACTGGACTCTCTTCGTTAGGTGCTCACCAAACAGATGGTCAATTTGGCTGGTACCCACCCCGACCCTATCAGGGCGGAGGAGATCGCAAACCCACAAACCGTCCACGATCTCAACATTGACCATAATCGATAAGAGTCTCACTGAAAGAGTATCTACCCAAGAGTCCTCCATAATATTCACGTTGCACCTATCACCAATCGGTCACTTAGTGTTAGTCAAGGCAGTGGGCACGTACTTACAGAATGTGATCTACAATCTCCTCCACCTGGCACCCAAGGTAGTATGGTTGGATACCCAGTCTATGCTTGCTCGACATAGATTTCATCGATAGTCAGCCCCAAACCACTTTCTAGAGGAACAGGACAACCCTCGGGTGAAGACCAAACCTCTAAATCTATGATTGCGTGCAATCCTACCTCGGATCCCGCTTGTGGAGTGATTGATTAAAACCCCATTTGATTTTGATGAGCTCAAAGCATTTGAGTATATCTTGTGATTACTAATGAATTCAATTGAGTATTTCAGTGAAAATCCTGTCCAAGTGTCTCTAGATTTGGTTCATAGTATTTTGGATAAGGTAAGAAGTCTGCTGAACCAAAGTCTGAGACTCGAGTCGACTCCCGAGTATCACGAGTCGACTCCAAGCGTATCAAGTTCACTGGCACGAGCTCGAGTCGACTCCAGATCAGTACGAGTCGACTCCGACTGAGAACAGACAGAAGGACAGAAAGCTTCAACTCAGAAACTGTCAACGAGTCGACTCCCGAAGTGTGCGAGTCGACTCCAATGTTCAACGAGTCGACTCCAGGGTAGTAAGAGTCGACTCCAAGAGAAACACAAAGAAAAGTCAGAGAGCAGTTTTCGGGTCTGAGATTCGAGTCGACTCCAGTGGAACGCGAGTCGACTCCGATGGTTGGCAGGTCGACTCCAAAGAAGGTAAGAGTCGACTCTCAGAGGAACACAAGGAAAAAGTCAGAGAACGATTTTCGGACTCTGAGATTCGAGTCGACTCCCGCAGTACGCGAGTCGACTCCGAGACTGAGCGACCATCAACAGACAGAAGACCATGTTACTGCCTCTGAGATTCGAGTCGACTCACAGACAGCTCGAGTCGACTCCGAGACAAGCTTCACGTCAAAAGGCAGAAGACCAACTTTCGGAAACTGAGAGCCGAGTCGACTCCAAGGAAGTTCGAGTCGACTCCAAGACTGGATGAGCCAAAAGACAGAGAATCGGGAGTTCGGGCTCTGAGATTCGAGTCGACTCCCAGGACAGTCGAGTCGACTCGAGTGGACAAAATTCAAAATTGGATCCACGGACTTCAGTGGATGAGCCGACTCCAGAATTGCCAGGTCAGCTCCAGAAGTTGGCGAGTCGACTCCAGGTCAAGACGAGTCGACTCCCAGTCAAGACGGCAACTTTAATTCAAATTTGGAACAGTTGCCGAGTCGACTCCGGAAAAGCGTGAGTCGACTCCTGCTACAGCCGAGTCGACTCCTGATCGCGCGAGTCGACTCCAACCCACCAACGGTCATATTGTCAGGCTGCGCAGAGTGTGCAGAACGGCCAGAAAAAGCAGAGTAACGGCTAGTTTCCGTGGGGGTTGGCTTAAATAGCCACAGAGGACTGTAGCAAGGTAGAGAACAGATATTCCACTCCAAGCATTCAAGTTTTCAAGCTCTCCAAGTGCTCTTAAACGAAAAAGGAAAGATCTGCATTTACTGCTCCAACAACTTCTTCCCAACAATCAAAGCTTCCTCCTCCTGCATTCAAGTCGACCACTCTTTCAAGAGGAGACCGGAGTTCCAGAAGCCATACCTCTTCACCAGCTTAAAAGCGTTTGAGGGCTTCTAACTCCTTTACGATTATATTGTTTTAAATCTGCTTTTTGAGAAGCTATTTTCTGTTTTCTTCTATCTCTTGTATTTACTTGATTCAATCGGGGGATTGAATCAAGGGGTTTAAGGTTGGTTGGTGAGCCAAGTTAAAACCAACGTGTGTAAGGGTTTGATTGTGAGCCCGGGAAAACAATCGGGGTTGGTTTTAGTCGGTGAGCCTGGAAAAACCGACCGAGTTCGTTGTGAGCTCGTAAAACAACAAGTTTGGTTGTGAGCTTGCAAAACAACCGGCTGTAATCCAAGGGGGTTATAGTGAAATTCCCAAGTGAGACTTGGGGAGTGGACGTAGGAGCAAGGGTTAGCTCCGAACCACTATAAAACTTTGTGTTTGTAGTGCATTGTCTCTCATCTTCTTCCCCGCACATTACTCACAGCACTAGGCTTTAATTAAATAACTTGCTATAGTTTTTAATTAATCATCCACAAAGTTTTAATTAGCCAAATTATTTTAAAAACCCAATTCACCCCCCCCTCTTGGGTTGTCTATCTGGGCAACAAGTGGTATCAGAGCCAAAAACTCTTCCACTCAAGAGTTAAAAGATCAAAATGACAACCCCATTTGGATCTTCTCACATTGAGGGTCAGTCCACCCAAAGACCCCCTTTCTTCAATGGATCTGACTACTCATACTGGAAGGCTAGGATGAGAATATTCATCCAAGCCCAAGACTATGAGATGTGGTCCATTGTAGTAAATGGGCCATACATCCCATCCATTTACGTAGATGGTGTTAAGGTACCTAAACTAGAAATGGACTGGGATGAACATGACATGAGGAAGGCACAATTAAACTCTAAAGCAATGAATGTCTTCTATTGTGCCTTAGACCGTGATGAATTCAATAGGATTTCAACTTGTAATTCAGCAAAAGAAATTTGGGACAGACTTGAAGTGACCCATGAGGGCACGAATCAAGTCAAGGAATCCAAAATAAACATCTTGGTTCATAAATATGAACTATTTAAAATGGATTCAAATGAAACAATCACATCCATGTTCACTAGGTTTACTGATATTGTCAATGGTCTAAAAAGCCTTGGCAAGAACTATACTAACAGTGAGCTTGTCAGGAAAATCCTTCGGTGTCTACCGAGGTCGTGGGAAGCTAAAGTGACAGCAATCCAAGAAGCCAAGGACTTGAACAAGCTACCACTTGAGGAGCTTCTTGGATCCCTCATGACGCACGAGCTCACCATGAAACAACACAACGAGGAAGAGTCCTCCCATAAGAAAAAGGTAATAGCCCTTAAATCTACTTCTTCTAACAAGGACTTGTCTTGCAGCAGCAGCAGTGAAGAAGAAGAAGATGAGGAAGATGGTGGTGAGGCTCTTCTTGTGCGCAAGTTCAAGAAATTCATCAACCACAAGAAGTCCTATCATCAAAGGAGAGGCCCCTCAAATTCCTACCGCAAAGACAAAGGTAAGAAAAGGGAAAATGAGGGGATTGGTTGTTACGAGTGCAAGAAGCCGGGTCACATAAGAGCGGAGTGCCCCTTACTGAAGAAGGGGAGTAAGTACAAGAAGAAAAAGGCACTTGTCACTACCCTATCGGACTCCGACTCATCATCCTCCTCATCAGATGATGAACAAGAAGAGAAGGCCAATTTCTGTTTCATGGCCGACGAAAACGAGGTAACTTCCGACACGCATCCTGATTTTTCTTTTGATAAACTTTATGATGCATTTAATGAATTAATGGTAGAATATAAGGCTATAAATCTTAAGAATAAAGAACTGAAAATAACTAATCAATCATACCTACATAAATACGATAAATTAGTTAAGGATAAGGATTTAATCACCAAAGAAAATATAGAACTTAAAACAAGCAACCAACTTTTAACTCAAAAGACCAACACCTTAACTAAAGAAAATGAAAAACTAACTAAGGAATTTTCAGAACTTAAAAAATATAAACAAACCTTAGATAAGGATCTTACTAAAGAACTTAATGATCTAAAAGCCGAAAATCAGACACTAACTAAAGAACTTAACAAATACAAGCCCTTAGTTGAAAGATTTACCTATAGTTCTGAAAAATTAAACATGATACTAAATAGTCAACGTGCAGTGTTTAATAAAGCCGGTTTAGGATATAAACCAAGGAATAAGCAAAAACTTCTTAGTAACTTCTTTGTTAAAGCTGGGGAAACAAAAACTAAGAAAATAACCTGCTTTTGTTATGGTACAGTAGGCCATAAAGCAAATGTATGTAATTTTAGGAAAAGTAAAACTAAAAGAAAAATTAAAAGGGTATGGGTTCCAAAAGGAACCAACTTGACTAACCATGAAGGACCCAAGAAAACTTGGGTACCTAAGATGACATGATTTGCTTGTGTAGGAGTGTCTTGCAGCCAAGGTCAATAAAAATTGCTGGTATTTGGATAGTGGCTGCTCAAGGCACATGACGGGTGATAAAGACCAATTTTTCACCCTTGAAGCTAAGAAGGGAGGTGCTGTGACGTTTGGAGACAACAACCAAGGTCACATCATTGGTATTGGTAAAGTTCAAATCACCCCTTCTACTTTTATAGATAATGTTAGATATGTTGATGGTCTTAAGCATAACTTGTTAAGCATCAGTCAATTATGTGATAAAGGATATGATGTTATGTTTAAACCATCACTATGTATTATAACAAATCCTAATGATAATAGCTTAGTTTTTAAAGGGATTAGACGTGGAAATGTATATGTTGTAGACCTAGAAGATCTTGCAAAACATAACCAATGTCTAGTTGTAAATGAAACTAAAGATAATGATGCTAGTTGGTTATGGCACCGTAAGTTAGGTCATGCAAGCATGGACACAATAACTAAATTAGTTAAAAGAGACTCCGTGATAGGTTTGCCAAAATTAAAATTTGAAAAGAACAAAATATGTGAAGCATGTCAATTTGGCAAACAATCTAGGAACTCTTTTAAATCCATAAAATGTGTCTCTACCTCTAGGCCTCTAGAATTATTACACATGGACCTATTTGGTCCAACTAGAACATCAAGCCTAGGTGGAAATAAATATGGTCTAGTCATAGTAGATGATTACTCTAGGTACACATGGGTCATGTTTCTAGCACATAAGGACCAAGCATTTTCAATGTTTAAAAAGTTCCATAAGGAAGTAACAAATGCTAGAGAGTCTTCAGTCATAGCCATTAGAAGTGACCATGGTACCGAATTCGAAAATCAATTATTTGATGAATTTTGTAGTAAAAAGGGGATAACCCATAATTTTTCTGCACCTAGGACACCACAACAAAATGGAGTTGTGGAAAGGAAGAATAGAACTCTAGAGAAAATGGCTTGAACGATGTTATGTGAAAGTAACCTCCCTAAGTACTTTTGGGGAGAAGCCATTAATACTTCTTGCCATATATTAAATAGAGTTTTATTAAGACCCATTATAAAGAAAACACCTTATGAACTGTGGAAAAACAGAAAACCAAAAGTTAACTATTTTCATGTTTTTGGATGTAGGTGTTTTGTACATAATAATGGGAAAGATAATCTAGGGAAATTTGATCCTAAATCTGATGAAGGAATATTCCTAGGTTATTCTACAACTAGTAAAGCCTATAGAATCTTTAATAAAAGAACCCTAGTTATAGAAGAATCTATACATGTTGTTTTTGATGACTCTAGTGACATCTCATCTAGTAAGAAGGTTAATTTTGATGATGATATTGAAATACTTGAAGAAAAGATAGATGAGATGGGATTACAAGATGATAATCAAAAGTTGATTGAAGGAGAATCGTCAAACCAAGAGCCTATAGTGGATCATGGGCTAGCTAAAGCTTAGAGGTATGCTCACAGGCATCCTAAGGAACTAATTCTAGATGATCCATCACAACCGGTTAGGACTAGAGCATCCCTTAGGAATTTGAATAATCATCTAGCTTTTGTTTCACACTTTGAGCCCAAACATATAGAAGAAGCCGAAAATGATGTAAATTGGATAAATGCAATGCAAGAAGAACTAAATCAATTTACTAGAAACAAGGTTTGGGATCTAGTGGAGAGACCTTCTGAATATCCAATTATAGGTACTAAATGGATATATAAAAATAAGCTAGATGAAAATGGAATTGTTATAAGGAATAAGGCTAGACTAGTAGCAAAGGATTATAATCAAGAAGAAGGCATAGATTTTGATGAAACCTTTGCTCCTGTAGCTAGACTTGAGGCAATTAGACTTCTATTAGCATATGCATGCTCTAAGGACTTCAAACTATATCAAATGGATGTAAAGAGTGCTTTTCTAAATGGGTTTATTAATGAGGAGGTGTATGTAGAACAACCTCCTGGTTTTGAAAATCATCAATACCCTAATCATGTGTATAAACTGAACAAAGCACTTTATGGACTAAAACAAGCACCTAGAGCATGGTATGAGAGACTTAGTAAATTCCTATTAGAACATGAATTCTCTAGGGGAAATGTAGATACAACATTATTTCTGAAAAAGAAAAATAAGGATATGTTATTAGTACAGATTTATGTTGATGATATCATTTTCGGTGCTACTAACAATCGCCTCTGCGAGAAATTTGCTGATTTGATGCAGAGTGAGTTTGAGATGAGCATGATAGGAGAGCTGAACTACTTCCTCGGGCTTCAAATCAAACAATCTGAAGGAGGCATCTTCATCAATCAAGCAAAATATATCAAGGAGATGCTCAAGAAGTTTGATATGGAGGGAAACAAGTCAATCAGCACCCCCATGAGCTCATCATGTAAGTTAGACCAAGATGAATCAGGTAAATCTGTAAATCAAAAACTTTATAGAGGTATGATAGGTTCTTTACTGTATCTTACTGCAAGTAGGCCTGATATTATGTTTAGTGTGTGCATGTGTGCTAGATATCAGGCTAATCCTAAAGAATCACACCTAGCTGCAGTTAAGAGAATCTTTAAATACTTAATTGGAACTAAGAACATAGGGCTGTGGTACTCTAAAGAATCTAGCCTAAACTTAATAGGGTACACAGATTCAGACTTCGCTGGATGTAAGCTTGATAGAAAAAGTACCAGCGGGTCCTGTCAATTTTTAGGAGAAAACCTAATCTCATGGTTTAGCAAGAAACAAAACTCGGTTGCATTATCCACTGCAGAAGCTGAATATGTTGCAGCCGGGAGTTGTTGTGCTCAAATCTTATGGATTAAACAACAATTAGAAGATTATGGCATTAAACAAGATAAAATCCCCATTAATTGTGATAACACAAGTGCCATAAATCTCACTAAAAATCCAATTCAACACTCAAGAACTAAACACATTGAGATAAGACATCACTTCATAAGAGATCATGTATTGAATGGTGATGTGTCACTCCAATTTGTGTGTACTGATAATCAATTAGCAGACATTTTTACAAAACCCCTAAGTGAAGAGAGGTTTAGTGTGCTTAGAAGGGGATTAGGAGTGATTGATCCATCCTAGTGGGGTTTTTCACTAGATTAATTGATTTTGATGATTAGAATGAGGTTAAAATAGAGTTTCTATGCAGTGATCATCAAATCAGTCCTTAATTAGGTGATTTTCCCTCTTTTGGCACGATTATGGCATGGTTTTTAGGTGCGTGCCAAGGTTAGAGACGACTCGAGTAAGTTTCAGAGCCGGCTCCTAAGGGGGAGTCGACTCGCGCATATTCTGGAGTCGACTCGAGGTCGAGTCGACTCGCGACTCAGGGGAGTCGACTCGCAGTCGGGATCCGACTTTTTAACCCTAGGTTTGTCGTTTCGCAAACACTTTTCCTCAAGCCGCCACTGTTCACAAAGCCCTAGAGCCGACTCCTAGGTCATCCCCGATCGTCTCCAAGCCCTTTTCCCGTCGATTTTTCGCCAGACATTGAGTTTCCATCCGTTCCTAGGTCATTTCCGGTCCGTCCCGAGCTTCCTCTGTCGGTCCTTCACCGTCCTCTAGGTATTTTTCTTCCCGTTTAGGTCAAGATGCCTCGTAAGACCATCGTTAGGAAGAGGTCCCGTCCCGAGGCCGGTCCCGAGCGGCGCTCCAAGGCGCGGCACGATCCCGCGAGGCAACCACCTCCGGATCGTTCCCCGCCTAGGGTGGTTCTCGTTAAGCCGTTGGCCGGGAAGGCCGTCACCTCCGGGAGGTTTGTCGATTTCGACTATCTCTCCCGGGAGGGGTTCACCATAGGCGATAGGCTTAGAGCCCAGGGCCTAGAGTACTTCCTCACCTTGGACCTTCCCACCTATCCTGGCCTAGTTCAAGAGTTTTACAGTACCGTCCATCGGGGAGATGGAGGTATCGAGGGCACGGTAGTAGGTGTCCCGTTGCGTGTCATAGAGGACCTCATTGCCCATATCCTTCACCTTCCATTAGTAGGGGTGGCTCCCGCACACCCTGAGGATAGAGTTGCGGCCCTTACGGTCGTCTTAGGGCATCCACCTCAGTCCCTCCTAGATGAGGTATCTGCTAGCTCACTTCCTATTGAAGTGAGAATCCTTTTGAGCATTCTGTCCAGGTCCATCTTCTCTAAGACAGGGAGATTTGATTTTGTGAATGAGAGGGACTTAGCTATTATGTCTTATATCCTTCAGGACACCCCGATCAACTTCCCAAAGCTCATTTATAGGTATATGTGTGAGCCCTTAGATAGACCTAGGCTCTCACTCCCATACGGGATGTTATTCACTCTTCTTTTTAGGCAGTACGAGATTCCCATTCCTGAGAGGAAACCCTCTCGTGCCTTGCGATGGACTGATCGCTTATGTACGGGGACTATGCACAGGATGGGGTTTCGGAAGAGAGAAGGGATCTGGGTTAGGAAGTCCACTCTCACTGCTCAGACCACCAGACCATCACCCAGTCCTGAGCCAGATTCAGACTACCCAGACCTTCCAGACCATCCAGACCTCCCATCCACTCCTCCTGCTCCTACCACCTCTGCCGGACCTTCCTCCTCAGTTCCACCATCTATGGAGGTCCGTATTGATACAGAGCAGCTCCGGGAGCTGCGGCAGGAGATCGTCCGAGATCTGAGGGATGAGCTGCTTCGGGAGCTCCGAGGTGCGGTGCCTGCCCCCACTCCTGCACCCGTATCTTCTCAGTTGGTCCCTTCCTTGACAGCCGTGACTGACATGACGGCTCATGTACGGGAAGAGATCTACAATGTCCGGAGTTTGGTCCAGGCCCAGTTCCACAGCATGAGTGAGGTCACGAGCTCCACTCGACAGATGCGAGAGGAGATAGGTCGTGACATGCACACCACCACCGAGGGGGCCGAGCGCTTGGCGAATGTACTCATCGACAAGCTGGACGCACTTCAGACATCGGTGACTGGGCTTCAGGCGTCGGTGACAGAGCTCTCCACTACACATAGCAGAGCCACCACGTCTATTATCACGCAGCTCGGACATGTGACAGATGCAGTCACCCTCCTCATGGAGCAGAGCCGATTGAGAGGAGGAGCACCATCCTCGAGAGGAGGTGCCACATCCTCCAGAGGAGGAGATGCATCCTTGAGAGGGGGAGCTTCATCCTCGAGGAGGACATAGATGTGTTTGAGTTGTGTTTTGTCTTGCTTTGCTTTACTTATTGTATTCTCACATGTATTCACATTCATATCAATACAATGAGTAGACATTTTATCTTCAATTATGTGCTTTGCTTTATGATTGATTGTGTGTGATTATCTCCTTTTTGGTATGATGACAAAAAGGGGGAGAAATATGTATAAAATGTGTAAAAGGGGAGAAATATGAAAAAATATGTAAAAGAAATCAATGGAAATAAATAAAAAGATAAACTCTTAAAAACACACTCAAATTTGTTCTAAGTGGATTCGGTACCTCGAGGCTCATTATCTCTCTTTTGGGGCTCCTAATGGAGTAATCTCCAGAATCTATTCAAGGGATATTCGGAGATTAGCTGAATCCTACTCAAGAACAAATTGACAGATTTTCCCTCTAAAAAGATAAAATTCAGTTCAAAAACTTCAAAGCATTAAAAAAAAATTCAGAGAATCAAAACATAGTTGAATGCATATGTTGAGGGGGAGAATCTGAATTTTAATCAAGCTAAATCATTAATGACATATAAGCCAAACAATTGATTGCATAATATGAAGGCTTATATAATTCCAAATGAAAGGGGGAGCTTTAACTCCGAAATTTAATGTTTCACTCCTTTCAAACTTGGATAAATTAAATTATCAGACATTTGAATTCATTTATGGATTTTACTTCATTGTTTTATGAGCAATTCATTTTACATATACTCAAAGTTTTGTCATCATCAAAAAGGGGGAGATTGTGGAGTGATTGATTAAAACCCCATTTGATTTTGATGAGCTCAAAGCATTTGAGTATATCTTGTGATTACTAATAAATTCAATTGAGTGTTTCAGTGAAAATCCTGTCCAAGTGTCTCTAGATTTGGTTCATAGTATTTTGGATAAGGTAAGAAGTCTGCTGAACCAAAGTCTGAGACTCGAGTCGACTCCCGAGTATCACGAGTCGACTTCAAGCGTATCAAGTTCACTGGCACGAGCTCGAGTCGACTCCAGATCAGTACGAGTCGACTCCGACTGAGAACAGACAGAAGGACAGAAAGCTTCAACTCAGAAACTGTCAACGAGTCGACTCCCGAAGTGCGCGAGTCGACTCCAATGTTCAACGAGTCGACTCCAGGGTAGTAAGAGTCGACTCCAAGAGAAACACAAAGAAAAGTCAGAGAGCAGTTTTCGGGTCTGAGATTCGAGTCGACTCCAGTGGAACGCGAGTCGACTCCGATGGTTGGCAGGTCGACTCCAAAGAAGGTAAGAGTCGACTCTCAGAGGAACACAAGGAAAAAGTCAGAGAACGATTTTCGGACTCTGAGATTCGAGTCGACTCCCGCAGTACGCAAGTCGACTCCGAGACTGAGCGACCATCAACAGACAGAAGACCAACTTTCGGAAACTGAGAGCCGAGTCGACTCCAAGGAAGTTCGAGTCGACTCCAAGACTGGATGAGCCAAAAGACAGAGAATCGGGAGTTCGGGCTCTGAGATTTGAGTCGACTCCCAGGACAGTCGAGTCGACTCGAGTGGACAAAATTCAAAATTGGATCCACGGACTTCAGTGGATGAGCCGACTCCAGAATTGCCAGGTCAGCTCCAGAAGTTGGCGAGTCGACTCCAGGTCAAGACGAGTCGACTCCCAGTCAAGACGGCAACTTTAATTCAAATTTGGAACAGTTGCCGAGTCGACTCCGGAAAAGCGTGAGTCGACTCCTGCTACAGCCGAGTCGACTCCTGATCGCGCGAGTCGACTCCAACCCACCAACGGTCATATTGTCAGGCTGCGCAGAGTGTGCAGAACGGCCAGAAAAAGCAGAGTAACGGCTAGTTTCCGTGGGGGTTGGCTTAAATAGCCACAGAGGACTGTAGCAAGGTAGAGAACAGATATTCCACTCCAAGCATTCAAGTTTTCAAGCTCTCCAAGTGCTCTTAAACGAAAAAGGGAAGATCTGCATTTACTGCTCCAACAACTTCTTCCCAACAATCAAAGCTTCCTCCTCCTGCATTCAAGTCGACCACTCTTTCAAGAGGAGACCGGAGTTCCAGAAGCCATACCTCTTCACCAGCTTAAAAGCGTTTGAGGGCTTCTAACTCCTTTACGATTATATTGTTTTAAATCTGCTTTTTGAGAAGCTATTTTCTGTTTTCTTCTATCTCTTGTATTTACTTGATTCAATCGGAGGATTGAATCAAGGGGTTTAAGGTTGGTTGGTGAGCCAAGTTAAAACCAACGTGTGTAAGGGTTTGATTGTGAGCCCGGGAAAACAATCGGGGTTGGTTCTAGTCGGTGAGCCTGGGAAAACCGACCGAGTTCGTTGTGAGCTCGTAAAACAACAAGTTTGGTTGTGAGCTTGCAAAACAACCGGCTGTAATCCAAAGGGGTTATAGTGAAATTCCCAAGTGAGACTTGGGGAGTGGACGTAGGAGCAAGGGTTAGCTCCGAACCACTATAAAACTTTGTGTTTGTAGTGCATTGTCTCTCATCTTCTTCCCCGCACATTACTCACAGCACTAGGCTTTAATTAAATAACTTGCTATAGTTTTTAATTAATCATCCACAAAGTTTTAATTAGCCAAATTATTTTAAAAACCCAATTCACCCCCCCCCTCTTGGGTTGTCTATCTGGGCAACACCGCTCACATTGAAGAAGGCTATAGATGTCTCTCACTTTAATCCCGAGGCTGCAGGATGTGCTTCAAATCCTCACATCTGGACCAACACTCCCCAAAATTGCCAGTGACTGGACTCTCTCCGTGACGTTCTCACCAAATAGATGCCTGATTTGGTTGGTATCGCACCTGACCCTATTAGGACGGATGAGATCGCAAACCAGCAGACCGTCCACGACTTCAATATTGATCATGATCAGTAAGAGCCTCACCGAAAGAGTATCCACCCAAGATTTCTCCACAACATTCACGCTGCACCCATTACCAATCATTCATCTAGTGTTAGCCAAGGCATTGGGCATGTACTTACAGATATTCCACTAGATGAAGGAGAACCTCCGACCACCTTGAGCTACCTTGTCCACCATAATTGGTCCATAACGGGCAGTTATCACCTGACTC
The DNA here is from genome assembly GCF_009389715.1 of Phoenix dactylifera. Lineage (NCBI taxonomy): Eukaryota > Viridiplantae > Streptophyta > Magnoliopsida > Arecales > Arecaceae > Phoenix > Phoenix dactylifera. Next base: position 11,779,220 of record NC_052394.1, on the reverse strand, counting down.
CAAAGCACTGTGGCTCAAGAACTAGTTTCACCGCATGTCAAGCAATCAACACCTCTCTCCTCATGAGAAGAGACTGTACACGCAGCCTTTCTTCATAATCAGCTGGTAGACCATCTCCCATGCTAGCAAGTGAACCTCGTATTTGCCGGCTGGCACATAGGCGTCCATTACTCGCTCCTGACATGCAGCCTGCTGGGCATGAGATAACACATCAGTGCAGATAATGAACAGGTAAGAGCACTACAAGAATAATGGTCATTAGCGACGCATTTTTTGGCCTTTAACGACGCTTTTAAGCGTCGCTAAAAACCATCCCGACGCTTTCCTAAGCGTCGGCAAAGCGTCGCCTATGCTACAGTGGAGAAAATATTTTCCGACGCGTCGAAAAGCGTCGAACATTAGCAATGCTTTACCGACGCTTTTTAGCGTCGGCAATTGCAAACTTAGCGATGCTTTAAAGCGTCGCTAATTGCAATTTAACGACGCTTTAAAGCGTTGGTAAATGTTCAATTTACCAACGCTTTAAAGCGTCGTTAATTCAACCTTACCGACACTTTAAAGCGTCGCTAATTGAATTCTGGTCGAAATTTTAATGACGCTTTAAAGCGTCGTTAGAATATTAATTTTTTTTAAAAAAAATTAAAAATTTTTTAAATCCTGTTTACAAAATCAAAGCCACACACACTAAGCGAGATATACACAAAATCAAACATATTTATCTAAACATTCATATTGTCAAATTACATTCATACTATTAATTTACGTTTACAATGTACTTCAAAAAGCATAAAAAATACATATAAACTCCAAAATAAATGCTTCAGGGGTCGCTAGCATCACCATCTCTACGTGTAGATGAAGTATCAGGAACCTGTAATAAAAAAACTTAAGCAGTTAAGAATACAAAAATTATTAAGCTCTTTAAGAAAAATATGATACTTATGCAAAATGTTCAAGTAGATGTAGTAATTTATCTGAGGAGGGACAAACTGATGCAACAAAGATGTAATCTGATTAATCTGAGCCCTCAAAGATTGCATCTCTGTCTGGTGGCTCTGCTTCAACTATTTTATCTCTGCCTTCAGATCATTAACCTCTGCAGTGCTACTACTCTATCTAACATCTTGAGTATATCTACCCACTGCAGACAACTGAGTGGGGGTAACTCCAACGCCATAACCCCTCACTCGACCATAACGCTCCGAGCCCATCAATTCGGTAAACACCTGAGCTTCGACACCTCTGGTGTTGCCGATTGAAGATGACTCTCCGATACGCTCTGAAATAAGGGATGTAGCTCTGTCCTATATCTCTCAAAAATAATCAAATTAATTTTTGAAAAATTAAAATATATAAAAAATTATTGCAGAAATTATTAATAAATACATACAACTATATCTCTCGACTCCTCTCGGACAAAGCTGCCATCTCGGTGGGTGTGAGTCATCTTATAGAACTCCACCTCACCAGGTTTCCTTCCATGGTCTTCCATCTACAACAAAAAGTATATTGGAAGAGTTTTATCTTATAGAACTATATCATGATACATGCTATATGATACAAGAGTTTCAAAAAATTTCAAAAAAACTTATGAATTCAGCTCTGAGCCTTGCATAACTCTTCGAGCCTGAAGTGTGAGGAATTGTCTGAGATGCTCGTGCGGCTCGACCAATGTCAAAATATGTCTACCACAAAAAAAGTAAACATTGTAATATATTAAATATATTAAACATTATATAAGGTATTGAGAGAGAATACACAACCTGTCCTCTCTCGGAAAACCAATAGTGAACAAGCTCCCTCCACTGATGATGGTATACATCAGGAGGACAAACACGAGCAACCTCCTCCTCTGTCATACCCTCGCGCTTCCAGTCGGCCTTCAACTTCGACTTATATTCTTTCCATTTGCTGTTGAGGGACTTTAGCACCCAATCATGGCTCTCTGGAGGGAGCACAAACTTTTTCTACACCAAAATAAAGAATGTTATAATAATATTAAATCAAAAAATTAAATTTATAATAGTAAGCAAATTAACATACAGTAGCTATCAAATTAACAATATTAAATTCAATTCTTTACCTGTACAAATTTAAGAAGCTCAACTTTATAAGAAGGAAGCATATCATTCCACTTATGATAGTTAAGCGGACACAACTGACCCCTACGCACAACTGATCCTAAGAAACTTGATAAAAGGCTTCCAGCCCTCTTGATGGGCTGCCCTAGTTCGTTGCATTCGACGACCATCTTCTCATCCTTACGAAGCTGCCACACATCCCGTGCTCGAGAGGAACCCCGTGTCAACCTCACTCTCCCTTGTTCATCTATAAAAAATAATAATTAAAACATTGGAGGCAAATTAATTAAAATAATTAGATTGTAAATGAACTTAATATATGCACTTTAAATCAAATTACCCTGGATATGCAAGTCATCCATAACCTCCTGGCCTGGATGTTGCTGAGACTGGAACTCATGCTGAGACTCGGACTCGTGCTGCTGGGGCTGCTGGGATCGCATGGATGATAGTCAACTTTAAAGACCACGCAATAGCACGTATCTAGTAGAATAGTGATTACGGGTATCGATCCACAGGGATTGGGGTACAGTTGTTTTTCTTAAAAATATTTAAAAAAAGAAAAGTTAAACTAACAAATTTAATAAAAATGCAATTGATAATGATATCAGTTGAGAGAATCTAGGGCAAGGAATTCACCACTAACATCGGAACAAGGGTTATTTATAATTTATTTCGTTCTTGGATTAACATGCAAATTGGCTACAAGCCTAATAAGCATTCGAATAGAAATTCACAAAAGTAATTTAGGCATAATCCATCTTCAGTTGGCATGAAATGTCTACCCTAATCTAAGGTGGCAGCACATCGCATCTTCCCTAAGCATGGACTATCTTATATTTACTTAGTGATCATGAAGAATAGTTGCATAAACTTCACATTTAAAATCACAGAAATTAAACATGAAATAAAAGAAGATATTCATTAAAAACAATAAGTTCATACAACTCCAAGAACATAAAATAAAATATAAAACCCGTGTCCCTTTGTTAGGGCTGCATCCGGCCCCAGAGAGAAGATCAGCCCTGCATGGAGTTGGAGACGGCAGCAGCAGCACAGCAGCGGGCTCCCATCTCTTCCTTCATGATTTCTTTCTTTGAAATATTCCCAAAATAGCCAAACCTCTCTCCCTCCTCTGCTTTTTTTATTTCTTGTGGGAACTCCCTGAGAAGAGCCAAGCTCTTCTTCTCCCGGTGGGGAACTTGGCCTCCGAGGAGAGATGATCCGAAGAAGAGAAGACTCCTCCTTTTATAGCTTCACCTGAATGGGAGGATAAGGTTGATTGAGCTGATCCTCCATTGGGAAGATAAGCTCATGGAAGCTTGATCTTCGGATGCGGCTGGGACGCGGAGCAAAGATTTGAACTGATCCTAAGCAGGGGAGCAGCTTGAACGTGGTGGATAGGCTGGGATTTGGCTGGCCACAGGATAAGAATGGATCACGAACGGCATGAAGGGGAGATGAACTCGATCGTAGGTGATTCGGAAGATTTACTGGCGTGATCCGGAGAGGAGGTTGAGAGGATAAACTTGGGAAAATGGTTGAGATCTGTTCGTGGACGTGATCTGGAGGAGGCAGGCTTGCTTCAGTTGGGAAGGAGTGGTTGTGGATGACGGAATGGCTGGGATTCTGGTGGAAGAAGATGGGATCCGAACGGGAGAAAATCTGGGAAAGATCCGGGTGAAGATGAGGATCCGTGATCCGGAGGAGGTTGATCCGGAATAGGGGATACGGAAGAAACTGAGGGAGACTATGAACGGCTGGGAGTTTGGTGATGGAGCTAATCCGTGAGGGAAATCTGGGAAGATGATTTCGTGATGAAGATACGATGGGGAGGCATTGGAACGTGGAGGATGTTCTGTTTTGAAGAAGAGGAAGGTGATAATGCCGTTGGGATGAAGCTTGGGAACGGTGGGTATGGCTGTTAGATGGTTTGGTTCGGAAGAGGGAAGACACGCGGATGGGAGGAATCCGGAAGGGAAGGGACACGAAAGTATGGGATCATGGGAGGATAAGATTAAGATGCCGTTGGGAAAGATATGAGTTAGTTCACGGAAGGAAATGGTTGGGATTCATTCGGGATAAAGTTGTAGCTGGGACAGAGGAGTTGGAACGGTGGATACGGGATAAAGGCTATGGAAGTTTATCATGGAATCAGTTCGGAAAATGGTCGGGATGTGAGCGTGAACTGAGAGGGTCTCGGCTGAGAGATGGAATTCAATCCATGAACCGAGAGGATCTCGGCTGATTGAGGGATGGTTGGGAGATTCGGAAAGATGCAAATGGGATACTCGTAACAGGGGAGCTGCTGGCAGTGGTTGGAATCGGATTCATGGATGGATGCTGCTGGTTTGGATTTAGTTTAACAGAGAGATATCTGGGGCCGTGTTTGGATGTTGTGGAAACAGGGGAGTTGGATTGTGACGGTTGCGGCTCTAACAAGGAAAGCAGAAAATGAACTCGGGCGTGAGGGAGGGCGTGTGAATTGGAGGACATAGGTTGAGCTTTGGGATCCGTGCGACGATAGATGGTATGCTTTGAGATCTATGAGACAAATGATCGAAGGGATTATATTATTTTTAATGTTAAACAGGAGAATTGGAATGAGTGGGAAGAAATTTAGGTGAATGTGTGAAGAGTCAGGAATTAATGGGAAGCACTGGATTTTGGAGAAGAGTTCTTGGAGTTGACTCTGAAGGTTGTGAAATGATGCAGTGTCAGTTTAGGCTTTACCTAATTGAGCTCGACTCGACCTGCATGCATTAAGCTTAATCAATAAATAATCAAATAAAATTCGAATTACCTTGGATAATTTATTAAAATGCAATTATGAAGGTAATACAATTTTTAGTTAAATTTACAAAATATGTGAATTAAAATAATGATAAGTGCTATGAATAAGATGTTAGTTTATGCATTATTTAGCACTTATCAATGGACTGAGCAGAAGAAGATCCCACCTGAGACTGCTGGAACTCCACATCTCTAAATCGTTTTCCTCGGTGCATTTTGTTACCTAAGCAAGTACTTAAGCAATTGAAATCTGTTTAAAAATGCAAGAGTAACTAATGTATAAATCATAAAATATTAAAAATTCATGGGGTACTCCACAGAAGGAAAGGCCCTGATCGCTAATGTATAGTAACTAGTAATGCAATTGCAAGAGTAAATAATTACAGTCCAAATCTTCCATTGGATAATGAATCAACCAAACTCAGAATCATTTGATTCAGTTCTCACGAAATAATTTATGGTTCGATTATGTCACAGTTGTCTACTTCTGATGGGTGGACTCCCTGTCTCAGGAGCTATTATTCATCTTATCTGAATGGAAAACTGGTTTCGGTCCTGAGATACAATCAATGTTGAACACTCCGAGTCCAGTCATGCACCTTCAATCGTCTGTCAGAGTCTGGAATTCTGATTATGTACTCTGTCATCCAAATTGCACACAATATATTGCAAAACCTTGAGAATGACATATCAAGTGTTAAAAAAATACTGAAGTGAGAAAATTTCAAGCATCTAATTGCAAACAGTGGATGAAGCACAAACCTTTCCTCCAACTAGACATTGAGGTGTAGAAGAATGAAGTTTCAACAACTACTAATAAGTTACCCATGTATGAGATTTGCAAGCTGCATTAAGCTCCCGACCTCCTCTCTTCTCTTTTTGCATGCAGAGTATGAAGTTCCTTATCATCTATAATCACTGAAGGCTTTTCAATGTTTAAATCTCAAAACTAGTCACCCGAAATTTAAGATATGCTCATATAGTATTTGTTATGCTCTAGTATATGATATTGTTCTGACACCACTTCTCTTAGTTGGTTAAGCTTTATTTGTTGAAATGTTCTTTTTTTAGTGCAGGAAAAAAGTTTTCTGGCTCTATTCAACTAACATCCCTAGCATTATGGGTTGGCTGAAAAAAATTTTTAAAGGCTCCAGTCATAAAATTTTTAAAGGCTCCACCAAGTGTGAAGGTGTTATGTCTACCACTGCATGTTTCGGAAATGTTTCATTCAGCAAATAGTGGTAGTATTGCTTTAGAATGAGTCCTAGTGTTTAGTGTGTCTTAGTGTTATTTTATATGGGGATCCATGGGAATCTAAATTCTATGACCATATAGTCTTGTGACATAATGAAATCCTAATCACCGATGACAAACAAGAAAACTTCAGAATTATGTGCTTTGCAGCCAACTACACTTAAAGCAAATTCTGCATAGAGAGTAAAGAGCTCTTCTAAATGATTGGTGTTCACTATTTGTGTCCACAGTCTGATAGGCAGAACTTGTACAATAAGAGCCGGTGCCTCCACCAAAATAATTCCAAGATCAAAGATCATTCATTACACATGACAACATAATATTCTTGTAATTATGAAAGGAGAGAATCCAAAATAACATACTGCAAAGCTAAGGGAATGATGATTACAATTAGTTTCTTCTTGCTCCACGAGATGCATGAGATGTTGCTTAATAGACTATTCCTAAGCCCCCTGATAGCACTGAAGTATATTCCAAATATTTTACATTATTGGTTAAACAATTTGCAGTACCAAAAGTAGCAATAAAACAAATTCATACGCTACTAGTAGAAAAGTCAGTATCGGTAACATAGAAACAGACTAGAAAATTTTTCTTACCATTACGAAACTATACTCTTTCATTGTCCATCAGTCGGCATAATATTAAAAGGCATACACTGAGTATAAGTCTCATTATCCTCCTCTTCCAACTCTTTTCCTATATCATACAAGTCCCTAGGTTTAGTCTTAATGACAACAGACCAATCTTTATCTTTTGAGTCTTGTACAAAAAACACTTGTCGAGCTTGAGATGAAAAAATGAATGGGTCATCTTTCAATAGCACACCGGTATGTATCAACTTTGAAAAATTTACAAGTGTGAAACCATTTATGTCTTGTCTCAAACCTCTAGATGAGTTTATATCCACCCAATCACATCGAAATAGTACTACCTTAAAGTTTCCATAATAATCCAGCTCATAAATATCCTTCAGTGCACCGTAATAAGTTTTTCCCTCCGCATCAACCATAACCCCACTGTTTTGGGTTTTTCTAAATTTCTCACATTCTTTAGTATGAAATTTGAAACCATTTATAATTAACCCATCATATCTGTTGATAATATTATTCGGACCTCGAGCAATGACTATTAATTCATCGGAACAATTTTCCTCCATCATCGTGGGCACCTAAAAAATTATAGAAGCAATGATTAATTATTCAATGACAATGTATTAAAAAATTGTGAAAATACCTAATGTATTAAATGTCTAACCTATTTGAATAGCCATTCAGGAAATAACTCAACCAACCATCTTTGCTCAATCCTTGGGGTAGGACGAATGTTATTGTTGATGCTTCGCTGAGTTACTAAAAATTCTCACTGTGAAGTAACACATAGCGATGTGCTTGTGCTAATGATTTTTGGTCAAGAACAACACTTTTAACTGTCCCCAAAACTCTTCCCGCAGATGAGAACTTGTAAATTTTTGCATTCTCTACAATATCAAAATTTCTTGAAGGTCGATTGAGAGCAGTTTCAACACCTTCGAGATATCTCGAGCAAAATGTCAAACACTCCTCAGCAATATATCCTTCAGCAATCGAGCCCTCGGGATAGGCTCGATTGCGTACATAATCCTTTAAGCGCATCAGAAACCTTCAACGAGAAATTTTTAAGATCAATATCAACACCGATATGATTTATAAATATAGACATTAGAGTTTAGCAAAATCACCTCTCAATAGGATACATCCATCGGTATTGAACCGGTCCACCAAGTTTAGCTTCCGCCGCTAAGTGAATGAGTAGATGAACCATAATAGTAAAAAATCTAGGAGGAAAGATCTTTTCCATATGGCATAATGTAAGGGCAACATTAGACTCCAATTGATCAAGCACCCTAGGATCAAGAACTTTTGAACACAATGCTTTAAAAAATGATGACAACTGAGAAACAATTACAAGAACTTGTTTCGGCGTTGACGATCTTAAAGCCAATGGAAGTATATCTTGCATCAAAATATGACAATCGTGACTTTTAAGATTTGAAAGTCTTCGCTCTTTAAGATTTACGCACCGTGAAATATTCGATGCATACCCATCAGAAACCTTCATATTTTTCAGAACCATTAGAAAAAGATCCTTATTTTGAGTAGACATTGTGTAACATGCAGGAGGTATAAAAAATTTATCATTAGCAAGCTCTTTCGGATGAAGCTCTTGTCGTATGCCCATATCTTTTAAATCAAGACGCGCTTTCAAGTTGTCTTTGGTCTTTCCATCAAGATTTAACAATGTTCCAATCAAGTTATCACAAACATTCTTTTCTATGTGCATGACATCAAGATTATGTCGAAGAAGATTGTACTCCCAATAAGGTAAATCAAAAAAAATACTCCTTTTTTCCATAACTGTTTCTGTGTGGAAGCAACCAATGTGTCATCATCATTTTCCTGTCCATATGCATTGTCATCATTCTCAAAAAAGTTAGCATCCTCTAAAATCTCTGACATTAACCCTTCATTTAATGAGCTACCAACATCCTCCCTTCCCCTCTTCTTTAAACATTTGGAGACCTTACCAGGTATGTAATTTGTGCCATGCATTTGTCTAAGAACTTCGGTACCAGTTGGTGGAATAGGGGCAGAACGCAACTCTGTGGTACTATCAAACAGATCATTCTGAAATCGAAATGGATGGTTTAGTTCTAACCATCGACGATGGCCCATATGACAGAACTTTCCTCCATTTTTTAACCAATATGAATGGGTTGAATCTCCACAAGAAGGACATGCAATACGCCCCTTAGTGCTCCAACCGGATAAATTAGCATATGCAGGAAAATTATTAATTGTCCATATAAGAGCTGCACGCAATTTGAATGTTTGACCAGTAAAAGCATCAAATGCATCAATACCCTCCCATAACTGTTTCAATTCCTCTATTAAAGGCTGCAAAAAAACATCAATATTATTACCTGGGCCCTTATCACCTGGAATAACCATTGACAAAATGAGTGAAGACTGTTTCATACACATCCATGGTGGTAAATTATATGGAACCAAAACAACCGGCCAAGTGCTGTATGTAGAACTCATAGTTCGAAAGGGATTAAACCCATCAGTAGCCAAACCCAGTCTGACACTGCGAGTATCAGAAGCAAATTCGTGATGCCTATCATCAAATGCTTTCCATGCTAAACTATCTGCTGGGTGTCGTAACATTCCATCTTTTGTACGGCCTTCGTCATGCCATCTCATAGAGGAAGCCGTCTTTGATGATGCATACATTCTTTTCAATCTAGGTATGAGAGAAAAATATCTCAACACTTTAGCCGGTCTTTTCTTAGTCTGTGCAGCATCCACTTCATTCAAAAAATCATGCTCATCTTTAGATTTCTCCCATCGTGAAGATCCACATATTTGGCACGACTCTTCGTTAATATTTCCACCACGGAATAAAATACAGTCATTCGGACAACTGTGTATCTTCTCGTATCCAAGATCCAATTCTTTTACTAATTTTTTGGCTTCATAAGAAGATGATGTGGCAAAGTAACGCCTTCCGAAAATGCATCATTTAATAATTGGAGAAGCATAGAAAAAGACTTGCTAGACCACCCATTCAAATACTTCAAATGGAATAAATGCACAAGAAAAAAAATCTTTGTAAAATTCTTACAACCCGGATATAGTTCTTCATCACAAGATTTCAGCAAGTTATGATACCGAGCTGTGTCATCATCAGAGTGTATATGTTCTTCAACATGCATGAAATCAGTTGCTGTACGCTCATCACCTATTTCAGTTGCTTCTTGTCCTCCACTAATATCTGTTAAATTTCTAATACTATGTCCAAGAGCATCTCTGAGTAAGCCCCTTATATCATCTTCTCCTATAGGTTTTTTTTCTATATTACTGGATGCAAAACTAGAGGTGTCTTCTATATACGACGGTTGGTTACATGGAGATGACAATATCAACTCTCCATGAAATACCCATTTAGTATAACCTCTTGTAAAACCATTCCACACTAAATATTCTTCAACAGTTTTTGGAGCAAGAGAAGAAGCATTTACACATTTTTGACATGGACATAAAATCTTTCCATTCATATTAGATTTCTGAAAAGCAAATTTAATGAAATTCTGAACTCCATTCAAATATTCGTCACTGTATCTCGGCTTATTCATCCAACTTTTGTCCATTCTAAGAAAAAACAACGTAAATGATACAGTCAAAAATATGCATGCGTACACTGACTTAAGCAAAATTAAGTTAAACAAATAGCACTTAATCAATTAATTCAATGATTGCATAGCCTACATTTAATAGCTATATATATGTATTACAATATGTCATCCGTATTAGATACCGGTATTGAATCGGTATGGTACGGTACGCTCCATACTGTCTAGTTTGAGCCGGTACGATGTACCATAGGATTGATAGTTTATCTATCAATTATCAATATTCGAGTTATTCTTCATATTCATAGATACATATATATATTAGTCAATAGTATACATGCACTAGTGAATGGTACGTGTTGCTAGTAATCATTAGTATGGAATTTCAATTGAGAGATTCCACCATATGGAATCAACCATCTGGTTACCAAAAAAATTTGCTTATCTTCTATCTTATCTTTTTCTTTTAATTTGTTGGATTTCTTATTATGTTTAATAAAGAGTGAGGCTATGTGCAAATTAGAATTCAATTAAAGAAATGCATTCTTTAAAAAAAATTAACATGCTACCTCTGTTCTTTTGTTTTCTTTTTTTGAAATAGCATTAAGTGATTAGACTTGTGAGTCGTACCTTAAGCACCTTTGAAAATTTTTAAGACAATTTCTAAATTATAACCGGAGCATGAATAGTATTTTGGTAGTATAGAATGCACAAAGAAAAATAGCATGGTCCTAATCTTTGGGTTGGATAAAAGTTTGAGTCCATATAAAGTTTTACTGCTTTTCATGTAAAATACAACTTCCAATGAGTTTCACCAATTGAGCAAGGACAGCTGCAAACCAAGATAAATAAGAATTAAGTGGTCTGATTTGGTAAAAATATGAGGATGAACCCTTCTTTTCTTGTTTTCAAATGAGGCCTTCATGTTTAAACTTATGACAGTCTACAAGTTCAATCTTTATTAATGAAAAAAACATAGCCACATTCATCGACGAGACCTAAGTTGCTCATCCTTGAATGATGATGATGCTGACGGTGATGTTAAGTTCCCAAAATCTCTACCTATTGCAATGCTATAAATTAGTTCCCAAAATTTTGAAGATAGCTAATATAAATAATTAATTTGAAAGTTCCTAAGAAGATCAGGAAAAGAGCAATGCGCATAGCACATCGAGCTCATAACAAAATATCGATCTACGAGGGATTTGAACTTTATGACCTTCGATTCGAATAGCATATTAGCTAACTACAATTCTGTAACTAATATTTATCAAGCCTTAACATGAAGTGCGAGAGAGAAACATTCCATCTCATGATTCTTTTTAATGATTGTTGCTAGTCGTATCTTCTTGCTATGTTCGCATTGCCCGTGTGACAAGATGAGAGAGCAAAATTAACAAGCAGTATGCATAAAATAGTGCCTAATAAAAGTTAATAAATAGTTACAAAATAGCAAAACAAATGTATAATCTAATCGGACGAACTCAGTGAAATAAAAGTAAGAGAGCAAACGAAACCATATATTTCCAAGACTACCACCTCAAAACTTAGAAAATAAGCTAACAAAGCAAAGGAAACGCCAGAATCTGTACATTTACAGAGAATTCTAAAGCATAAACCGGAGATTAAAAAAGAGAAAAAGGGAAACGAGTTCTCAAGTACCTGATAAGAGAGCTAGTCTTCCTTTGATAACTTTCCCAAATTTCTAAGCCAACGAAGAGATCTGAAGAGCAGTAGATCTAGATCGCATGCAATCGCTCCAATCCACTGAAATGAAAAATATTAATACAGTAATGAATGAACATTCCTAAAATAAGGAGACAGGAAGAGAAAGATATGTAAATATCTTCAGGCAGAGCTCTCTCCTTCTGAAAGAGAAGAAGATAATCCTATGATCCTATGATCGAAGCAAGAGAAGAAGATAATCCTTGCTGGCTCCAAACTTCAAACGCCGTGTGAGTGCTCTGCGGCGGAGGAGGAGGAAGTCGTCCACGAAGAGGAGGCCAACGGAGAGGGGAGGAGGGGAAGGAGATGCGGCGGAGATCGGTGAAAAGGGCTGAGGACGGAAGGGGTCGGTCGCCGGAAGGGGACGGAAGGGCTGAGGATTTAGGGCTGTGGCCTGTGGGGGGAGGGGATCGATTAGGTCTTGTGGTGGGAGGAGTGAAGTCCGACGACGCTTATAAGCGTCATCGTATTTTTCCTATGCCGACGCTTATAAGCGTCGGTAATGGTTTTTTTCCGACCCTCTTTACAAGCGTTGGCGGTTACTGTTGGAAAAAAAAAATGCCGACGCTTTTATTTAGCGTCGGCAATATAGAGTCGCGACAGCCCTTTATTGTTGTAGTGGAGGATAAGGGGCAACCTTGACATAGCCCGATGGTGGAGAAGGACGACCTCTGCACACAGCCAAGAATCCAGCTGATTCAGATCTTGTGAAACCCAAAACTCCCGCATAAACCTGAGAAAGTTTCACCAGACACTATCGTAGGCTCTCTCCATATCCAAGTGCATTGCCATATAGCGCTACTACCTTTGGACACATTGTAGATCCCACATCACCTCCTAGAGAATCAGGACGTCGGTAATGCTACGAGTCCTCACCAACCACCCCTACTTTTGGCTAATGAGTTTAGGTAGCAACGACTTCATCCTGCCCATCAAAATTTTTGCCAGTACCTTGTAAAGAGTAGTGCAAAGACTAATCGATCTAAAATGGATAGGCTCTATTGCATCTTGGTGCTTTGAAATAAGAGTGACGTAGGTTGCCTTCCAGACATCTGCCATCGATGTTGTACTAAAGAATATTTGGACTGCCTCCACTACCGCCCTTCGGATGATGCTACAACACCTCCTAAAAAAGATTGGGGGTGTCAGGATCAAGCGCTACCATTACACCAAAACCGACCGGTGTTAGTGAAGGCGCAACTCTATTTCCTTAAACCCCACCAAAGGCAGCGCCACGAGTCGACTCCGACCAGGCCTCGCCCACCCCGGACTCCGACCTGGCCTCGCCATGGGTTCAGGGACCCTCGGGTATAACCCACCTACTAACCAAGCCATCGCCGTTGGCAGGCGGCAGGACATGCTGACAGTGACCCTCCCTGTGCTGCTCAGGGACCCCGCAAGGTATGGCCCGCACAGCGGCAGAATATGTCCAACATTTCCCCCCCCCAATGCGATGCCTGGGTTTCGAACTCGAGACCTCTGGCTCTGATACCAGTTGTCAGGATCAAGCGCTACCATTACACCAAAACCGACCGGTGTTAGTGAAGGCGCAACTCTATTTCCTTAAACCCCACCAAAGGCAGCGCCACGAGTCGACTCCGACCAGGCCTCGCCCACCCCGGACTCCGACCTGGCCTCGCCATGGGTTCAGGGACCCTCGGGTATAACCCACCTACTAACCAAGCCATCGCCGTTGGCAGGCGGCAGGACATGCTGACAGTGACCCTCCCTGTGCTGCTCAGGGACCCCGCAAGGTATGGCCCGCACAGCGGCAGAATATGTCCAACAGGGGGGAAGACGTCAGGCCCCAGGGCTTTGTCATCCGCCAAGTCCTAAAGAACTACTCGCACCTCACTCTTAGAAACCGGTAGAATCAGGCCCGTATTTTCCACCGTCCTAACTCCGAAGTCCAACGGTGGAAAGCAGGCGGCCACCCCTAAGTTGCTATCCTTCATCCACCTAGACCTGAAGAAGTCAATCAAAATCTATTTTAACCTGCTCTCCTCCTCCACTCTTTGCCTAGCCACATCTCTCATGAATCAGATCATATGTCTTTGCCTCATGATGATGGTCAATCGGTGGAAGAAGCAAGTGTTCCTATTTCTTTTCTGTTCCACTAGACTTTGGACTTCTGCCTTCAAAAGATCTTCTGATGCCACAAGAGAGAGTGATTAATAGCTTGCTTCTAATGAAGAACATGCCATCCTCTGATAGCTCACCACTACTATCCTTCCTTCCTTGAATATCAGCAATGGAAGCCTCCACCTCATCCAAGCGTTTGAAGATGCAACTACCACCTCTCGGTTCCATCTGCGCAGCCTTCACTTAGTGAGCTCCAATTTGTAAAAGACCCTCTCCATGGTATTTCCTCGCACCGGAGTCTCCCAAGATCCTCAAATAATATCCCAGGACCTGGGGTAGACAACCACACCTTCTCGAGTCTAAAGAGTCTGCAATGGCAGGAGTTGGAAATAGTAGTGATCAATAGAGGACAATGATCTGAAGCAATCTGGAAAATAAAGCGAACTTGATAGGTGGAAAAGTGCTAGATCCAACAGGCTGACACAATGACCCTGTCAATCCTCTCCCACACCCTGGCACGACCTGAGCGGTTGTTGCATCAATTGAATCTCGGCACGGAGAACCAAAATCCACCATGTTGCCCAAGGTGACAAGCCAAGAGGGGGGGGGGGTGAATTAGTTTCTTTTAAATTTAAACTATCTTACTCAAGTCAAATGGATGGTTAGTAAGCTAAAGCAAATCACAACACAAACAACACAAAGTATAGTGGTTCGGTGCTCTCCTTAGCACCTACGTCCACTCCCCAAGCGACCCCTTGGGAATTCACTATAATCTCGCGGATTACAGTTGGCTTGTTTTTCGGGCTCACAATCCAAAAACCTTTGTTGGTTTTACGGGCTCACCAACGAACCTTTACACTTTGGTTTTCCGGGTTCACCAAAAATCTTTGTTGGTTTTACGGACTCACCAACGAACCTTTACAATTGGTTTTTCGGGTTCACCAATCAACCTACTCCGTTGGTTTTCCGGGCTCACCAACCAACCTTTACAAGTTGTTTAACAAATAAAGAAAGAAGATTTAAACTCCTAAATGAGCAAATGAAATAATATAAACTACAAAGAAGAGTATAGAAAATATTTATCGCTTTGAAGTGGCTTCTCTCTTCTTTGTCAAGGATGCTTCACTCTACAAGGGAGGATGGAGCTCTTGATGACTCTTTGAATCTGCTCAACCCCTTTCTTTGATTCTTGAATGAAGCACTTGGATGAAGAAGATTAGGGCACTTTTGTTTTCTTGTGTACTCCTTGATATTGCTTTCAAAAGGTTGTTCTATCTGATGAATAGTGCCACTTTAAATAGTCTCCTACATCCATTGAACAAGCCCCAATGGTTAGAATTCAAAAACTAGCCGTTACTGACTTTGGAAAGGACAAAAAGTACATCTGCAGAACTAGCCGTTATGCTTCAGCCCGTGTTTGGGTCGGCTCAACCTGTCCTTGGGTCGACCCAACTTTCACTTGGGTCGACTCAAACATTCCTTGGGTCGACTCTCTCAGAAAACACAGAAACTTGAAATTCAGCCTTCCTTCCCTTGGGTCGACCCAACCATTCTTTGGGTCGACTCAAAGTTCACTTGGGTCGACTCAACTTCTTCTTGGGTCGACCCTCTTAGTAATTCCAGAAAACCATTTTCTGTCTTCTTTTCTGTCTTGCCTTTGGGTCGACCCTCTCAGGATTTGGGTCGACTCAAGCTTGGGTCGACTCAACTACTTCTTGGGTCGACCCTCTCAGTGAATCCAGAGAACCATTGTTCTGTCTTGTTTTGAGGATCTTGATGTTTGGGTCGACTCATGCTTTCCTTGGGTCGACCCAACTCACTGTTCATCTGTGCCATTTTTGCAGAAGTGTGCCAAATGATTTCTTGATGTGCCAGGGTCGACCCAATCATCCTTTGGGTCGACTCAATCCACACTTTGCTGCATCTCAAGGTTAGATTCATTCAAATAAACAATGAAATGTATCTATATCAATTTATACAAATATCCTGAGAGTAATAGTCTTATAAATGAAGTATCAATTTAACTTATAACATACTCTAAATAATTGCTTGTTAATCATCAAAATAACACTATCATCCTCAATCTCTCCCTTTTTGATGATTACAAAATAAAGAGTATGAGCCTATTGATACTTGTCTTTAAGATCAGTTTTTAAAAGGGCTTAACTTGCTGAATTTCAGCTTTTCATATATAAGAGTGAAGTCTCCCCCTATTTTATTTAAATGTTGCCAATTTGACTTTTTGAATTGCTCCCCCTTTCATTTATAATTCATTAACGATGAAACTTCAAAAATTAGAGATAAAATATGAGTTTCAGGTTATGTATCGGGGTGCGAGAGGTGCGTGCCAAATTCTGAAATTATATGTGCCAAATTCTGAAATTTGATAGAAATTTTTGATTTGATGATTTTCATTGTTACAAATTGCTCCCCCTTGGATGTATAAGCTTTCTTATATGATTTTCAATTTGTTTGCCCAATTATTTCTCTTTTCTTGCATAAGTTCTTATTTCTCTTTCTTTACTAACTTCTTATTTTTTTTTTCTTTACTTCTCCTTTCTTTAACTTTCTTTACTTTTGCTCTTATTAATCTTTCTTTACTTACTCTAAAGATATCTTTAGTTCTCCCCTTTTTGTTACTTTATTTACTCTAAACAATATCTTTACTTCTCCCCTAAGATCTTTACTTCTTCTAAAATAAATACTCTTTCTTTACTTCTCCCCCTTTTTGTTATCATCAAAAAGATACATGGGAAAGATGCAATAAATACCAAACTTCAAATTTCATTGATCAAAATGGGAACATTTTCATACATTCATGCCAAAAACAAAAACAGATACAATGTTCCTGAATCAAAGTTTAAAGATACATGATAAAAGCAAAATACATACGAGAATTAGATATCTAGCCGAGGCTCTAAACATAGATGCTAAGATCAGCCTAGGGAGACTCTAACGGCTGGGATCTAGTCCTCATCCTCCTAGTGTACGTGGCGAGGGGAGGTCGAGCCTGGTGAGACTGTGTCTGGCGTGGAGCACGACGAGCTGGATGACTCTGTGCCGAAATCTCTGACTCAGCAGCCTGTGGCACAGATGGTCCATGGGTCTCTCTCTCTCTCCGGAATGCTCCTATCTGCTGCCTCAGATCACTGATCTCATCAGACATGACGTCCAATCGGGCGTCCAATCGGCTCGTCAACCCGTCAGTGATAGTCCTCGCCTGAGCTGACATGAGCTCAGTCATCCTGCTCCAGAACTCATCCGTATCTCTCGGAGGAGCGGATGATGATGGTCCAGCCTCTGAAGGTGCAGTAGGATGATCCATATGCTCCTCATCCTCATCCTCTGGTGCATCTCCCTCTGGTGCCTCACCCTGAATGCCTGCTCCAGTGTGAATCCACTGCCCGTTCACTTTCTCATATCCCATGCGTATAAGTGTCCGTGCAGTGTATGTGTCAGTATGATGCAGACTCTTGGATGCCTCCTCCTCGAGAGCTAAACCGTGCTGTCGAAAAATCAAGGTGAGTATCATACCATAAGGTAGTGATACCCTGGAGTTGCACATCACCTTCCTCATCTGTCTCAGTATCATGACCGGAAGATTTAGGGGAATCCCCTGAATCATACACTCCATCACTGCTAGATCTCGCTCTGTGATGAGATCGAATCTCCCGGTCTTTGGAAATAAGATTCTATTTATTATACTGAGCAGTAATCTCATTTCAGCAGTAAGAGAACTAGCTATTACCTTCGCAGAAAAGTCGAAGTTCTCATTTTCCATGATCAACTGTAGAGCTCTCATTTTGTTTTCAGGCTTTTCCGGAGTGGCTCCTACGCAGGGTAGATGAAGTAGCTCACTCAAGCTCTCCTCGGAAACTCGAACTCGAACCCCTCGAACTTCCGAAACAAGCCCTCCCATACCAGTTTTGAGGAAGGCATAGAACTCCTGAACCAATCCGGGGTAGATCATCACGTCTAGGGAGCAAAGATACTCCCAACCTTGCCTTTGGATCCATTCCCTCAACCGAAACCCTTCTTGATCAAAGAACTCGGAATGGATCCTTCTCCCCGTTGTAACCGGTCTCCCCGCAAATCTTGCAAGTATCACTGAGGGGGAAGGAGGAGGAGGGGCCTCCGCACGTGCCTCACGTCGTGGAGACACGGTAGATGGCTCCGTAGGTTGCCTTTCCTCCCGTTGGATCCATGTGACTCTTCCGGATCTCTTGGCTACGGCTCTTTTGGGTCCCATTTCTCTAAGATCTCAAGGTAATCTACTGTTTGGAGGAGTTTGGAGGAGTTTGGAGAGTGGGGATTAGAGTATTCAGAAGAGGACAAGGGCAAACAGTGCCCTAACAATGCTCTCGGGTCCCCTTTTAACAGTGGGGTCCCGACGTTGGGTCGACTCAAGATTTTTCTTGGGTCGACTCAACGTTGGGTCGACCCTATTCAGGGTTGGGTCGACCCAAGTGCAGAATTTTTTCTTTTCTCTTCCTTTTTGCTTCTAAGAATTTTTCTTGCTTCCAATCCTTATAAGCTCTTTATGGGACAATGATACATGAGTAAGGAATCTCTAGATAACAAATTTGACTCATGTTTCATGGGATTTTAGAAATTGGAAGAATGTATCATGAGACTACTAGCTCCCTTTTATATTTCTTCAATAAAAAGGATCACATATGCCTAATTTCCTCCTTAGCATGCAGAATCTATCTTAACTCAATGGTTTCGTAAATATGTCGGCTAATTGTTTTTCAGTACATATATGCTCAATACATATATTTCCATTTTGCACATGATCCCTAATAAAATGGTACCTTATTTCTATGTGTTTGGCTTTAGAGTGCTGAACTGGATTTTTAGTAAGATTGATGGCACTAGTATTATCACACTTAATAGAAATATTATCTAGTTTAACTCCATAGTCCTCTAGTTGTTGCTTAAGCCATAATACTTGAGCACAACAACTACCAGCAGCTATATATTCAGCTTCAGCTGTGGACAGTGCCACTGAATTCTGCTTTTTGCTAAACCATGATACTAAGTTATTTCCTAAGAATTGACATGTGCCACTTGTGCTCTTCCTATCTAATTTGCATCCGGCAAAATCAGCATCTGAATACGCAAGCAAATTTAGACAGGAGTCCCTTGAGTACCATAGCCCTATATTGGTAGTTCCTCTTAAATATCTAAGGATTCTCTTAACAGCACTTAAATGTGACTCCTTAGGATCCGATTGGTATCTAGCACATATTCCTACACTAAATACGATGTCGGGTCTACTAGCAGTAAGATAGAGCAAGGATCCAATTAGTCCTCTATAGAGCTTGATATCAATACTCTTCCCTTTTTCATCCTTATCTAGCTTGCTAGTGGGATTCATTGGAGTGCCTACTCCCTTATGATTTTCATTCCCAAACTTCTTTAGTATTTCCTTTGTATACTTAGTTTGATGAATGAAAATGCCTTCTTTAGTTTGTTTGATTTGTAATCCTAGAAAGAAGCTTAGTTCTCCCATCAAACTCATTTCAAATTCTCCATGCATTAAATCAGCAAATTCTTTGCAAAGAGTATCATATGTGGCACCAAAGATTATGTCATCTACATATATTTGTACCACTAATAGATTTTTGTCCTTTCTTTTGAGAAATAGAGTTTTATCTACATTTCCTCTACTAAAGTCATTATTAAGCAGAAATTTGCTTAGTCGATCATACCAAGCCCTAGGTGCTTGCTTTAATCCATATAATGCCTTATGTAGTTTAAAGACATGATTTGGCAATTCATGATTCTCAAAACCTGGAGGTTGTTCTACATATACCTCCTCCTCAATAAAACCATTTAAGAATGCACTCTTCACATCCATTTGATATAATTTGAAATCCATAAAACATGCAAATGCTAGAAGTAATCTAATAGCCTCTAATCTAGCTACAGGAGCAAATGTCTCATCAAAATCTATTTCTTCTTCTTGATTGTATCCCTTAGCTACAAGTCTAGCCTTATTTCTTATAACTAATCCATTTTCATCTAATTTATTTCTAAATATCCATTTTGTTCCAATTACTGAATTATGCTTTGGTCTTTCAGTTAATGTCCATACATTACTTCTTTTGAATTGATTTAATTCTTCTTGCATGGCATTTATCCAGTTAGTATCTTTTTCAGCTTCTTCATAAGTCTTAGGTTCTAATTGTGAAACGAAAGCAAGATAATCATTTAAATTTCTAAGAGATGATCGAGTTCTTACCCCTTGAGATGGATCACCAATGATTAAGTCTTTAGGATGTCCATATGCATACCTCCATTCCTTTGGCAAGTTTTGGGATTGTGGTGGCACGCTATCATCTCCCTTATCTTGATTTGGCACGTCATCAATATTCAACTTTTCAAAGTCGATAATTCCTGTATCATCATCAACAATATTTTCTTTCCTAGCAGACTCACTATCAGACTCATCAAATATAATATTGACTGACTCTTCCACTACTAAGGTTCTTTTATTGAATATCTGTATGCCCTGCTAGATGTGGAGTATCCTAAGAAGATACCTTCATCTGACTTGGCATCAAATTTACTTAGATCCTCCTTGCCATTGTTTAAGATGAAACATCTACATCCAAAAACTTTAAGATATTTAGCAGTTGGTTTTTTATTCTTCCAGAGTTCATAAGGAGTTTTCTTGGTTATAGGTCGTATTAAAACTCGATTTAGAATATGGCAAGCAGTGTTTATAGCTTCAGCCCAAAAGTACTTTGGAAGATTTGACTCACACAACATTGTGCGTGCCATTTCTGCCAATGTCCTATTTTTCCTTTCAACAACCCCATTTTGTTGAGGCGTTCTAGGTGCTGAAAATTGATGTGATATTCCATTTTTAGTGCAAAATTCTTCAAAGTGTTGATTTTCAAATTCCGTACCATGATCACTTCAAATTGCTACTAAGGTGAGTTTCTTTTCATTTATGATATTATTATATAGTTTCAAAAATTCTGAAAATGCTTCATTCTTATGTGCCAAAAATGAAACCCATGTATACCTTGAAAAATCATCAACAATAACTAGTCCATATTTCTTCCCTCCTAGACTTGCAGTTCTAGTAGGTCCAAATAAATCCATGTGTATGAGTTCAAATGGTCTAGTTGTTGATACTACATTCTTCGATTTGAAAGATGATTTAGTTTGTTTTTCCAATGAACATGGTCCACATATTTTGTCCTTTTCAAAGATCAATTTTGGCACATCTTTTATTAATTCCTTCTTAACTAGTTTTGATATTAATTCCATACTAGCATGTCCTAATCTTCGATGCCAAAGCCAACTAGTTTCATTTTTCTTTTCTTCATTAGTAATTAAGCATAAACCATTTTTCCTGCCTAACTCATGAAGATCTACTAAGTAAATATTTCTTTGCCTTTGTCCTACAAGTACAATGCTATTATCTTTAGGATTAGTGATTATGCATACAGATGCTTCAAATGTAACTTTAAACCCTTTATCACAAAATTGACTTATACTAAGAAGGTTATGTTTTAAACCCTTAACTAATAAGACATTTTCTATAAAAATAGATGGAGCAATGAAAATTTTATCCTTTCCAATGATATGCCCTTTACCATTGTCTCCATAGGTTACTACTCCACCTTTCTTTGATTCCAAGGTGACAAATTGATCTACGTCACCGGTCATGTGTCTTGAACAGCCGCTATCTAGATACCATCGTTTTTCCACTTTATCAGCTGTAAGACACACCTGCAATCAAGATCAAGAAGAAACTTTAGGTACCCAAACTAAGTTGGGTCCTTTAGGGTTAGTACTCCATGTTCCTTTTGGAACCCAAACTTTCTTGAAGTTAATCTTTTGATTATAACTTGATTTGTTTTGACTGGACTTTCTAAAGTTACATTCATATGCTCTATGTCCTAACTTATTGCAGCAATAACAAGTAATATTTTCACTTTTAGCTTTTACAAAAATGTTCTTTAAGAATTTTTGTTTTCTATTTGTTCTATATCCTAAACCAGCCTTATCATATACAGCTTTTTGGCTATCAAGAATCATATTTAATTTGGTAGAACTAAGTGTAAATTTATCTACCAAGGATTTATATTTTTCAGCATCTTCTTTTAGCTTAATATTTTCAGCAATTAGATCCTTGGTTTCATTTGTAAGTTTCCTACTCAAAGTTTCACAGGTATGAGACAGTTTTAACTTGTCCTTAATAAGAGATTGATTTTCTTCTTTTAGAACTTTATTTCTATTAATTAGTTTCTTATGTTCTTCCATGAGTTCTAAGAATGCATCATGTAATTCATCAACAGTAAAATCACAGTCAAGTTCAGAATCTACCTCATCGTCATTGGCCATATGACACATTTGGGCCGTCTCTTGATGATCTTCCTCCTCCGAACTTGATTCCTCACTTTCACTCCATTCAGCCATGAAATTCTTCTTTTTCAACTTTCTTGCCATCCACTTCAAATCTGGACAATCTATCTTATAATGCCCGGGTTTGTTACACTCATAGCAAATGGGAGTTTCTTTTTCCTTTTCTTTGTCCTTACCCTTTTCTTTGCTTGAGTTACCTTTAAGGAAGGGTTTCTTTTTATGGAACCTATTCTTACCTCTCATAAATTTTCTGAATTTTCTCCCAAGCACAGCCATCCCTTCTTCATCGATTTCTTCATCATCATCTGAATCTTCTAATTCAGTTAGTTGTTTAGGGGTGGTAGTCTTTAGGGCAATGGGCTTTCTTCTCTTGACCTCATCTTCTGAATTTTGCCTCATTGTCAACTCATGGGTCATGAGTGATCCTAGAAGCTCCTCTAACTGCAGTGTGTTGAGGTCCTTTGCTTCTTGAATAGCGGTTACCTTGGCCTCCCAATTTCTTGGTAGAGACCTGAGAATTTTTCGCACCAAACCAGAGTTAGAGTAAGACTTTCCTAAACTCTTAAGCCCATTTATAATATCAGTAAAACGAGTAAACATATCAGTTATGGACTCAGTAGATTCCATTTTAAACAATTCATACTTGTGTACTAATATGTTTATCTTTGACTCCTTAACTTGATTGGTCCCTTCATGTGTGACCTCAAGTCTGTCCCAAATTTCTTTGGCGGTAGTGCAAGTAGATATTCTATTAAATTCATTTACATCTAATGAGCAGTAAAGTATATTTATAGCTTTTGCATTTAACTGTGCTAATCTTCTATCACTTTCATTCCAATCCATTTCTGGTTTGGGTATGATAGTGCCCTCTATGTTAAGTGTGGGTGTGTGAGGTCCTCTAGTGATGATTTGCCATAGTTCATAGTCTGAAGCTTGAATGAATATCCTCATTCTAGCTTTCCAATATGTGTAGTTTGTGCCATTAAATAGAGGTGGTCTATTTGTGGATTGCCCCTCACTCATAGAACATCCTGTTGGGAACCCGCCCATGCCGCTGATATTTCAAAAATAAAATCAGATGGCAGCGGAATCGGCATGCACGGGTTCGACGTTCATCGCATGAACGTTGTTTCGAGACCTTTCGTAATTAGGTAAGAATTAAAACTTTTAGAACTATTAGGAAGATCAAATCTTCACCTTGCGCGGGTAGATGATCACCGCAAATCTGAATTCGTGGTTTTGGAAGAGGGTTCGCTTGAAGCCGTTCAAACGTCCGGCCTCTACGGGTATCCACACGAAGCAGGATCCGATCCAAGCTCTCTATCTCACCGGGGTGCTAGCTCCCTTGCAAAGATAGCTTTGATGGCTGATGTCCTCTCTTTCAATCAACTCTTGATTGCACTTGAGAGGAGGAAGAAGAAGGATGAAGAAGAGGAAGAAGATCAAATCCCTTCGCAGCCTTCTTCTCTTCGCACGCGCTGAAGCCAAGGATGAAGACCAAGAGGAGGGAGACGCCTCCTCTTCTTTTCCCTTTGCTGATGGCGGCTGAACCAAGGGAGGAGAGGGAGAGGGTGGCCACGGCTTGGAGGAAGAGGAGAGAGCTTCTTACTTGGGGCCGGCCCTAGTCCTCTTTTTATAAGGAGTGGAGCTCCTAACAATTAGGAGCTCCAAGACAATTTTCCAAAGAGGGGGCGCCGGCCCCCTCTCTTCATGTTGCCCTAGCCATGTGGAGAGGGGCTGATTCCCCTTTTACTTGGTTAACCTAATCCTCTTCCAAAGAGGATTAGGTGCCTCTCTCATGGTTTAATCCTAATCTAATTAGGATTAGCCAATTTTGGATTCAATCTATGCTAGTCCTAATCCAATTAGGACTTGGATGAATCATGACTCAATTGAACTCTTCAATCCTAATCCAATTAGGAGTCATGTTGATTCATTAGATTAATAATTAATTTAGACTTAAGAAATCCTAATCCAATTAGGATTTGTTTAATTTTAGTCCTAATCCAATTAGGACTCTAATTTGAATCCAAAGTCCTAATCCAATTAGGATTTCTAGGAATCCTACTCCAAGTAGGAATCCAATTTTAATTCAAAATTCCTAATCTCATTAGGATTGTAGGAATCCTATTCCAAGTAGGAATCCCAGTCCTACTCCAACTAGGATTCCCAGTCCTAATCCAATTAGGACTCTAGGAATCCTACTCGAAGTAGGACTCTTGTTTCAAGTCCAATTAATTAATTCTCTTTGTTCCTTTCTTCAACTTCTTATCAATCAAATTGATTACTTGTGATTTCTAATCACGATTTCAACCATCGGATCGGTCAATACTTCTAGTGTGTGTGACCCCATAGGTTCTATTCTGACTGGTAGTGAGATATATTGTGATCTCTATCTCAATATCATTGAAAACTCCTTTCAATGGGTTGGAACGATTCCAACTCAACTCATTAGGGTTTATCGATCATCGAGATAATCCCTGTGAGTCCCACCATCCACCAGTGACACCTAGCAGCATGTAGTGGCTACCCAGCAGAATGGAATGATGAACCTCTAGGTGCAGTTAACGTGTGATACAGTCCTACTATCGTGGATCCCTACAGGACGGAGGTCATGGACAACTCGTCAAACCCCATCGTCTGTCATATGTCAAGATTTATTCGACTTGAGTTCGCTAATGGAAAACTCTTTTTCCACTTTATATTACTGCCCTGGCCAAGGTCTTAGAACTCAGTCTAACAAATCACATAGGATCACTCCTCTTCTATCAAGGTCGATAGATTCCTTATAGGTGCATACCCTACTCCTACAGTGAACTTACTGCAGCCAATCTACACTGTATGGACCCATATGGCTAGAGACCATGTATGTGTGCAGTCAAACTACAATAACCTCACTGTGAGTAGCCGAAGCACCGCAGGTCAAAGGACCAGTTACACTACTGCAACATCAAGCAAGTCACTGACGAGTGGATAGACATCCAAGTGACTTCTTGTCTTGGTCACGCTCAGTACCCTTGTTTTCTAACAAGCACCTGCACTATCACTTCAGTGTCCCTACACTGTGGACTCAAGTCTCGTCCATCCAGAAGGAGAGTGATCTGTGCACTGATCGGATCGATCACCGTCCTCGTGATGATCCATTGATCAGGAGCATTTAGAAATTAATCACCAATGATACATGGCTCAAATTCTCAACTCTTGAGAATATGTATCATCATCTTATTAATTTCTTGGACGATTCATAGACACATAAACAATATGAATGAAAGGATGCCTTTTATTTATTCAATAATAAATAGTCAAGTACAAAATTATGTCCCTAGAATCAACAATGTGTCAGCCAAATTAGCTTCTAGGGCATACATCTAACAATCTCCCACTTGCACTAAAGCCAATTGGTCATATATCTTAGGCCCATCTTCTCAAGGTGGGCTTCAGTCTTTTGCTGACTCAGCTGCTTAGTGAACGGGTCTGCCACGTTATCCGCGGAGTCTACTCTCTGCACCTCTACATATTTCTTCTCCACATAGTCGCGTATGAGGTAAAAGCGCCGCTCTATATGCTTAGACTTCTGATGAGACCTTGGCTCCTTAGCAAGGGCTATGGCGCCATTATTATCGCAGTAGAGTGTTATGGCATCTGATGTCATCACATCCAACTCTGCAATGAATTTCTTGAACCAGAAGCCTTCCTTAGCAGCTTCAGAGGCGGCGATGTATTCAGCTTCCATAGTAGAATCAGCAATGATCGGTTGTTTAGAACTCTTCCAATTCACCGCACCACCATTGCACAAGAACACGTATCCAGATGTTGACTTCCTGTCATCGACATCAGTCATGAAGTCTGAATCTGTGTACCCTTCTACCTTTAACTCTGATGATCCTCCAAAAACCAAGAATAAATCTTTAGTTCTTCTCAAGTACTTAAGAATATTCTTCACAGCTGTCCAGTGTTCTTCACCTGGATTCGACTGATATCTGCTTGTGACACTCACAGCAAGAGCTATATCAGGTCGTGTACATAGCATGGCATACATGAGGCTTCCTATTGCCGATGCATAAGGAATCTTGCTCATGCGTTGAATCTCTTCAGATGTGTTGGGGCACATCTTCTTGGAGAGATGAATTCCATGCCTTAGGGGTAAGAGACCCCTCTTGGAGTTTTCCATGCTGAACCTCTTCAGCACCTCCTCTATGTACATCTTCTGTGAAAGGCCAAGCATCCTTTTAGATCTATCTCTATAGACCTTTATTTCCAAAATATAGGATGCTTCCCCAAGGTCTTTCATGGAGAATTCTTTTGACAACCAGACCTTGACCGAGGTTAGCATGGGAATATCATTCCCAATCAGGAGAATGTCATCTACGTACAGTACGAGAAAAACTACAGCACTCCCACTAACCTTTTTGTAAACACATGGTTCCTCTTCGTTTTTGATGAAATCAAATGTTTTGATTGCGTCATCGAAACGAGTGTTCCAACTCCGAGAGGCTTGCTTTAGTCCATAGATGGACCTTTGCAGCTTGCAGACCTTGTGATCTCCATCACTGGAAGTGAAACCCAAAGGCTGTTCCATATAGATATCTTCATCAAGATGTCCATTCAGGAAAGCAGTTTTCACATCCATCTGCCAGATTTCATAATCATGAAATGCTGCAATGGCAAGCAATGTTCGGATGGATTTTAGCATGGCTACAGGTGAAAAGGTCTCCTGATAGTCAATGCCTTCGCGCTGACTATACCCTTTCGCCACAAGCCTTGCCTTATAGGTCTCTACCTCTCCATCCGAACCTATTTTCCTTTTGTAGATCCATTTGCATCCAATAGGTACAATACCTTCTGGTGGATCTACTAAGGTCCAGACTTGGTTGGAATGCATGGAGTCTAACTCTGACTTCATTGCTTCCAGCCATTTCTCGGAATCGATATCAGATATCGCCTCGTTGTAGGTTTTGGGATCCTGTATGTGATCCCTATCTCCCACTAGGAACATTTCCTCGGTATCCTCTTCTAGTATACCTAAGTATCTATCGGGAGGATGGGAGACCCTACTAGATCTACGAGGTGGTCGAGGGACATCGTGTACTGGCTCTGTATGAATGGGTTCAATAGGATCCATGACTCGTTGCTTTTCAGAGACTTTCTCTTCAAGCTCAATTTTCCTCCCACTGCCTCTATCAAGGATAAACTGATTTTCCAAGAAGATGGCATGTCGGCTCACAAACACATTGTGATCCTCTGAGACGTAAAAATTGTATCCTAATGACTCTTTAGGATATCCTATAAAACGAGCACTTATGGTCCTAGCCTCTAACTTGTCCGCCTGTAGTCTCTTGACATGGGCCGGACATCCCCAAATCTTGAGATGACCCAGACTTGGTTTCTTACCATGCCATATCTCATACGGTGTGGTAGGAACGGATTTAGAGGGAACTCTATTCAATAAATAAATCGCTGTGAGTAAGGCATCTCCCCAAAGGAACATAGGTAAATCAGTGAAGCTCATCATGGACCTGACCATATCCAATAGGGTCCAATTCCTCCTCTCTGACACCCCGTTGAGTTGAGGTGTACCCGGAGGTGTCCATTGTGAGACTATGCCGTTTTCTTTGAGATAGTCCCGGAATTCTCTACTAAGGTATTCTCCTCCTCGATCTGATCGAAGAGCCTTAAGAGGTTTTTCAGTTTGTTTTTCTACTTCATTCTTGAACTCTTTGAACTTTTCAAAAGATTCAGACTTGTGTCTCATAAGATACACATACCCATACCGTGAATAATCATCGGTAAAGGTAATGAAGTAAGAATAACGTCCCCTGGCAAGCACATCGAATGGGCCACATACATCTGTATGTACTAGGGTAAGTATTTCAGTGGTCCTCTCCCCATGTCCTACAAAGGGCAGTCTAGCCATTTTTCCTTGAAGGCAGGACTCGCAAACTGGATATGACTCGGAAAGTCAATGAGCCTAAAACCCATCTTTATCCATTTTGTTCATTCTGTCCTCTCCAATATGGCCAAGCCTGAGGTGCCACAAATATCTTTGGTTTATCTCATCTCTGGATCTTTTGGATCCTTTGGCACTCACTTCTTGCTTGGTAACATTCACAGATACATCCATATGTAAATGATAGAGACTGTCAATCATGAAACCACGTGCGACTATTTTATTTCTCAAATAAATAGAACAGCAGTCTTTGTCAAATGTAAAAACATGACCTTCCTGTGCTAGACATGAAACAGAAATCAAATTTCTGCTAGCAACAGGTACATAATAGCAGTCTCTAAGTATTAAACTAAATTCAGACGGTAGTCGCAGATGGTAGGTGCCCACAGCCACAGCAGCAACTTTTGCCCCGTTGCCAACCCTAAGGGTTACCGCACCTTCCGCCAGCCTTCTACTTTCCTTTAGACCCTGCATGGTAGTGCACAGATGAGCACTAGAACCAGAATCTATAACCCAACTAGAAGTAGAAGAAACCGTTAGATTAGTTTCAATTATGAGCAAGTCTATACCTTCTGAAGGTGTGTCACCTTTCTTGTTCTTTAGGCTCTCGAGGTATGAAGGACAGTTTCTCTTCCAGTGGCCTTCGACATTGCAGTGGAAACATTTTCCTTTGTCGTTAGCACTTTTCTTTTGAACTTCCTTCTTTTGCTTCTTGTCTTTCTTCTGCTTCTTAGCAGGCTTCTTTTTCTTCCAAGTAGACTTTCTCTTGGAACCAGAAGTCAACTCAGCAGTAAGGACATTGCCCCTTGAACCTTTCAAGGCTCCCTCAGCAGTTACCAACATGTTGATCAGTTCAGTCTTAGTGCATTCAATCTTATTCATGTGGTAGTTTACTATAAACTGACCAAATGAATCAGGAAGTGACTGTAGGATCAAATCCACTTGCAATTCCTTGTGCATGTTCATACCGAGCTTCTCAAGCTCCTCTAGGTCCTTGATCATGGTCAGACCGTGATCATGGACAGACTGCCCTTCGCGCATCTTCGCTTTGAAAAGCCTCTTGGACACTTCAAAACGAGCTGTGCGACTTTGCTCACCATACAACTCTTGCAGGTGTGCCAGTATGTCCCTAGCAGTCTTGATATTCTCATGCTGGCATTGGAGTTCATTAGACATGGATGCCATCATATAGCATTTGACTCTAATGTCATCATCCAACCATTTTTGATGCATCTGTCGCTGAACATCAGTAGGACGTGCTGGTAGTGTGGGGATATCTGAGTCGAGTATGTAGCCTATCTTCTCACAGCTCAAAATAATTTTGAGATTCCTAAGCCAGTCTTTGTAATTGGTTCCGGTCAATCGGTTGGTCTCAAGAATTCGGGTCAAAGGGTTTGAGGCTGACATTATGATCTGCAGAGAGTAAAGATTCTAGTTAGACTTTTGTACTTGATCATTAATCTGTTCTAAGGTCTTTTAGAACAAATGTAACTCTCACTATTTTCTCGAATTCCTCACACTCCCCTGGTAGGAAAACGGAAATCCTACACGACTAGGGTTTCTAGTGGGTACTGCGGTTCCACCGATTTACATGCCACCTCACCTAACAGTTATTGGTGACACATAGATTGATGAATGTACAACTCTTGTACAATGCTTCTTAAGCATGTTGCAGTGCAACTTGGTCTCTAAGCCATGAAAACCTCACCTAACAGTTATTGGTCCCATTTCTTAGTTAAGTCAGACCCACCGTATAACCGTAGGAATAAAGTCGTCATTGGGTCCTCACCTAACAGTTATTGGTGCCCAACCCCACCTTTACCCTACAACATCTCATGTCTATAGAGAGGTCCAGCCCCCCGATGCAACTTGACCACTGTGTCCAGCCGAGACAAATCAACATCAGAAAGGCCTTAGCAGCTCTACTACAGTGGAAGACCTATTGACTTAATATTGGTTAATCAGGTCTTAGTGTTTGCAACTTGAGCCCTTCATAAGAGGTAATCGAACAATTGGCCAGGTAAGCAGGTGGGAGGCTCCCCTTACTCAGAGAGTAAGGTCCTAATTAAGTAACCACCTTTCATGCTTTCCTAGACACCAATTAGATCAATTAATCTAATATGACTTGCTCATGTCGGTTCACTCTCGACTTGATTGAGGAGGTTTTGATTTAGGTCTCAATTGGGTTTGCTACATCACATGTAAACCTATCTACCCGACTCGCATTCACATCACATGCAAACGGCGCATTGCAGGCATTTATAATCGCAGCAATAATTAAAGCTAAACTTTAAATCGGTGATAATCATAGATTCTAGTTAGGTCGTATTACAAGCACATGCACGTCAATCGATCAACTGGTCTTCAACTCTTGAATAGGTTCCAAGCCTCCTTGACTCGATCCTTGACCAACTCTTGATCCAATCGCCATCAACCGCTTAGACCCCTGATCATCTCATGCATCATCTTCGACTTGATCGTTGACGTACATCACATCACAGAAATACAACCAGATGTAAAATAAAAATAAAAATAAATTACATCTCCTTTTAGGAGGCACGCAGGCCTCTCAAAACATCAAATAAGATGCATGCAAGCATCTGAAATAATTACATGACATCGCAGATCACATCGCAGGTCATTACATTTGATACCAAAAGGGTTTGAATCCTATGATCATCACCATATGCAACAATTATAATTTTCAGATCTGATAATTAATTGATTATCTCATGACATAGGTTGCTGATCATGCTAATCATGATTCTAAACTTTGTAATCACATTAACAATGCTATTAGAATCATCCTTTTATCATATAAAAATCAGCATGTAAAAATCAGCACCCTAGAAAAATTCTGCATGCAGAAATTTTCAGCATGCATGATCATTTAATTTTCAGATCTAATAAGCCTACTTATAGTTAATTCTTACCTTAAACTACGAAGCCTAGGCTCTGATACCACTGTTGGGAACCCGCCCATGCCGCTGATATTTCAAAAAAATTCAGAACGCAGCGGAAGGGGCATGTGCGGGATCGGCGTTCATCGCATGAACGCCGTTTCTAGACCGTTCGTAGTTAGGTAAGGATTAAAATCTTTTAATAACTTTAGGAACATCAGATCTTCACCTTGTGCGGGTAGATGATCACCGCAAACTAAAGTTCGTGGTTTAGGATGAAGGTTCGCTTGAAGCCGTTCAAACGTCCGGCCTCTACGGGTATCCACACGAAGCAGTGATCCGATCAAACGCTCGAATCTCCCCGGGGTGCTAGCACCCTTGCAGAGATAACTTTGATGGATGAAATTCTTTCTCCTTGCAGCAAACAACACCTTGATTGCTCTCTCCAGAGGAAGAAGAATAGGAGAAAGAAGGATCAAAAGAAGCACACTTGCTGCCTCCCTTTTCTTTGGTGGAAGAAGGATGATTGAAAGAAGCCAACACCACTCCCTTATTTAATTTTCCCTTGCGGCTGAAAAACAAGGAGGGAGAGAGAGGTTGCTTGCGGCTGAATAACAAGGAGGGAGTTAATGCTCCTTTACGGCTGGGAGAGGGGGATTAAAATCACCTAGGGCGTACCCCCTAGGTCTCCTTTTAAAAAACCATGTGGAGCTCCTTTTAGGAAAGGGGCCCTCCCCTTTTTTTTTTTTTCTCACGCCGAGAGTTAAGGGAGGGGCGTACGCCCCTCCCCTCCTTTTTATTTTTTTTCAGCTGAGAGCCAAGGGAGGGGCATACGCCCCTCCCCTATTTTTCCTCTTATTTCATGCACCCATTTAATCATATTAAGTGGGGGAATGTAGCCACATGGATGGGAACCCAATCCTTTTCTAAAGAGGATTAGATGAACCCAATCTATCTTTCATTCAAAATTCCAATCTAATTAGAATTTAATTGAATCATGACTCAATTGAACTCTTCAATCCTAATCCAATTAGGAGTCATGTTAATTAGATTAAAATTAATTAGGACTCAACTTAATCTAATTAGGACTTGTTTGATTTTTAGTCCTAATCCAATTAGAACTCTAGGATTCCTACTTCAAGTAGGACTCGCATATAATATGATCAAGTCCAATTAAATCCAATTAAATTAAATTGCAATCCAATCGCAATTATTTCTTCTTCAACTCACTAACTGTTAGTGGGTTACACCAATTAGCAATCAAATTGATAATTATAAATTATTTGTGATTCCTAATCACAATTCAACCATCGGATCAGTCAATACTTCTAATGTGTGTGACCCCATAGGTTCTATTCTGTCCGGTAGTGAGATATACTGCGATCTCTATCACAATATCATTGAAAACTCCTTTCAATGGATTGGAACAATTCCAACTCAACTCATTAGGGTTTATCGATCATCGAGATATTCCCTGTGAGTCTCACCATCCACCAGTGACACCTAGCAGCATGTAGTGGCTACCCAGCAGAATGGAATGATGAACCTCTAGGTGCAGTCAATATGTGACACAGTCCTACTATCGTGGATCCCTACAGGACGGAGGTCATGGACAACTCGTCAAACCCCATCGTCTGTCATATGTGAAGATTTATTCGACTTAAGTTCGAGAGTGGAAAACTCTTTCTCCACTGTGCATACCGCCCCGGCCGAGGTCTTACGAACTCAGTCTTATAAATCACATAGGATCTCTCCTTTTCTATCAAGGTCGACAGATTCCTTATAGGTGCATACCCTACTCTTACAGTGAACTTACTGCAGCCAATCTACACTGCATGGACCCATATGGCTAGAGACCATGTATGTGTGCAGTCAAACTACAATAACCTCACTGTGAGCAGCCGAAGCACCGCAGGTCAAAGGACCAGTCACACTACTGCAACATCAAGCAAGTCACTGACGAGTGGATAGACATCCAAGTGATTTCTTGTCTTGGTCACGCTCAGTACCCTTGTTCTCTAACAAGCACCTGCACTATCACTTCAGTGTCCCTACACTGTGGACTCAAGTCTCGTCCATCCAGAAGGAAGTGATCTGTGCACTGATCGGATCGATCACCGTCCTCGTGATAATCCATTGATCAGGAGCATTTAGAAATTAATCACCAATGATACATGGCTCAAATTCTCAACCCTTGAGAATATGTATCATCATCTTATTAATTTCTTGGACGATTCATAGACACATAAATAATATGAATGAAAAGATGCCTTTTATTTATTCAATAATAAATAGTCAAGTACAAAATTATGTCCGTAGAATTAATAATGTGTCAGCCAGATTGGCTTCTAGGGCATACATCTAACAGAAACAAGTATGGTCTTGTCATTGTAGATGATTTTTCTAGATACACATGGGTCATGTTTTTAGCTCATAAAGATGAAACATTTTCAGTATTTAAGAAATTTCATAAGGAAGTAACTAACGCAAGAAATGCTTCAGTTATAGCTATTAGGAGTGATCATGGAACGAAATTTGAAAATCATCTATTTGAAAAATTTTGTAGTAAAAAGGGGATAACTCATAATTTTTCTGCACCTAGGACTCCACAACAAAATGGAGTGGTGGAAAGAAAGAATAGAATCCTAGAGAAAATGGCTAGGACCATGTTATGTGAAAGTGATCTCCCAAAGTATTTTTGGAGTGAAGCTATTAACACATCATGTTATATATTAAATAGAGTTTTATTGAGACCAATTATTAAGAAAATACCTGCTTTTTCGCAGGCTTCTTCTTCTTCCAAATAGACTCTCTCTTGAAAGTAGAAACCAACTTGACAGCGAAAACGATGCCCCTTGAACTTCTTCAAGGTCCCTAAGGTAGTTACCAATTTATTTAACAATTCTATTTTAGTGCATACAACCTTGTTCATATGGTAGTTTACTATAAACTATTCATATGAAGCTGGAAGGGATTGCGGGATCAAATCCGTTTGCAATTCCTTGTGCATGGTCATGCCAAGCTTTTCAAGCTTCTCTAAGTCCTTTATCATGGTCAAACCATGATCATGGACAGACTGCCCATCGTGCATCTTGGCATATTAATGAGGAGGTATATTAATGAGGAGGTTTATGTAGAATAACCTTCTGGTTTTGAAAATCATCTATACCCCAATCATGTTTATAAACTAAATAAAGCACTTTACGGTCTAAAACAAGCCCCTAGAGCATGGTATGAAAGACTTAGCAAATTTCTATTAGACCATGAATTTTCTAGAGGAAATGTTGATACAACCTTATTTTTGAAAAAGAAAAACAAAGATATGTTAGTAGTGCAGATTTATGTAGATGATATTATTTTCGGTGCTACTAACATCGTCTTTGCAAAGAGTTTGCTGAATTAATGCAGAGTGAATTCGAGATGAGTATGATGGAAGAATTGAACTACTTCCTCGGACTTCAAATCAAACAATTTAAGGAAGGAATTTTCATCAATCAAGCTAAATACATCAAGGAAATGCTAAAGAAATTTGATATAGATGGAAACAAGTCAATTGGCACTCCCATGAGCTCATCATGCAAACAAGACAAAGATGAATCAGGTAAATCAGTAGATCAAAAGTTATATAGAGGTATGATAGGATCATTATTATATCTTACAGCAAGTAGACATGATATCATGTTTAGTGTATGCATGTGTGCTAGATATCAATCTAATCCTAAGAAATCACACCTAATTGCAGTTAAGAGAATTTTTAAATATCTAATAGAAACAAAAACCATATGTCTATGGTACTCTAAAGAATCAAGCATAAACTTAATAGGGTACACTGATTCTGACTTCGCTGGTTGTAAACTTGATAGAAAAAGCACCAGCGGGTCATGTCAGTTCTTAGGAGAGAATTTAATCTCATGGTTTAGCAAGAAACAAAACTCGGTTGCACTATCTATGGCGGAAGCCGAATATGTTGCTGCCGAAAGTTGTTGTGCTCAAATTTTGTGGATTAAGCAACAACTTGAAGATTATGGCATTAAACAAGATAAGATTTCCATAAATTGTGATAATACAAGTGCCATAAATCTAACTAAAAATCCAATTCAGCACTCAAGAACTAAACATATTGAGATATGACATCACTTCATAAGAGATCATGTGTTAAATGGTGATGTAATACTTGAATTTGTTTATACTGATGATCAGCTTGCTGATATCTTCACAAAATCCTTGAGTGAAGATCAATTTTGTATACTTAGAAGAGGGTTAGGAGTGATTGATCCATTCTTGTGATACTCTCCTCTAATTCATTGATTTTGATGATTAGCTTATGTTGGATATAGGATTTTTTTATCTATGGTCATCAAATCATTTCTTAAGTTCTAAAGATTTCCATATCTCTCTCCTTTGGCACGGAATTAACTAAGATTTTGGTTATGTGCCAGAGTTTAAGTCGACTCGAATGATTCTAAGAGTCGACTCGTGGGCGAGTCGACTCGCACATTACTGGAGTCGACTCGAGGTCGGGAATCCGTCTTTTAAACCCTAATCGAAATATTTTTTCCAAACTTTCTTTTCGGCCGCCACTGTTCCAAAACCCTAGAGTCGTCTCCGACCTCTTTCTTCATCCTTTCTCCATTGTTTCTTCCCTTTTTTCCGTGTTTTCACTCGTGTTAGGTCGAAAATGCCTAGGAAAGCTGTCGTTTTTCGCGGGAAGAGACCCCTTGCAGCGAGCGGCGCCGAGAGACGGTCCAAGGCGCGGAATGAACTTGTGCGCCGGAAGGGTTGTCTCCACCGGGAGGAAGGTCAACTTTGACTTCCTCTCCCGGGAAGAGTTCACCTTAGGGCATCGTCTTAGGGCCCAGGGATTAGAGTATTTTTGTTCACTAGAACTCCCTACATACCCAGGGTAAGTTAGGAAATTTTACGGGACCGTCACATGGGGTGGCGGTGGTATCCAAGGGACTGTAGCAAATGTCCCTATTTTCATTTCGGAGGATTTCATTGCTCGAGTCCTCCATCTCTCCCGAGAGGGGATTGCTCCCACACATCCCTCTGATAGGACTGAGGCCCTTACGGCCATCTTAGGGAGCCCACCTCAATCTCCCATAGAGGAGGTGTTTGCAAATCAGCTTTTAGCTGAAATGCGACTCCTCCTAAGTATCATCTCTCGGACTCTCTTTCCCAAGATCGGTAGGTTTGACTTCATTTCTGAGAGAGACCTAGGATTGATGTTCCACATCCTGCATGACACTCCCATCAACTTCCCCAAACTCATCTACAGCTATATCTGTGAACCCCTAGACAAACTTAGGCTGAGTCTCCCCTATGGCATGCTCTTCACACTCATTTTTAGAGAGTTAGAGGTCCCTATCCCGGAGGGGAAACCCTCTCACTCACTACGACATACTGATCATATGGGTGAGGGGACTCTCCACCGGATGGGATTCCACAGGATAGAGGGTGTTTGGGTTAGGAGGTCATCCACATCCACACCATTTGACCCCACTACTCATCACTCACCTATTTCTGACCATGATCAGGACCACTTCCCAGATCCTTCCACCTTCCCATCCACAGCTGGTCCATCATTCACTGCCGAGCCCTCGACCTCTGCTGGACCTTCCACTGTGCCACCACCTCAGCAGCCATTGGAGGTCAGGATCAGTCCTGAGCAGCTCAGAGAGTTGAGGGATGACATAGTGAGGGAACTCCGAGGTACCCCCAGTGCACCTTCCACTGACCTCACCCCTCCACAGTAGCAGTCTCGGTGATGGTAGCAGAAGTCAAGGAGGAACTATCCAGCTTGAGATGTTTAGTGCAGGGTTAGTATTTGAGTCTTACTGCCATTAAGGAAGATACAAGGGAAATGCGTGACTCTATTAGAGCAGAGCTGGTCACGCAAAGTCTGGGTGCAAAAAGGCTCGCTAATGTATTGATAGCCAAACTTGACACAATCAATGAAAGTGTGACCCAACTGACCCAGACACATGCTACGGCGACCTCAGAGATCATAGCACAATTAGAAAATGTGTCTGAAGGAATAAGCTTGGTTATGCAGGCTCATCGGCGGGGCGCGGGCGCATCATCTTCCTCTACTAGACGCCCTTAGATTAGTGTTTTTTTTATTATGATGTAAAGTCTTTTTGGACTTTCAAAAATGTATTCAAATTTTGTGATCAATAAACTGAAGTCATTCTCTGAAAAATTGAGCATTGTGCCTTCTGTGTTATGACTTTGTATGTTATGTGTCTCTACATTGATTCTTTGATACTTCACCTTTTTGCTATGATGACAAAAAAAGGGAGAAAATATAATACATTGAATGTAAAGGGAATCACTAAACAAGAAAAGCCTTAAAGCAAAATGTGATTTATTCTTAGTGGATTCGATACCTCGAGGCTCATTATCCCTCTGTTGGGGCTCCTCAAGGAGTAATCTCCAGAATCTATTCAAGGGATATTCGGAGATTAGTTGAATCATACTCAAGAACAAATTGTCGGATTTTTCCTCTGAAAGTAAGAACTTAAGCTCAAAGTTTCAAAATATTAAAAGAAAATTCAGAAAACTTGAACAAGACTCAAACAAAATTGAATGCACATGTTGAGGGGGGGAATCTGAAATTTTTTAAGAAAGCAAATTCATTAAATACATATAAGCCAAACAATTGCTTGAATGTTTTGAAGGCTTATATAATTCCAAATGAAAGGGGGAGCTTTAATTTTAGAGTTTACTAACTCATACCTTTCAATTTTGGATAAATTAAATGACTAGACATTTGAATTCATTTCAAAACTTCGCTATGAATCACTTCTTCGATGAGCAATTCACTTTACAAATACTCAATGTTTTGTCATCATCAAAAAGGAGAAGATTGTGGAGTGATTGATTATACCCCTATTAGATTTTGATAAGCTCAAAGCATTTGAGTATATTTTATGTTGTACTAATGAATTCAATCTAGTGTTTCAGGCAAATTTATGTGAATTTCTATTTAAGTGCCTCGAGCTTTGGTTCAAAGTAATTTGACTAAGTGTTGAACTCAATTTGAACCAAAGTCTGAAGCTCGAGTCGACTCTAGAAGATTACGAGTCGACTCCAAGTGTTTCAGAGGTTCTGGCACAAGCTCGAGTCGACTCTGGTACACTACGAGTCGACTCCGACTGAGAACAGACAGAAGGACAGAAAGATGATTTTCAGACCCTGTCACCGTGTCGACTCCAACAGGTTTCGAGTCGACTCCGATGCTTGTCGAGTCGACTCCCGACGGTTCCAAGTCGACTCCGAAGAGTAACAGACAGAAAGACAAAACGATGGTTTTTAGACTCTGTTACCGAGTCGACTCTAGAAGGTTACGAGTCGACTCCGAAGTTTGGCAAGTCGACTCCCAGTTATGTCCGAGTCGACTCGTAGAGGAAAGCAAGTCTGAAAGGTAGAGAACCAACTTCGGAGACCCTGTGAACGAGTCGACTCCAAGTGCTCCAAAGTCGACTCCCAAGTCAGCCGAGTCGACCCCAACAAGGTCCGAGTCGACTCCGAGGCAGTTCAGATCAACAGACAGAGGATCGGCTTTTCGGACTCTGAGAGTCGAGTCGACTCCAAGAGAATCCGAGTCGACTCGAGAGAGAAAAGCAGATAAATGGGTTTCTGGAACTCTGAGAACAAGCCGACTCCTAAGTGCCCGAGTCATCTCCAGATGTTGGGGAGTCGACTCCAGAACGGGACAAGCACTTTAATTCAAATTCTGAACAGTGGGCGAGTCGTCTCCTATTAAGGGCGAGTCGACTCCAGTAACAGCCGAGTTGACTCCAGATCGAGCGAGTCGACTTCGATCCCAATGGACACATTATCAGGATGTGCAGACTGGACAGAATGGCTTCAAATCTATTCCTAACGGCTAGTTTTCAAAAGAAACCTTTTAAATAGCCATAGTGAACAGTAGCAGACATCAGGAGAGCTATTCCATTCAAGTAAAAAAGCATTTCCACCTACCTAGAGCTTCTCAAGAGTAAATACAAGCAAAAGAAGGAAGAAGTGCATTTAAGGCAATCCAAGGAGTACTTCCTTCGCATTCAAGGCTCTCCTGCTGTCCTCAAATCTTCAGCTCTTTCAGAGGACACTCAGAAATCGAGAAGCCCCTACTCCCCCAATCTGAAATCTGTTTGAGGGCTTCTAACTTTACTTTGCATTTATTATTTTCACATCTGCTTGTTTAAAAGCTTTCTCTGTGAAATCTCAAACTCTATTTTTCTTACTTGATTCAATCAGGGGATTGAATCAAGGGTTGTAAGGTTTGTTGGTGAGCCAAATATAAAACCAACGGTGTAAGGTTGTAGTTGGTGAACCGGAAAAAACCAACTGGATTTGATTGTGAACCCGGAAAAAACAATCGGTTGGTTCTAGTCGTTGAGCCTGTGAAAACCGACCGAGTTCGTTGTGATCTCGCGAAAACAACAAGTTGGGTTGTGAGCTTGTAAAACAACCGGCTGAAATCCTAGGGATTATAGTGAACTCCCAAGTGCGGCTTGGAGAGTGGACGTAGGAGCAAGAGTTGGCTCCGAACCACTATAAACTTTACTGTGTTTGTATTGGCTAATTGTCTCTTTCTCTCACTTCACTCACTGCATCTAGTAATCTAACTATTCTGCTTGCAATAGATTTAGTTAATTACTCATTATACTTTTAATTGGTCAAGATTTGATTAAAACCCAATTCACCCCCTCCCCTCTTGGGTTGTCTCCTTGGGCAACTGACGAAAAGGTAGAAACCTATAAGGCCCGTCTGGTTGCCAAGGGATATCGCCAATGTTATGGTATTGACTATGATGAGATATTTTCTTCCGTGGCAATGCTCAAGTTCATTCGGATTATGCTTGCGATAGCAGCGCACTTAGATTATGCAATCTGGCAAATGGATGTAAAGACCGCTTTTCTAAATGGAGATTTAGAAGAGAAGGTGTATATGATGCAACCTGAAGGTTTTATATCTGCAGATGAGTCTAAGGTGTGCAAGCTTCAAAAATCCATTTATGGATTAAAGCAAGCTTCACGGAGTTGGAACATACGATTTGATAAGTTAAT
Organism: Phoenix dactylifera; assembly: GCF_009389715.1. Lineage (NCBI taxonomy): Eukaryota > Viridiplantae > Streptophyta > Magnoliopsida > Arecales > Arecaceae > Phoenix > Phoenix dactylifera. Next base: position 11,738,805 of record NC_052394.1, on the reverse strand, counting down.
CAAATCGTATGGCTTCATTAAGAATGAAGAGGAACCTTGTATTTATAAATGGGCAAATGGTTCAGTTATCATATTTCTTGTTTTGTATGTGGATGACATTCTTTTAATCACAAATGACATTCCTGCATTACAAGGAATAAAGGTTTGGCTATCATCTCAATTTGCCATGAAGGATTTGGAAGAAGCATCTTACATCCTAGGGATGAATATCTATAGAGATAGATCTAGAAGATTGCTTGGATTATCCCAATCCACATACATTGATACTATACTGAAGAGGTTCAATATGATTAATTCCAAGAAAGGCTATCTTCCGATGGGCCATGGAATTAACCTCTCTAAAAGGGATTGTCCGACAACCCCTAAAGAAAGAGAGAGTATGGATAGAATTTCATATGCTTCGGCAGTGAGATCTATAATGTATGCCATGACATGTACTAGACCAGACGTGGCATACTCACTAGAAGTAGTGAGCAAATACCAGTCTGATCCAGGTAGCAACCACTGGAAGGTTGTAAAAACCATCCTTAAATATTTGAGAAATACTAAAGACCAGTGGCTTGTCTATGGTGATTCTGACTTAAAACTTGAGGAATATACCGATTCAAGTTTTCAGTTAGATCAAGATGATAGCAAGAGCATGTCAGGATATATCTCCACTATTAAGGGTGGGGCCATCTGCTGGAAGAGTTTCAAGCAGCATACAGTGGCAGATTCTACATGTGAAGCAGAATACATCGCAGCATCTGATGCCACCAAGGAAGATGTATGGTTGCGAAAGTTCATCACTGAGCTTGGAGTGACACCCTCCATTGATGGTCCAATGTCTATATTTTGTGACAATATTGGAGCCATAGCTCAAGCAAGAGAACCCAAAGCACATCAGCGGACCAAGCATATTCTACGTCGCTACCACTTGGTTCGAGAGATCGTCGAACAAGGTGATATTGATCTTCAGAAGATCGATACAAAAGAAAATCTGGCTGACCCATTTACCAAAATCCTCGGCATCAAAGAGTTCAACGAACACAAGTCGAAGATGGGTATTAGATACTATGCCGATTGGTTTTAGCTAAGTGGGAGTTGTTGGGAATTGTATCCTAAATGTCAATCATCAGCATGTTGATGATTGAATTTTGTAAATGAATTGACAAATCAATAAAGTATTTTTTGGCATTATTCATCATTTTACATCTTCAAATAAACTCTTATATGATGAAGTCCTTAGGACTTATTAATGATAAAGGAGGATGTGGAGTGATTGATTATAACTCTATTTGATTTTGATGAGCTCAAAGCATTTGAGTATATCTTATGTTATACTAATGAATTCAATCTAGTGTTTCAGTCAAATATTTGTAAATTTATGTTCAAGTGTCTCTAGCTTTGGTTCAATACACTTTGGATAAGTAAGGAATTTAATTTGAACCAAAGTCTGAATCTGGAGTTGACTCCGGAAGATTACGAGTCGACTCCAAGCGTATCAGAAGCTCTGGCACAAGCTCGAGTCGACTCCGACTGAGAACAGACAGTCGGACAGAAAGATTCATCTCAGAACCTGTCAACGAGTCGACTCCTGAAGAATTCATGTCGACTCCGATGCTTGCCGAGTCGACTCCAGCATAGTACGAGTCGACTCCATGGAGTAACAGACAGAAAGACAGAGAAGCCATTTTGGACTCTGAGAGCCGAGCCGACTCCTGAAGAACTCGAGTCGACTCCGACGGTTCCCAGGTCGACTCCTAAGGAAGCAAGAGTCGACTCCCAGAGAAATGCAAGGCTAAAAGTCAGAGAGCCAACTTCGATGTCTGAGAGCCGAGTCGACTCTTGCAAAGTCCGAGTCGACTCCAAGGCAGTTCAACTCCAAAGACAGAAGACCGATACTTCGGTGTCTGAGAGCCGAGTCGACTCCCGCAAAGTCCGAGTCGACTCCGAGGCAGTTCAACTCCAAAGATAGAAGATCGGTATTTTGTGTCTGAGAGCCGAGTCGACTCCCGCAAAGTCCGAGTCGACTCCGAGATAGTTCAAGTTCAAAGATAGAAGACCTGTCTCTCCGGCTCTAAGAGCCGAGTCGACTCCAAGGAAATTCGAGTCGACTCGAGGAAGTAAAATCGAGAGGATGAGTTTTGAAGCCCTGAAGATCGAGTCGTCTCCAGAAGGGAAAGTCATCTCCGGACAATTGGCGAGTCGACTCCAGGTTCAGCCGAGTCGACTCCAGAACGGGACGACACTCGATTTCAAATTTTGAACATTGGGCGAGTCGTCTCCAGTAAAGCATGAGTCGACTCCAGCAACACTCGAGTCGACTCCTGATCGAGCGAGTCGACTCCGATCCCAACGGGCATTTTGTCAGGAGTTGCAGAATGTGCAGAACGGCCTTGAATCTATGTCTAACGGCTATTTTTCTTTGGAAATGGCTTAAATAGCCGGAGTGAACAGTAATAAAGTAAGAAAGAGAGACTCCATTCAAAGCTAAAGGGATTTCCACCAACCAAAAGCTCTCTAGAGTGATTACACGAAAAAGAAGGAAGAAGTGCATTGAAGTTGACTCTCCAACTGTCTTCCTCACATTCAAGGCTCTCCTCCTGACAGCAAGTCTACATCAAATTCAAGAGGAGTCAAAGAGTTTGAAAAGCTCCTTCCTCCATCTCCAAAATCAGTTTGAGGGCTTCTTACTCTTCCTTGCTTAAATTGTTTAAATACGCTTTTGAGAAGCTTCCTTTTTGTTTGTGTCAAACTATTTGTTACTTACTTGATTCAATCAGGGAATTGAATTAAGGGTGTTAAGGTTTGTTGGTGAGCCAAGGTTAAAACCAACGGTGTAAGGGTTTGATTGTGATCCCGGGAAAATAATCGGGTGGTTCTAGTCGGTGAGCCTGTGAAAACCGACCGAGTTCGTTGTGATCTCGTAAAACAACAAGTTGGGTTGTGAACTTGTAAAACAACCGGCTGTAATCCGAGGGATTATAGTGAACTCCCAAGTGAGGCTTGGAGAGTGGACGTAGGAGCAAGGGTTAGCTCCGAACCACTATAAAATTGCTTGTGTTTGTGATTGTTTCATTGTCTCTTCCTTTCCTTTCATCCACTGCATATAGCAACAAATTAATCCACTCGCAAAAGTTTTAATTAGTTACTCACAAAGTCTTTTAATTGCAATAATTATTTTAAAACCCAATTCATCCCCCCTCTTGGGTTGTCTATCTGGGCAACAAGTGGCATCAGAGCCGGAACTCTTTTACCAAAAGAGTAAAAGATCAAAATGACAACCCCATTTGGATCTTCTCATATTGAGGGCCAGTCCACCCATAGACCACCATTCTTCAATGGATCCGACTACTCATATTGGAAGGCTAGGATGAGAATATTTATCCAAGCACAAGACTATGAGATGTGGACCACCATACTTAATGGACCATACACCCCATCAATTTTTGTAGAGGGTGTTACTATACCCAAACTTGAAAAGGATTGGGATGACAATGATATAAGGAAGGCACAACTAAATGCCAAAGCAATGAATGTGCTTTATTGTGCTTTAGACCGAAATGAATTCAATAGAGTCTCTACTTGCAATTCTGCAAAAGAGATTTGGGATAGACTTGAAGTGACCCACGAGGGCACAAATCAAGTAAAAGAATCTAAAATAAATATATTAGTTCATAAGTATGAATTATTTAAGATGGATTCCAATGAAACTATCACTTGCATGTTTACTAGATTTACTGACATTGTCAATGGCCTAAAAAGCCTTGGCAAAAATTATACTAACAGTGACCTTGTCAGGAAGATTCTTCGTTGTTCGCCAAGGTCATGGGAGGCCAAGGTGACGGCAATCCAAGAAGCCAAGGACTTGAACAAGCTTCTACTTGAGGAGCTTCTTGGATCCCTAATGACGCACGAGCTCACAATGAAACAATACAGCGAAGAAGAATCCTCTCATAAGAAAAAGGTAATAGCTCTCAAATCTACTTCTTCTAACAAGGATTTATCTTGCAGTAGCAACAGTGAAGAAGAAGATCATGTGGGAGATGATGATGAGGCTCTTCTCGTGCGTAAGTTTAGAAAATTCATCAACTGAAAGAAGTTCTTTCATCAAAGGAGAGGTCCCTCAAGTTCCTATTACAAGGATAAAGGTAAGGAAAGGGAAAATGAGGAAATCGGATGCTACGAATGTAAGAAGCCGGGACACTTCAGAGCGGACTGTCCTTTGCTCAAGAAGGCCATCAAGTACAAGAAAAAGAAAGTCCTCGTCTCCACCCTATCGGACACCGATTCATCATCATCATCATCGGATGAGGAACAAGAAGAAAAGGCCAACCTATGTTTTATGGCAAACGAAAATGAGGTAACATCTGAAACGCATTTAGATTTTACCTTTGATGAATTGTATGATGCGTTTAATGAATTAATGGATGAATATAAGACAATAAATCTTAAGAATAAATAGCTAAAACTAACCAATCAATCTCACCTCCATAAATACGATAAATTAGTTAAGGATAAGGATTTTATCATTAAAGAAAATTTAGAACTTAAAACAAGCAAGCAAATGTTAATTCAAAAAACTAATACCTTAATTAAAGATAACGAAAAACTAACCAAGGAAATTTCTGAACTTAAAAAGGATAAACAAACTATTAGAGATAATTTCACAAAAGACTTAGATGCACTAAAAACAAAAAAACAAAAGTTGGCACTAGAACTTGAAAAGTACAAACCTTTTGTGGAAAAGTTTACATATCTGAAAAATTGGAAATGATACTTAATAGTCAACGAGCTGTGTTCAATAGAGCTGGTTTAGGGTATAAACCTAAAAATAAGCAAAAGCTCCTTAGTAATTTCTTTGTAAAAGCAGGGTAAAAAAAAACTAAGAAAATAACCTGTTTTTGTTGTGGAACAATAGGACATAAAGCTAATGTGTGTGATCATAGAAAAGAAAAAGCTAAAGAAAAAATTAAAAGGGTTTGGGTTCCAAAAGGAACCAACATTACTAACCATGAAGGACCCAAGAAAACTTGGGTACCTAAAATTGTATGATTTCCTTGTGTAGGAGTGTCTTGCAGCCAAGGTCGACAAAAACTGTTGGTACTTGGATAGTGGCTGCTCAAGACACATGACGGGTGACAAAGACCAATTCTTCACCCTTGAGCCTAAGAAGGGAGGTGCAGTGACATTTGGAGACAATAACCAAGGTCACATCGTTGGTATAGGTAAAGTACAAATCACCTCCTCAACCCTTGTTGATAATGTACGATTAGTAGATGGTCTTAAACATAACTTACTTAGCATAAGTCAATTATGTGATAAGGGTTTTGATATTTTATTTAAACAATCTTTATGCATCATAACCAACTCAATTGATAATAGCTTAGTATTCAAAAGAATAAGACGTGGAAATGTCTATGTAGTAGATCTAGATGATCTTGCTAAAAACAGTCCTTGCTTAGTTGCTAGTGATACTAAGGAGAATGATGCAAGTTGGTTATGGCACCGTAAATTAGGACATGCATGTATGGATACAATATCTAAGTTAGTTAAAAGAGATTCTGTAATAGGTTTGCCAAAACTAAAATTTGAGAAAAATAAAATCTATGAAGCTTGTCAATATGGCAAACAATCAAGGAACTCCTTTAAATCCATAAATTGTGTCTCTACCTCTAGACCTCACACATGAATCTATTTGGACCAACTAGAACCACAAGTCTAGGTGAAAACAAATATGGTCTTGTTATTGTAGATGATTTTTCTAGATATACTTGGGTCATGTTTTTAGCTCATAAAGATCAAGCATTTTCAGTATTTAAGAAATTTCATAAGGAAGTAACTAATGCTAGAGATGCTTCAGTCATAGCTATTAGAAGTGACCATGGAACGGAATTTGAAAATCATCTATTTGATGAATTTTGTAGTAAAAAGAGGATAACTCATAATTTTTCTGCACTTAGGACACCACAACAAAATGGAGTTATAGAAAGGAAGAATAGAACCCTAGAGGAAATGGCTAGAACCATGCTATGTGAAAGTAACTTCCCTAAGTATTTTTGGGAAGAAGCCATTAATACATCATGCCATATATTAAATAGAGTTTTATTGAGACCCATTATAAAGAAAACACCTTATGAACTTTGGAAAAATAGAAAGCCCAAAGTAAACTATTTTTATATTTTTGGATGTAGGTGTTTCATTCATAATAATGGAAAGGATAACTTAGGTAAATTTGATTCTAAATCTGATGAAGGTATCTTTTTGGGATATTCTACATCAAGTAAAGCATATAGAGTATTTAACAAAAGAAATCTTGTTATTGAAGAGTCTATACATGTTGTGTTTGATGATACTAGTGATATCTCTTCTAGCAAGAGAGTTGTTCCTGATGATGATGCAGAAATTCTTGAAGAAAAGATTGATGAGATGACATTACAAGAAGATGAACAAAAACTAATTGGAAATGCATCAACAAGCCAAGAGGCAATTGTGGATCATGGGCTGACTAAGGCTTGGAGGTATGCTCATGGGCATCCTAAGTAATTAATTTTAGATGATCCATCTTAACCTATTAGGACTAGAGCATCTCTTAGGAACTTAAATAATCATCTAGCATTTGTCTCACACTTTGAACCTAAACACATAGAAGAAGCTGAAAAGGATGTAAATTGGATAAATGCAATGCAAGAAGAACTAAACCAATTTACTAGAAATAAGGTATGGAACCTAGTTGAACGACCCTCTGAATATTCAATAATAGGTACCAAATGGATATATAAAAATAAACTTGATGAAAATGGAATTGTGATTAGGAACAAGGCTAGACTAGTAGCAAAGGGCTATAATCAAGAAGAAGGTATAGACTTTGATGAAACCTTTGCTCCTGTAGTTAGACTTGAGGCAATTAGATTGTTACTAGCATTTGCATGCTCTAAAGACTTCAAATTATTTCAAATGGATGTAAAAAGTGCATTATTGAATGGATATATTAATGAGGAGGTGTATGTAGAACAACCTCCTGGTTTTGAAAATCATCAATACCCCAATCATGTTTACAAACTAAATAAAGCACTTTATGGTCTAAAGCAAGCTCCTAGAGCTTGGTATGAAAGACTTAGCAAATTTCTACTAAACTATGAGTTCTCTAGAGGAAATGTAGATACAACACTGTTTTTAAAGAAGAAAAACAAAGAAATGTTAGTAGTGCAGATTTATGTTAATGATATTATTTTCGGTGCTACTAACAATCGCCTCTGCGAAGAATTTGCTGACTTGATGCAGAGTGAATTTGAAATGAGCATGATGGGAGAGCTGAACTATTTTCTCGGGCTACAAATCAAACAATCTAAGGAGGGCATCTTCATCTGTCAAGCGAAATACATCAAAGAGATGCTCAAGAAGTTTGATATGGAAGGAAACAAGCCAATCAGCACACCCATGGGTACGTCATGCAAACTTGATAAAGATGAATCAGGTAAGTCAGTAGATCAAAAGATGTATAGAGGTATGATAGGATCTTTATTATATCTTACTACAAGTAGACCTGATATCATGTTTAGTGTATGCATGTATGCTAGATATCAATCTAATCCTAAGAAATCACATTTAATAGCTGTTAAGAGAATCTTTAAATACCTAATAGGAACAAAAACCATAGGTCTATGGTACTCTAAAGATTCAAGCATAAATTTAATTGGGTACACTGATTCAGACTTCGCTGGTTGTAAACTTGATAGAAAAAGCATCAGCGGATCATGTCAATTCTTAGGAGAAAATTTAATCTCTTGGTTTAGCAAGAAACAAAACTCGGTTGCATTATCTACAGCTGAAGCCGAATATGTTGCTGCCGGAAGTTGTTGTGCTCAAATCTTGCGGATTAAACAACAACTTGAAGATTATGGCATTAAACAAGATAAAATTTCCATTAACTGTGATAATACAAGTGCCATTAATCTAACTAAGAATCCAATTCAGCACTCAAGAACTAAACATATTGAGATAAGACATCACTTCATAAGAGATCATGTACTGAATGGTGATGTGACACTTCAATTTGTGTGTACTGATGATCAACTTGCTGATATCTTCACAAAACCCCTATGTGAGGATCGATTTTGCATACTTAGAAGAGGGTTAGGAGTGATTGATCCATTCTCGTGATACTCTCCTCTAATTCATAGATTTTGAGGATTAGTCTAAGGTAAACATAGGACTTCTTATCTATGATCATCAATTCAGCTCCTAAATCATGGATAAGTCTATAACTATCTCTAGTGGCACGAAAATAACATGATTTTTGGGTGCGTGCCAGAGTTCGAGTTGACTCGGATACATTTTAGAGTCGGCTCATGGGGGAGTCGACTCGCGTATATTTCGGAGTCGACTCGAGATCGATGGCATCATGGGGGGAGTCGACTCGCGCATATTTTGGAGTCGACTCGAGGTCGAGTCGACTCGCGACTTACTGGAGTCGACTCGAGGTCGGGAATCCGATGTTTTAACCCTAATCGAAACGTTCAATCGACACTTCTATTCACCGCCGTCACTGTTTCAAAAACTCTAGAGTCATCTCCGACCTCGTCTCCGACCCTTGTTAGGCCATTTCCGTCGAGTTTTCCTCCGTCCCTCGTGTCCTTTCCCCCTCCTTAGGTCTAGGATGCCTCGCAAAGCCACTGTCCCGAGCCGGAAAAGGCCCCATTCTGCGAGCGGCACCGAGCGACGGTCAAAGGCTCGGAATGAACCCGCGAGGCCACAACCTCTGGTTCCTTCCCCGCCGAGGCCGGTTCCCTCGCGTCCGTGCGCCGGGAAGGCGGTCTCCACCGGGAGAAAAGTCAACTTTGACTTCCTCTCCCGGGAAGGCTTTACCCTAGGGCATCGGTTAAGGGCTCAAGGGTTAGAAAGGTTTTGTTCCCTAGATCTCCCTACTTACCCGGGGTTAGTTAGAAAATTTTACGGTACTGTAGCTAGGGATAATGGTGGTATTCAGGGAACTGTAGCGGGTGTCCCTATATTTATTTTGGAGGACTTCATTGCTCAAGTCCTCCATCTTCCCCAAGTGGGGGTGTCTCCCTCTCACCCCGCGGATAGGACTGAGGCCCTTACGGCCATACTAGAGAGTCCACCTCAGTCCCCCCTAGAAGAGGTGTCTGCAAATCAGCTATCAGCTGAAATGCGGCTCCTCTTAAGTATCATATCTAGGACCCTCTTCCCCAAGACAGGCCGTTTTGATTTTGTATCTGAGAGGGACCTAGCCCTGATGTTCTACATACTTCAATATACTCCAATCAACTTCCCAAAACTCATCTACAGATACATCTGTGAACCATTAGATAAGCCTAGATTGAGTCTCCCGTATGGTATGCTATTCACCCTCATCTTTAGGGAGTTAGGGGTTCCTATTCCTGAGGGAGAACCCTCTCGCTCACTGCGTCACACTGACCGAATGGGTGAGGGGACTCTCCATAGGATGGGGTTCCATAGAGTCGAGGGAGTCTGGGTACGGAGACCATCCACTTCCACACCTTCTGACCCTACTACTCGACACTTCCCCAGCCCTGATCATGACTCAGATTTTCCCACCTATCCCTCCACTTCAGCACCATCTACTTCAGCCGGACCCTCCACTGCACCACCTTCTCAGCCACTGGAGGTCCGGATATCTTCTGAGCAGCTCCGGGAGTTGCGGCAGGAGATCGTGAGGGAGCTATGGGACGACCTACTGAGGGAGCTCCAAGGTCCTCAGAGTGCTCCCTCCACCCAGCTAGTACCCTCCTTAGCAGCCTTGATAGAGATGGTTGCAAATCTGAGGGAGGAGATATTCAACATCCGAAGCCTAGTTCAAGGACAATACTGGAACATAAGTGACGTCAAGGACGACACAAGGGAGATGCGAGATAGCATCAAAAAGGAACTAGGCAACCAGAGTCAGGGTGTTGAGAGACTAGCCAACGCACTGATCTTCAAGCTCGACACCCTCCAAGAAAGTGTGAACAACATATCAACTATTCAGTCTAGAGCCACCTCGGAGATTCTTGAACAACTGGAAAACATCAATGAGGGGCTAAGCATGGTCATCAAACACACTAGACTGAGCAAGGGCTAGAGTTGTATATTTTTCTTTACTTTATGTTGTACAGTCCCTTGAGGATTCACTTGATATGTAATCACACTTGTACTTAATTTTGGATAAATACAATGAGTAGAACTTCTTTTCAAAAATTGTGCATTCTTGAGTTTTTGCATCTTACTGTGCTTTCTGCCTTTTTGCTATGATGACAAAAAGGGGGAGAAAATATATTGAATAGACATGTAAAGAAAATCAATAAAAAGAAAACTTTTAAAGCACAAAATAATTTGTTCTAAGTGGATTCGATACCTCGAGGCTCATTATCTCTCTGTTGGGGCTCCTAAAGGAGTAATCTCCAGAATCTATTCAAGGGATATTTGAAGATTAGTTGAATCATACTCAAGAACAAATTGGCAGATTTTTCCTCTAAAACCAAAAATTTAAGTTCAAAAGCTTCAATACACTAAAAGAAAATTCAGAGAATCTAAACAAAGTTGAATGCATGTGTTGAGGGGGAGAATCTGAAATCTTAAGAAAGCAAACTCATTAGATATATATAAGCCAAACAATTGATTGCATGACATGAAGGCTTATATAATTCCAAATGAAAGGGGGAGCTTTAACTTCAGAATTTACTGTTTCACACCTTTCAGTTTTGGATAATTTAAATTACTAGACACTTGAATTCATTTTAAAACTTTACTATAAATCTCCTTTTTGGTTGAGCAATTCACTTTACAAATACTCAATGTTTTGTCATCATCAAAAAGGGGGAGATTGTGGAGTGATTGATTATAACCCTATTTGATTTTGATGAGCTCAAAGCATTTGAGTATATCTTATGTTATACTAATGAATTCAATCTAGTATTTCAGTCAAATATTTGTAAATTTATGTTCAAGTGTCTCTAGCTATGGTTCAATACACTTTGGATAAGTAAGGAATTCAATTTGAACCAAAGTCTGAATCTCGAGTCGACTCCGGAAGATTATGAGTCGACTCCAAGCGTATCAGAAGCTCTGGCACAAGCTCGAGTCGACTCCGACTGAAAACAGACAGCCGGACAGAAAGATTCATCTCAGAACCTGTCAACGAGTCGACTCCTGAAGAATTCGAGTCGACTCCGATGCTTGCCGAGTCGACTCTAGCATAGTACGAGTCGACTCCATGGAGTAACAGACAGAAAGACAGAGAAGCCATTTTGGACTCTGAGAGCCGAGTCGACTCCCGAAGAACTCGAGTCGACTCCGACGGTTGGCAGGTCGACTCCTAAGGAAGCAAGAGTCGACTCCCAGAGAAATGCAAGGCTAAAAGTCAGAGAGCCAACTTCGATGTCTGAGAGCCGAGTCGACTCCCGCAAAGTCCGAGTCGACTTCAAGGCAGTTCAACTCCAAAGACAGAAGACCGATACTTCGGTGTCTGAGAGCCGAGTCGACTCCCGTAAAGTCCGAGTCAACTCCGAGGCAGTTCAACTCCAAAGACAGAAGATCGATATTTCGTGTCTGAGAGCCGAGTCGACTCCCGCAAAGTCCGAGTCGACTCCGAGATAGTTCAAGTTCAAAGATAGAAGACCTGTCTCTTCGGCTCTGAGAGCCGAGTCGACTCCAAGAAAATCCGAGTCGACTCGAGGAAGTAAAATCGAGAGGATGAGTTTTGAAGCCCTGAAGATCGAGTCGTCTCCAGAAGGAAAAGTCATCTCCGGACAATTGGCGAGTTGACTCCAGGTTCAGCCGAGTCGACTCCAGAACGGGACGGCACTCGATTTCAAATTTTGAACAGTGGGCGAGTCGTCTCCAGTAAAGCATGAGTCGACTCCAGCAACACTCGAGTCGACTCCTGATCGAGCGAGTCGACTCCGATCCCAACGGGCATTTTGTCAGGAGTTGCAGAATGTGCAGAACGGCCTTGAATCTATGTCTAACGGCTATTTTTCTTTGGGAATGGCTTAAATAGCCGGAGTGAACAGTAATAAAGTAAGAAAGAGAGACTCCATTCAAAGCTAAAGGGATTTCCACCAACCAAAAGCTCTCTAGAGTGATTACACAAAAAAGAAGGAAGAAGTACATTGAAGTCGACTCTCCAACTGTCTTCCTCACATTCAAGGCTCTCCTCCTGACAGCAAGTCTACATCAAATTCAAGAGGAGTCAAAGAGTTTGAAAAGCCCCTTCCTCCATCTCCAAAATCAGTTTGAGGGCTTCTTACTCTTCCTTGCTTAAATTGTTTAAATACGCTTTTGAGAAGCTTCCTTTTTGTTTGTGTCAAACTATTTGTTACTTACTTGATTCAATCAGGGGATTGAATCAAGGGTGTTAAGGTTTGTTGGTGAGCCAAGGTTAAAACCAACGGTGTAAGGGTTTGATTGTGATCCCGGAAAAACAATCGGGTGGTTCTAGTCGGTGAGCCTGTGAAAACCGACCGAGTTCGTTGTGATCTCGTAAAACAACAAGTTGGGTTGTGAACTTGTAAAACAACCGGCTGTAATCCGAGGAATTATAGTGAACTCCCAAGTGAGGCTTGGGGAGTGGACGTAGGAGCAAGGGTTAGCTCCGAACCACTATAAAATTGCTTGTGTTTGTGATTGTTTCATTGTCTCTTCCTTTCCCTTCATCCACTGCATATAGCAACTAATTAATCCACTCGCAAAAGTTTTAATTAGTTACTCACAAAGTCTTTTAATTGCAATAATTATTTTAAAATCCAATTCACCCTCCCTTTTGGGTTGTCTATCTGGGCAACAGAAGATTTATCTTTGAGTTCTTAAACTAGTTCGCGGCCAAATGATATGTTGTTGCAAGGACGACAGCATTATCGAGATTAGGTTGTTGTGTGACATATACGTTGGTTGTCCTCTTAACCAAGGAGTGTGGAGACACTGGTATGCCACACAAGTGAAGTGTAGGAGTACATTTTACTGAACGTGACCAATTCTGGAATGCTCTACTGTCGAAAGATGTTCCGAGTGGATATGGGTATAAGTTTGGCCCTCTGACCTGAGTCCGCAACCTGTGACTTGCAAGCAACTCACTGTACTTTGGTACCGGACTACCTGGATTTCTAATTCAGTGACGAAAGGTCACTGGGTACAGTCAAGTACTTGCGTAGTCAGTTGTGAGTCGAGATGGAATTGACCCCTCCTGGAAATAGGAGATAATGTCTTGTGATTAATTTAGCAAAACCTTGGCCAGGGTAATTCCGGTGAGGAGTCACGGGATATCTAAAGTTAATCACATAATGGATGTACTAATTATAGGGTTGACAGTGAGCTCTAAGTCATCCTGGCATTAGGAGTCAAAGGGATTAAATTATACAGTAACCATAGTCCAGGGTTCCAGAATATTTGCTTCGCATATATTCGGCCTATTCGGACATCGGGTACCATTGCTAGATGGTCATATTGATTAGTGTAGGAGTCGTTCCTATACTACCGGCTTAGGTTCGAACCTATGAGTTCACACGCATAGAAGATTTCTGATTGATCAAGAAGGCTGATGAATGATTAAGAATCATTCAGGGGTAATTTGGTCAATTTGATTGGCAAATTACCTTATAAAATAATTAAAGTAATTATCGAAGGATTAATTAGTAATTAGATTGCTAATGAACTCAATTGGATTGAGTAATTAGACTAAGGATGAGCCAAATTGAATTATATTCAATTCTGGGCTCAATCAAGATTTTTGACCTGATTGGATTAGGTCTGAATCAAGAGGACTTAGGTTGACCAAATTAAATTAGATTAAATTTATGCTTAATTAGGGATTGACCTAATTGGATTAGGTTCAACCCATGGTAATTGGATCATTCTAATTGTTAGGATTTAATTAAATTAAATGGGTTTGATCTAAAACTATTTGGATCTTGAAATCCACTTGTCACATATCCATGCATGGCGCCATAAATTAATTTTTAATATAATTAAAATTTAATTTAATTTATTTAATGGTGCCATGGGACACTTGGCAATATCAAGGACCTCGTTCATCATCAAATGGGGTGACATGGAGAGATAAATTCATGAAAAAAATTGGATAAGATCAAATTCTCTCTCTTCATGGCACATGTCATCCTTATCTTTATCTCACTTCTAATTAAGGTTGAATTTTGAATTTAATCACCACAAAATCACCACGTGACCCTCTAATCTGATTGTGGGCATGGGAATTTTGAAATGGAGTGAGGGAATGGGCGACATGATGAAGGGCTTGGATGTGATCAATCCTTCATCATGTGATGGCGCATGAAGCTTTGTTTGAATTTTGAATTCAAAATATAACTTAACTCCACAAAATCCTGATTGTTGGCATGTGAAGAGGAGTGGAGTTAGAGTATAAGAGGGGGTTATCAGATGGTGGTCGAATTCAAGGAAAAAAGACAGAAAAAGAAGGAAAAAAAGAAGAAAGAAAAGAGAGGAACCCTAGTTCATGGAAAAATTCTGAATTCAATCTAGCCGACTTCTTCCTCCTCTAAGTCCATCACGCCATTAGGTTTAGGGGTCCCTGATAAGAGTCTTTAGATCAGATCTAAGTCCTCTTCAATCCCTCTAAACCTTTCCTCCAAGTTCTTCCAAGAAGGCGGATCAAAAGTTGATAGCATTGGGAAGATCAAATTTCAGCCTCAAGAAATTCTGCGCAAGCTAGCACTTCCGCAGGATTGGATCTGAGGATGATAGTGTTATTTTGATGATTAACAAGCAATTATCTAGAGTATATTATAAGTTAAATTGATTCTTCATTTATAAGTTCATTACTCTCAGTATATTTGTATTAATTGATATAGATACATGTCTTTGTTCATTTGAATGAATCTAACCTTGAGATGCAGCAAAGTGTAGATTGAGTCGACCCAAAGGTTGATTGGGTCGACCTCGGCACATCAAGAAGTCATTTGGCACACTTCTGCAAAATTGGCACAGATGAACAGTGAGTTGGGTCGACCCAAGGTAAGCATGAGTCGACCCAAACTTCAAGAACCTCAAAACATGAAAGAAATATGTTCTCTGGATTTACTGAGAGGGTCGACCCAAACAGTGGTTGAGTCGACCCAAGCTTGAGTCGACCCAAACCCTGAGAGGGTCGACCCAAAGGCAAGATAGAAAGGCAGACAGAAAATGGTTCTCTGGAATTACTGAGAGGGTCGACTCAAGAAGAAGTTGAGTCGACCCAAGTGAACTTTGAGTCGACCCAAAGAATGGTTGGGTCGACCCATGGGAAGGAAGGCTGAAATTTCAAGTTTCTGTGTTTTCTGAGAGGGTCGACCCAAGGAATGTTTGAGTCGACCCAAGTGAATGTTGGGTCGACCCAAGGACAGGTTGAGCCGACCCAAACACGGGCTGAAGCATAACGGCTAGTTCTGCAGATGTACTTTTTGTCCTTCCCAAGGTCAGTAACGGCTAGTTTTTCAAATCTAACCATTGAGGCTTGTCCAAAGGATGTGGGAAGCTATTTAAAGGGGCACTATTCATCAGATAGAACAACTTTTGAAAGGAATATCAAAGAGTACACAAGAAAACAAAAGTGCCCTAATCTTCTTCATCAAGAGCTTCATTCAAGAATCAAAGAAAGGAATTGAGCAGATTCAAAGAGGCATCAAGAGCTCCATCCTCCCTTGAAGAGTGAAGCATCCTTGACAAAGAAGAGAGAAGCCACTTCAAAGCGATAAATATTTTCTAACTCTTCTTTGTGGTTAATATTGTTTCATTTGCTCATTTAGGAGTTTAAATCTCTCTTTTTGTTTGTCGAACTATTTGTAAAGGTTTGTTGGTGAACCCGTAAAACCAACAAAGGTTTTTGGTGAACCCGAAAAACCAAAGTGTAAAGGTTCGTTGGTGAGCCCGTAAAACCAACAAAGGTTTTTGGTGAACCCGGAAAACCAAAGGGTAAAGGTTCGTTGGTGAGCCCACAAAACCAACAAAGATTTTTGGTGAACCTGAAAAACCAAAGTGTATAGGTTCGTTTGTGAGCCTGTAAAACCAACAAAGGTTTTTAGATTGTGAGCCCGGAAAACAATCCAACTGTAATCCGCGAGATTATAGTGAATTCCCAAGGGGTCGCTTGGGGAGTGGACGTAGGTGCTAAGGAGAGCACCGAACCACTATATATTGTTGTGTTTGTGTTGTGCTTGTGTTTACATTTATTCTTGCATTATCTTCCATCTTTGTTCTAGTTTAACTCATTCAAATAATCTAAGAAAGCAACCACCGCACTTAATTAAGAAAGCTTTTAAAACACCAAAATTGAGAAGAAACCAATTCACCCCCCCCTCTTGGATTGTCACCTTGGGCAACAAGTGGTATCAGAGCAAGGTGCTCTAATAGTACTCATTGATCTCACAATCAAGAGTTAAAGATCATGACAACCCAAGTGGGATGTTCTATGAGTGAGGGACAATTAATTGATAGACCTCCACTATTTGATGGTATAAACTACACATATTGGAAAGCACGCATGTGCATTTTCATTCAAGCACACGACTACGATTTATGGAGTATCATAGTCAATGGGCTACATACAAATGCTAATCATGATAAGAAAATGGCTCAGCAAAATGCAAAAGCCATGAATATTCTATATTGTGCATTGGATGATAGTGAACTTAATAGCATATCTTTTTGCATAACTGCTAAGGAAATATGGAATATGCTTGAAGTTAAATATGAATGCACTAACGTTTCTAGTGAATTTGAAACTAGTTCCGAACAAGAAGAGCATCAAACTGAAACTGAAAATCTATGCTTTGTAGCACATGAAGATGAGGTATGTACTCGAACACAAAGTGATTTCTCATTCAAAAATCAAGTACATACTGAAGCTCAATCTGATTTTACATTTGATGAACTTCATGATGCTTTTTCTGATTTATACTTAGAATATAAGAAGCTTAGTTTAAAGAATAAAAAGCTAAATCAGAAAAATCTATCTCTTGCTGAAAGCTATGATATAACTCAGAAAAATAATAAATTACTTTCAGAAGACAATGAAAGGCTAACTAAAGAAGTTAACAAATTTAAGCCTATAATTGAAAAATTTACTATCAGCTCTGAAAAACTGAACTTAATGATAAATAATCAAAGAGCTGAATTTGAAAAGGCTGGATTAGGATATCAATCTTGGTACACACAAAAATCCCTTAATGATATATGTGTTAAATCCTCCACTATCTATCCTAAAACGGATTCTAATTTATCTGATGAACCTAATGAACAAAAACAGAAAATTAAAAATCCATCATCTACTTATATTAAATCGATGTTTGTTAAATTTAATAAGAGTATGCAGAAATACATTCCTTATAATCCTAAAATCTGCAAGCCTATGGACAAAATAGCCATTAAGAAAATATGGGTTTCAAAAGGAACAATAATAGCTAACCTACAAGGACCCAAAAAAGCTTGGGTTCCTAAGTTGAAAATCTGAATTTTTTCTGTAGGTGTGTCTAGCACTCAAGGCTCCAACAAAAGATGCTAATTTAGAAATTGGGTGCTCTAGACATATATTAAAGAATGAAACTTAAAATATACTTTAGAAAAATAATTGAAATGAAAAGAATAATGAAATTAGTAATCCTTGCATCTCATCATTCTCTTTGCCTTAGTATCTAATTAAAACATAAATTGGGGGTATTAATCAATTTTGTGATATAGGTATTATTTTAAAAAAAAAAATATAATCAAATCACTTCATTTTATAGTATGCCTTACTTACTGCCGGATAAGTTGCTAAATGATTAATCAATTTATTAAGAATAACTCTATGAATTCTCTATATGCTTGATTGAGAGTTTTTATCAATGGTATTATCTTATTGATCATAGACATAAGAATGTATACTTGGTATGCCTTTAAATATATGCACTATGAACACCAAGATTAAAGAAACCACTTTTGGCATATAAAATCAACTCATACTAGTATGGACTTAATCTCAAAAGACCTTGTCATTGGTTCACTTAGATTAATTTTCGCAAGGTCAAAGTTTGCTATGTATGTCATCTAGAAAAATAAACTAGAATCATTTCTAAATTTGAAAACATTGGTTCCACCTTTTAGCCATTGGAAATTTTCCATAAGAACTTATTTGGATCTCTAGGATTGTGAACCTAGGAGATAAGCCCTCTAATTTTGTAATTATAGATGATTTCTCAAAGCTAATGTTGGTTTTATTCTTGGCACTTAAATTGAAATATTTTCCGTTTTGGCACAAACTTACAAAAGGTTTCAAATGAAAAAGGTTTGCAAACTGTGAAAATTCATGGCACAGCTTTGAAAACCAATTTGTTGATAAAATGGTATTGAATACAATTGTGCTTACACCAAGAACACTATTGCATATAGGGGTTATAAAAATATATATATATAAAAAAAATATATAGAACCTTTGTTGTGTAAGGACAATGCTTTGTGATAGAAACTATCATCACAGCTTGTCATATTATAAGATTTCTATTAAATCTATTTTTAAAGAAAACCCCATGTGAACTCATGAAAAACAGAAAATCAAATGTTGCATACCTTCATGTTTTTCAGTTATACATATTATGTTCTCAAGAATGAAATATATGCCAAATCTGATAAAACAAGTATTTCTTTGGATATTACTCTTTAAGCAATGCATATAGAATATTCATGTAGGGTTCTAGCATGTCATAATGGGCAGCGGAAGCTAGGGATTTTAAAAATTTTCTTAATAAAGTCCCTATGCATGAAACCCTTTTAAGCCTAGATCACCTTAATGATTACAATCAAATAATATAAAATAAATGCAGAATTAGTAGAATACCTCAAATGCTAATCCAAAGTGTACAATCTCCACGAGGCGTCCAAGTGTCCGCCCTCCAATGGTGATCCACACGAAAACTTGATCAAGACTTTAGCTCCAAAGACTTTTGATCCTTAATGCAGAATTCTTCTAAAGAACTCTAATGGCTTGCTTTCCTTCCTTTCTATTTTTCTTTAGCCTTCTAAAATCACTTCTAATCCTTTTTGTCCTAATGAAGACCACCTTGTCTTGGCTTAGGACACACTAGAAGCAATGTTAGAAAGAAAGAAACTAATGTAAGAAAGAAGGAATATGAGAGAGAGAGAGAGTTGGATTGATTTCCGATGATTTAAAAACACCGGGAGCATTCCCTATTTATAGATGGCGTACGGATGCATTGTAGCCATCCATTCATGCATGAAGAGGGGCGTGAGATCAAGGGATGTGTCATTTGATGAGAGGGCATATCAGAAGTAGTTAGGATAAGATGAAGTGCTTATGATATGGCGCTTCATCCTTATCCATTCCCTAAGCATCTCTTCATGAAATCCACCGTACTCATGCCTCTCTTCATTTCTTCTCACGCATGAAAAATAGGGAGCATTCTCAACCATTGATCAAGGCTAGATGATGATCCAAAGGCCCTTATTGGTGGCGCCATAAGAAAGAAGGAGAGAGAGAATGATGCGGTTGAAGGGAAAGTAGTTAGGATATGATGACGTGTCATCTTTATCCAATCCAAATGGCACTTCTTCATGAGGCGCCATTCCAAATTCACCGTATTCCCTTCTTTCTCACGCCATCTGATGTTGACTAAGTCAATATCACAAGTCCATCATGAGATCATGATCTCCCATCATCCCATGATGAAGATCCAATGGCTCTAATCCATGGCGCCATCCATTTGATCCTTCTCTTCATCCAAATGTTGATCCAACGGTCAAAATTAAATGTTTTATCAAATCTAATCCAATTAGACTCAAATCAAGCCAATTTAGGTGCCAACTCTTGGCTAACCCATATTAGAATATGATCTAATCAAATTAGATCAATTAAGAATCAGATTCGAATCCAATTCGAATCAGATTCGAATCTAGTTCGAATCAGGAGCTAAGGTTTGCAACACCTGCTAGGATGTTTATCTTGCAAACATGATCTAATCCAATTAGACCCTTGATAAGTTTTCTTGTGTGTGACCCATTGGGTTCCATACTTAGCCAGCAATAGGTGTGAGTGCGAGTTGACCCAACTTGATTAGAACTCTTCTAATCGATTTAAGTCCAAACTGCGCGAACCCGAACTTAACAATTAGAATCCTTTCTAATTGGTGATCGAATTAAACTCTTTAATTCGATCAAACCTATAAGACAAGATTGACGTCTAGCAATGTGTCATGTCTACCCGGAAAATATGGAATTTGGTGGAAATACCAAAAATACCCTTCAGTGGCAAGTTACCATGCAATTCAATCCTTTAATCAAACTGCATCCCAAATATGTATATGAGTATGAATATATGTCAAACTCAATTTCATATTCATATTTTTCTCAATCTTTTAATGATAATTCAAATAATGAAACATTAGAAACTCTTTCTAATTTTCATTCTGCTTTGATCAAAGGCTTCCTGAATTATCATATGATTAGAATAAATAGGATGCTATCTTCTCTTACTAGAAGTGATTAATTCCTTGTTGACCTACTCATAATCTTCGTACACAATCCACCATATCCAGAAGACCTCGTACATAACTTATTGTCATGAATGAGTGTAAACCAAAACATAGGTTCATGTGCACAAGATACCATGGTGATCTCAGGTCAAAGGATCAGTTGCACAACTCCCACTAAGAGAATCATCTTTTGACATGTAAGTAAGACTTCATAAGATTTCTCTTTGTAGGTCAATTCAGTGAACTCATTCTTCTAATGAGCACCCATATCTTTGTATTAGTGTCTCCACACAAATGATTGTGAGATCAATCATCCTCTGCATCGAGCATACATAAGACATGCCAGTCTTTCCGGTAATCATTGATCCCCGACTCAATGTACCAATGACTGGAAATATTTAAGATTAAGATTTTAGGATTTTAAGTCTCACTAGTATGATCTCATCATAGTCTTAAAACCATTGCCCTAATCTAAGGAGTTTATCATAAATATAATCAACAGCATATGATAAAACATAACGCCTTTATTCATATTTAAATGTCATGTACATGATTTGGACAAATCAAAAGAAAAACCCTTCGCAATACATATTGCGATTGGCTTGTAGGGCATCTACTCTTTCAATTCAATGAAAAGATACTAGTTGTAGAAAGATCAATTTATATTATTCTTATTAAAACTAGATCTTTTATTGAGAATATAGTTTATCACTTTGATTATATGTAACAATCTGAATTTTGATAGAAACAACTATTTAAGATAATTTGATTAAAACTTAACTGGTATATCTTATTGATAATTATCTTAAGCAAATAGAATCTAAGCTAAATTGCTTTTGAAAATAAGAAATTGGTTTGACTTTGATAAATCTTCTTATTGCCTCACATGGGTGTCCTTGAACCATATTATTTAATAAAGTTATCTCTTCAGTTCAAGTGACTTGTGCTTGCTTATATTTAGGCAATCTCTTGAGTAAAGTGACTCAAATTCAATTATTGTCATGTCTCATGTTGAGTCATCTAGTTAAGAAATATGTTGTATGAATGTTTTTGTATCCTAGAGAACCTAATGAATTGCCTTCAAGAAAAGAAAAAGAATTTGCTAATGATACAGAATTTATGAGCAAGAAATTTCAACTTGAAGGATACATCGATGAAAGATACAATAAACATTCCCTTGCAAACAAAAAAAAAAGGGAGAGATTTTCTTCAGCCAAGGATGTAAAGAATCTAAAAGGTATTTGGCTTGAAGAATGCTAAATGCACTGGTAATCTAAACTCTTCTCTTGTGAGTTAGTTGAGCAAAATCAATAGTCTGAAATTATATGGTAGCATGATTAAATCTTTAATTGCTGATCATCTTGATATCATGCTTCATTCTCATGCTAGTGATGATTGTTTCATGGTGTGATTAAATTGAAGTTTACTTTTTCCTATAATGCATAACCATGAAATACACAAGTTTATGCCTCAAATCTCTAATTCAAAATAACTTGTGATGAGCTATGAATCATTGGGCATAATGAAAATGCTGTTTGCATGATATACATTTATATGCAGCATATTAGATTAATTCTTTATTCTGCTCTTTCATGTAAATTACTTGAGAATAACAAAAAGAGGGAGATAAAGAAAAGAAAATGAACAATTATTCAAGGGAAGTAAAATCTAAGTAAAGGCAAATACTCCAATCTTTAGGAAAAGCAAAACAAGCATAATATATTTGGCACATTTGTGAGACTAATATGAACATTCCTTTGGAAGAGATAAAATCCGTAATAAAATACACTTAAACAGGAAGAGTTTGAAGTGAACATTTTAACATTTCTATATTGCTCATCATAGGGATGGTGCCAATGGGGAGGCTAGTGGTAGTACCCGGCACTATTGACCCAACTATTTGGTGTAGGGTATATTAGGGACGGCACAAGAGGAAGGCTAGTGGTAGTACCTCGTGCCCCTTCCAACTCCACCGGATAGGGAGCAAATAGAGTATAGAGCATAAGAAGGTAAAAATGAAAGTATATAAGAAGAATCAAGTCAAATTTTTTTAATCACTTGAAAACACACTTTAAGGATGAAATCAGTGCAAGATTATATTTAAATAGGAGGAGTTTATTTGAAAAGAATTGATTTTGATCCTTGACATGCTTGTTCTGAATATTTTAATGCATAATATATTTTGCATGTCACATGATATTTTGAATTATATGTTTTCAATATTCATATAACAAAGATATTTCCTAAATATAACTTGTAATGCTTCATGCCTATAAAATTTGATTGAAACATGTTATTACCAACAACAACATCATTTTGTTTTAATGAATATATTTTAAAAAATAACAGAAAAGAATAATTTGAATTTGCAAATTAGGCAAAATGAATTGATTCCGATTTATCTTTTATCTTGCCTAACATTAGTACATAATGTCCTCCAATTTGTACCAAAATTCAATATGAATTACAAAGATTCTGGATGTGCTCTAATGTTCTTGAAATATGTGTTTTCAATCTTAATAATTTAAGATAAGCTACAATGTAGAAGATGCATATCTCAAATTATAATCCTGAAAGCCTCCTTGAAAATTTTTATGAAATTCAGAATCTGATTTTGTATAAAAGCTTAAACTTAATTTAAAAATGCTTCTATCATTGCATTTTTGTAACTTTCATTATATGCTTCAATGATTGCATCATTTTGGGAAATAACTCAATATGATTTCTAGATAAAAACTACGGTTTAAGAAAAATAGAATTACTTTTGATGCCTTGATTGTTTGCTCCGATACGCATCTGAAACATATCATTTTCTATCTTATAAGTTTATTAAAATTAGTCTAAATGATGCATTTTTCAATGATTTTGATTGCAAACAAATGGTTCTAAACATATGATGTTATTTTGATATTAAAAAGATTTATTGTGCTTCATGTATACATTGCTGAGAAACTATGACTAAGAAATTGAAATTTATAAATATACACCTTGAATGTTTTATATTTGATTCATGATCATTCTTGTTAATTTCTGAATTTAACTGTTTTACTTACAAAGCATGAATTGATATCAAGAGCCTTGCATACAAGAAAGAGACATGACTTAAAGCTAAATCATTAAAGATTACTCTATGTAAATTTGGCAAAGGACTTTTAGCATGCTTTTAATGTCAAATTGGTTTCAAACTAATATCAATTTAAGCATATTTTGGTATTAGACTTTGTGCTTCATTGAATATCTTTTGAAAGTTGGATTTTCATGTGTACTTAATTGGTAAATCACTTGTTTTGAAAACTAAGTGAAAAGAATTCCATTTGTCTTAGTATTGAAAATTTACTTTGGAATCCACTAATGAGCTCTTATTGGCTTGCACTTTAGTGTTTCAATCCTGAGCCAATTCATTTTAATTGATTTTGATGCTATGATCTTTAAAGGAGTAAAAGAAAGTCTTTAAGAGAGCTTTAAAAGAACTTCCAAAGCCCTGAATTTTATGTATCCTACATTGCATAAATTCATATTTTGGTATCTATGCTCCAATACTTTTATATCATGAAAGAACTTTGAAGTCATTAAGAATTAAGGATTCAACATAATCTTATGTTTTTCGAGTATATAAATTTTGATCTTTATCTGCTCTTATACTATACTCTAAAAATTAATTAGATTGCTCTCATGTTGCTATATACTTAATATATTAAAAAAAAAGGGTATTGGATTTTCATTCGTACTTTCTTTGAATATTATTCTTGATACTCCTTGAAATAACTTGAAAAGGATTCCATCTACACTTGATTTCAAAACTATCTTTGGAATCTACATTTAGAGATCACTTCGGGCTTACATCCTAAATATCTCATTCCTAAAGCCAAACACATAGAAATAAGATATCATTTTATTAGGGATCATGTGCAAAATGGAAACATATGTATTGAGCATATATGTACTGAAAAATAATTAGCTCACATATTCACAAAACCCTTGAGTGAAGATAGAATCTGCACGCTAAGGAGGGAATTAGGCATATGTGATCCTTTTTATTGAAGAGATATAAAAGGGAGCAAGCAGTCTCATGATACATTCCTCCCATTTCTAAAAACCCATGAAACATGAGTCAAACTTGTAATCTATAGATTCCTTACTCATGTATCATTGTCCCAGAAAGAATTTGTAAGGATTGGAAGCAAGGAAAATTTTTAGAAGCGAAAAGGAAGAGAAAGAAAAAATTTCTGACCTTGGGTCGACCCAACCCAGAATAGAGTCGACCCAACGTTGAGTCGACCCAAGAAAATTCGTGAGTCGACCCAACGTCGGGACCCCACTGTTAAAAAGGGGGACCCGAGAGCATTGTTAGGGCACTGTTTGCCCCTGTCCTCTTCTGAATATTCCTATTTTGATCAATGAAGTTTGAAGTTTGCTATTTATTGCATCTTTCCCATGTATCTTTTTGATGATAACAAAAAGGGGGAGAAGTAAAGTAAGAGTATTTATTTTAGGAGAAGTAAAGATCTTAGGGGAGAAGTAAAGATTTTGTAGATTAGATAAAGTAACAAAAAAGGGAGAAGTAAAGATATCTTTAGAGTAAGTAAAGAAAGATTGATAAGAGGAAAAGTAGAGAAAGGAGAAGTAAAGAAAGTTAAAGAAAGGAGAAGTAAAGAAAGTTAAAGAAAGGAGAAGTAAAGAAAGAAAGAGAAATAACTTGTAAAACAAATTAAAAATTATATAAGAAAGCTTATACATCTAAGGGGGAGCAATTTGTAACAATGAAATTGATTAAATCAAAAATTTCTATCAAATTTCAGAATTTGGCACATATAAATTCAGAATTTGGCACGCACCTCTCGCACCCCGATACATAACCTGAAACTCATATTTTATCTCAAATTTTTGAAGTTTCATCGCTAATGAATTATAAATGAAAGGGGGAGCAATTCAAAGAGTCAAATTGGCAACATTTAAATAATATAGGGGGAGATTTCACTCTTATATATGAAAAGCTGAAATTCAGCAATTTAAACCCTTTTATAAACTGTTTTTAAAGACAAGTATCAATAGGCTTATACTCTTTATTTTGTAATCATCAAAAAGGGGGAGATTGAGGATGATAGTGTTATTTTGATGATTAACAAGCAATTATCTAGAGTATATTATAAGTTAAATTGATACTAAATTTATAAGTTCATTACTCTCAGTATATTTGTATGAATTGATATAGATACATGTCTTTGTTCATTTGAATGAATCTAACCTTGAGGTGCAGCAAAGTGTAGATTGAGTCGACCCAAAGGTTGATTGGGTCGACCTCGGCACATCAAGAAGTCATTTGGCACACTTCTGCAAAATTGGCACAGATGAACAGTGAGTTGGGTCGACCCAAGGTAAGCATGAGTCGACCCAAACTTCAAGAACCTCAAAACATGAAAGAAATATGTTCTCTGGATTTACTGAGAGGGTCGACCCAAACAGTGGTTGAGTCGACCCAAGCTTGAGTCGACCCAAACCCTGAGAGGGTCGACCCAAAGGCAAGACAGAAAGGCAGACAGAAAATGGTTCTCTGGAATTACTGAGAGGGTCGACCCAAGAATAAGTTGAGTCGACCCAAGTGAACTTTGAGTCGACCCAAAGAATGGTTGGGTCGACCCATGGGAAGGAAGGCTGAAATTTCAAGTTTCTGTGTTTTCTGAGAGGGTCGACCCAAGGAATATTTGAGTCGACCCAAGTGAATGTTGGGTCGACCCAAGGACAGGTTGAGCCGACCCAAACACGGGCTGAAGCATAACGGCTAGTTCTGCAGATGTACTTTTTGTCCTTCCCAAGGTCAATAACGGCTAGTTTTTCAAATCTAACCATTGGGGCTTGTCCAAAGGATGTGGGAAGCTATTTAAAGGGGCACTATTCATCAGATAGAACAATTTTTGAAAGAAATATCAAAGAGTACACAAGAAAACAAAAGTGCCCTAATCTTCTTCATCAAGAGCTTCATTCAAGAATCAAAGAAAGGGATTGAGCAGATTCAAAGAGGCATCAAGAGCTCCATCCTCCCTTGAAGAGTGAAGCATCCTTGACAAAGAAGAGAGAAGCCACTTCAAATCGATAAATATTTTCTAACTCTTCTTTGTGGTTAATATTGTTTCATTTGCTCATTTAGGAGTTTGAATCTCTCTTTTTGTTTGTCGAACTATTTGTAAAGGTTCGTTGGTGAACCCGTAAAACCAACAAAGGTTTTTGGTGAACCCGGAAAACCAAAGTGTAAAGGTTCGTTGGTGAGCCCGTAAAACCAACAAAGGTTTTTGGTGAACCCGGAAAACCAAAGGGTAAAGGTTCGTTGGTGAGCCCGCAAAACCAACAAAGATTTTTGGTGAACCCGGAAAACCAAAGTGTATAGGTTCGTTGGTGAGCCCGTAAAACCAACAAAGGTTTTTGGATTGCGAGCCCGGAAAACAATCCAACTGTAATCCGCGAGATTATAGTGAATTCCCAAGGGGTCGCTTGGGGAGTGGACGTAGGTGCTAAGGAGAGCACCGAACCACTATATATTGTTGTGTTTGTGTTGTGCTTGTGTTTACATTTATTCTTGCATTATCTTCCATCTTTGTTCTAGTTTAACTCATTCAAATAATCTAAGAAAGCAACCACCGCACTTAATTAAGAAAGCTTTTAAAACACCAAAATTGAGAAGAAACCAATTCACCCCCCCCTCTTGGATTGTCACCTTGGGCAACAGGATCTCTCCAGAAACTTTGCGTATACTTCTCGTAGAGGCCATTCGTGTGTGTGGTTGTGAAGTCAAGGATAAGATCCACAACTTTCATCCATCATAAAAGGTATTAATCTAGCATTAATCATTTATTATGGTGTCAAGATCTAAGTTCGATTCTCCGAGGTTTTACCCTCTTTCGGAGCTCCTTACGGAGATATCTCCAGAATCCATTCGATGGATATTCGGAGATTAATTGAAATAGAGTTATTAAGTTTCAGATCTGATAGTTAATCATGCATGAAAGTTTTAGCATAATTGTTTAAACGATTCCGGCATAATTCTATGTATTTTTAAGGTGCTGATTTCTAGATTTGATCTTGTAAGCATGCATGAATTAAATTGTTTGATTCGGTTTTTCCGCCGCATTTTTGAAACTTAAAAAGAACTACGTATGGCTTGATCCCCCTTATGAAGGGGTACGTAGGCAACCCGATCAGGTTCAATCATGGTTTTCAAAAAAAAAAATTTCAACATGCCTAACACCGAAGAACCTAAGATTCACTTTCATGGTGATCCTTCACAAGGCATTAGGACTAGATCCTCTATTAGAGATGTTTGTAATCATCTTGCATTTGTTTCTCAAATAGAACCAAAATTTTTTGAAGAAGCTGAAAAAGATAACAATTGGTTAATGGCAATGTAAGAAGAACTAAATCAATTTGAAAGAAACAATGTTTGGAATTTGGTTAGAAGGCCTGAAAATATTTCTGTAATTGGAACCAAATGGATTTTCAGGAATAAATTAAATGAAGATGGAATTATTATTAGAAATAAGGCTAGATTAGTTGCTAAAGGATATAATCAAGAAGAAGTAATTGATTTTGATGAAACTTTTGCACCTGTAGCTAGACTTGAAGCTATTAGGCTATTACTCGCATTTGCATGCTTCATGAATTTTAAGTTATTTCAGATGGATGTCAAAAGTGCATTTCTAAATGGTTTCATAACTGAAGAAGTTTATGTAGAACAGCCATCTGGATTTGAAAATCATGAACTTCTAGATCATGTTTTTAAATTGAACAAAGCACGTTATGGCTTGAAGCAAGCTCCTAGAGCTTGGTATGATAGATTAAGCAACTTTTTAATAAAGATTAATTTTTCAAGAGAAAATGTTGATAAAACTTTGTTTATTAAAAAGAAAAATGCTGATATTCTGATTGTTCAAATATATATTGATGATATCATATTTGGTGCTAGTAATGAAAGTTTATGTGAAGAATTTGCTAAGCTCATGCAAAGTGAGTTCGAGATGAGTTTGATGGATGAACTCAACTTCTTTCTTGGACTCCAAATCAAGCAAACAAGAGATGAAATCTTCATCTGCCAAAGCAAATACACAAAAAAAATCTTAAAGAAGTTTGGTATGGAAGATTCAAAATCAATAGGTACTCCTATGAGCCTCTCTTGTAAATTAGAAAAAGATGAGCATAGTAAATCCTTTGATTCAAAGCTGTATAGAGGAATGATTGGATCTTTACTTTATCTTACAGCAAGTAGACCTGATATAATGCATAGTGTTTGTATATGTGCAAGATATCAAGTAAATTCTAAAGAATCACACTTAATTGCTGTTAAAAGGATATTAAGATATTTTGGGAACACAACACTTAGGTTTATGATATTCTAAGACATCTACAATTGACTTGATTGGATATTCAGATGCTGATTTTGCTAGTTGTAGATTAGACAGAAAAAGTATAAGTGGAACTTGTCAATTTCTTCGAACAAACTTAATTTCTTGGTTTAGCAAGAAACAAAATTCCGTAGCACTATCTGCAGCTAAGGCTGAATATATTGCTGCAGGAAGTTGCTGTGCCCAAATCATATGTGTTGCCCAAGGTGACAACCCAAGAGGGGGGGTGAATTGGGTTTTTCTAAATTTTTGATGCTTTAAACAAGTTTTCTTGTTAAGAGCTGTGGAAGCTTTCTTAAGTTACTTGTGTGAACTTACCCTAGAGCAAGAATCAAATATAAAGCAAGAATAAATACAAGAGCAAGCACAACACAAACAAGACAATGTATAGTGGTTCGGTGCACTCCAAGCACCTACGTCCACTCCCCAAGCCTCTCCTTGAAAATTCACTATAATCCCTCGGATTACAGTTGGATTGTTTTCCGGGCTCACAATCCAAAAATCTTTACACTTTGGTTTTCCGGGATCACCAAAAACCTATGTTGGTTTTACGGGCTCACCAACGAACCTTCACAATTGGTTTTACGGGTTCACCAACAACCTACATTGGTTTTACGGGCTTACCAACAACCTACGTTTGTTTTACGGGCTTACCAACAACCTACGTTGGTTTTACAGGCTTACCAACAACCTACGTTGGTTTTACGGGCTTACCAACAACCTACAATGTTGGTTTTACGGGCTTACCAACAAACCTTACAACAAGAGTAATAAATAAAGAATGAAAGCTCCTAAAAGAGCAAATAAGGCAATTATAAACTACAAAGAAGAGTTTAGAGAATGTTTATCGCTTTGAAGGAGCTATTCTCTTCTTTATCAAGCTTGCTTCACTTCACAAGGGTTGGCGGAGCTATTGATGACTCTTTGAAACTACTCAACCACTTCCTTTTGGCTCTTAAGATGAAGCAATTGAATGAGGCTTGCTTTTCTAGGGTTTTCTCTTGAATGTGCTTCTTGATTTCCAAAAGCTTACTTCCTCTGATGAATACTCCCTCTTAAATACTTCTCCAACTTCCAAATAGACCTTCCTAACCGTTGGATTGAAGAAACTAGCCGTTTATAGCCGTTGGGAGTCCAAAAAGCACTTCTGCACAACTAGCCGTTATGCTTCTGCCCGTGCTTGGGTCTGTTGGGGTATGTGGAGACCTTTGGTGATGAAGAGAATTGAAGGAAAATCAATTCTGCATAGTTTTCTGTCTGACGGACTGTCGGAGTCGACTCGAGCTTCAGTCGAGTCGACTCGGGAACAGTCGAGTCGACTCGAGGTCTATCGAGTCGACCCGAGAGGAGAAAGCCGCAAAAACCATGTTTCTGTCTGGACTGTCAGAGTGGACTCGAACTACAGTCGAGTCGACTCGGAGCATCGTCGAGTCGACTCGAGATACAGTAGAGTCGACTCGAGATCGTGCCAGTTAAACTGGAAGTTGTTCAGACGTGCCAGAGTCGACTCGGACTTCAGCCGAGTCGACTCGGGCTCGCGAAAAATCGTACGGACGATTTTCTTTTGGTGTTTTTGGTGGCGTTTCGACGGCTATGATCATCTGAAGGTCTTGAGACTATATATAGGACTCATGAGAGCCCTAGGGTAGGGTTATTGGCCGTATATTTGAGAGAGACTCTTGTTTGTGAGGCTAGGGTTCTAGAGAAGAAGAGGATTGGGATCCTACTTCTTGTGCAAAGGGAATTCTGTGTGAATCTCTTGTAGATCGATCGCTTGTGATCGTTCGGGTGTGTGCTATCTCTGTAATCAGTTCATCCTTATTGAGATTTGGAGCGGTGGAGGACGTAGGCTATTTGTAGCCGAACCTCGTTACATTTTTGTGTTTGCTTTGCTATTTTCTTCCTTCTTCTTCCTTTGATCTTTGATAATCCGTTGCGGTGCTCAAGTGTTTTATCCTACTGATACCACGGGGTAATCTTTTGCCCTTCGTAGGCGGAGCGAAGAGGTGATCCTTGAGTCCGGAGTCGAGGGAGCGAGAGAGTGCTTATCCGTTTGTATCTCTCTTGCTTGTCCGACGTCGGTGGCGGCGCTGGTGTGAGTGGGTTCCGGTGCGGGGCGCCGACATCAATTGGTATCAGAGCTATTGGTTATTCTGCAATGGCGGATGAAGGGAAGTTGCGAATTGAGAAGTTCAATGGCACGAACTTTGGGTTTTGGAAGATGCAAATAGAAGATTACCTTTACCAGAAGGATCTCTATTTACCTCTTGGAGGTAGAGCAAAGAAACCAGAGAAGATGTCCGATGAAGACTGGGAGGTCCTCGATCGGAAGACGCTCGGCACCATCAGATTGTCACTTGCATCCCAAGTGGCATTCAACATCAAAAACGAGAAGACGACGATGGAGTTGATGGCAACATTGTCGCGGATGTACGAGAAACCCTCAGCATCAAACAAGGTATTTCTCATGAAGAGGTTGTTTAATCTTCGTATGAAAAATGGCGGCAGCATAGCAGAATACCTCAACGAGTTCAATGGACTCACGGCCCAGTTGGAGTCAGTGGAGATTAGTTTTGACGATGAGATTCGGGCATTGCTAATCCTCTCCGGATTGCCTGATAGCTGGGAGGGCCTGGTGATGGCGGTGAGCAACTCTTCGGCAACGGGGAAGTTGATTTTTGATGACGTTGTGGGAGTGCTTCTGAGTGAAGAAGCAAGAAGGAAATCTTCTGGAGCTACGGAGTCATCTGGAAGTGCACTAAACACCTCTGACCGGGGAAGACAAAAGAAGGACGGTCGATTTCGAAGCGACTCGAAGTCGAGATCCAGCAGGTCTCGAACACCTCAGAACAAGGGAGCGAAGTGCTGGAACTGCGGGAAGACGGGGCACTTTAGGAGGGATTGCAAATCTCCTAAAGGGAAGCAAGGCGACCACACTGAAGGAGTCAGCAAGGATCTGGCAAATCTTGCTGAAGACGGTGATATGGATGCCCTCGTTCTATCTTTGTCTACCTGTGACGAGTCTTGGGTGATAGACTCGGGCGCGTCTTTCCATGCTACATCCCAATGGAAGCTTCTTGAAGGATATGAGAAGGGAGACTTTGGCAAAGTCTACCTAGGGGATGGAGAGCCTTGCACCATACAAGGAAGGGGAAGCGCGGAAGTGAAGTTGGTTTCTGAATCTTCACTTGAGCTTGAGGACGTACGGCACGTACCTCAACTGCAGAGGAATCTGATTTCTGTTGGACAGTTGGCGAGCCAGGGGTACAAGGCTATTCACAGCTGATCAGTGGAAGATATCCAGAGGTTCGTTGACGGTGGCTAGTGGCAAGAAGGTTGGGACACTTTATGTCACCAACGGCATGGAGAACTCTATTGGAGTTGTTGCAGCAGATGTGGACACCAAGTTATGGCATTGTAGACTTGGGCACATGAGTTATCAGGGACTGGAGGTGATGCACCAGTTGGGAAAGCTGCAGGGTCTCAGGAGTGTTGAGATGGACTTCTGTGAGGATTGTGTTCTCGGAAAGCAGAAGCGTGTTTCATTCAACAAAGAAGATAAACGTCGGAAGCAAGAAAAGCTAGATCTCGTGCACACGGACGTGTGGGGGCCTGCACCAGTTTCTTCCATTGGTGGATCTCAGTACTATGTTACTTTTATTGATGATGCTACCAGGAAGCTTTGGGTGTTCTTCTTGAAGCACAAGTCAGAGGTATTTGGGGTCTTCAGGAGATGGCAGGTGATGGTAGAACTCGAGACAGGAAAGAGGTTGAAATGCCTGAGATCGGACAACGGTGGTGAGTATTCTAGCAGGGAGTTTGAGGACTACTGTGCAGATGCTGGGATCGTCAGGCAAAGGACAGTTCCAGAAACACCACAACAAAATGGAGTTGCTGAAAGGATGAACAGAACAATTAATGAGCGTGCCAGGAGTATGAGGATACATGCTGGATTGCCACAGCAGTTTTGGGCGGAAGCAGTTAACACTGCTGCCTACTTGATCAACAGAGGGCCATCAAAGAAACTTGAATTTGGGATTCCTGAGGAAGCATGGACAGCGAAGAAGATTGATTTGGCGCACTTACGAGTATTCGGTTGTACCAGTTATGTCCATGTTGATTCCAGTCAAAGAAGCAAACTAGACGCCAAATCAAAGAAGTGTATTTTCGTTGGATACGGAGGTCAACAGTTTGGGTACCGGCTTTGGGATCCCGAACACAAGAAGATCATTCGTAGTAATGATGTGGTATTCAATGAGAAAATGCAGCAGAGCACTGAATCAGAAACAAAACCTGTTGAGCCGTGTTTTGTGGATCCTGAAGAGGAGTCTACAAATTCTGGTCAGAAGACTCAGTCAGAGCAAGAACCTGAAGCATTGGCACCCCCTCCACAACTAAGAAGGTCCACTCGTAGTACTCATGGGAAGCCTCCTCAAAGGTATGATGGGACTCTTAGTTATTTGCTGCTCACAGATAATGGCGAACCTGAATGCTTCACGGAGGCATTGGAGGTTGATACCAGGAAGGAGTGGGAGTTGGCCATGGATGATGAGATGAAGTCATTGGAGCAGAATCAAACGTGGGATTTGGTGGATCTGCCCAAGGGGAAGAAAGCACTGTCAAACAAATGGGTTTACAGGCTGAAGGAAGAGCAAGGCGGGAAGAAGCGATACAAGGCCAGGCTGGTTGTAAAAGGATTTCAGCAGAGAGCAGGTATCGACTTCACAGAGATCTTTTCTCCTGTAGTCAAGATGAGTACTATTCGAGCGGTGCTGAGCATGGTGGCAGTAGAGGATCTTCACTTAGAGCAGCTTGATGTGAAGACGGCCTTTCTCCACGGAGATCTCGATGAGGAGATATATATGCAGCAGCCGGAGGGATACATTGCAGCTGGCACGGGTGACTTAGTCTGCAAACTAAAGAAAAGCCTCTATGGTTTGAAACAGGCACCTAGACAATGGTATCTCAAGTTCGATAGTTACATGCTTGAGATAGGATACAGGAGATGTCAGGAGGATCACTGTTGCTACTTCCGGGACTTCGGTACATCTTACATTATCTTGCTATTGTATGTTGATGACATGTTAGTTGCAGGAGCTAGCATGCATGAGATTGCAAAATTGAAGCTGAAGCTGTCAAGAAAATTTGCAATGAAGGATCTAGGAGCAGCAAAATAGATCCTTGGGATGCGGATCAGTAGAGATAGGTCTAAACATATCCTCAGACTATCTCAGGCGGAGTACATCAGCCGAGTACTCAGGAGATTCTGCATGGAGGGTGCCAAACCTGTTGGCACACCGCTGGGTGCCCATTTTAAGCTCTCAAAAGGGCAAAGTCCGAAGACGCGGGTGGAGGAGCTCAATATGTCAAAAATCCCGTATGCATCGGTAGTGGGGAGCTTGATGTACGCTATGGTGTGTACGAGACCAGACATTGCTCAAGCAGTGGGAGTTGTGAGTCGCTTCATGAGCTGCCCAGGCTTGGAGCATTGGCGCGCAGTCAAATGGATACTGAGGTATCTGAAAGGCACTGAGCACATGTCATTGTGCTATGGAGGTTCTGAGATCCGGTTACAGGGCTATGTGGACTCAGACATGGCAGGGGACTTGGACGGCAGGAGAAGCACGACAGGGTACTTGTTCACCTTGGGCAGTGGAGCCGTCAGTTGGATTTCCAGGTTGCAACCAGTTGTTGCATTGTCGACTACGGAGGCGGAGTATGTGGCAGCCACAGAGGCGTGCAAGGAACTAATATGGCTTCAAGTCTTGATGAAGGAGCTTGGGAAGGAACAGAAGGATTGCATGTTATATTCAGATAGTCAAAGTGCAATTCATCTGGCAAAGAATTCAGCTTTTCATTCAAGGACGAAGCATATTGACATACGGTACCACTTCGTGAGGTCATTGCTCGAGCAGGGACTCGTCAAGTTGGAGAAGATTCATACAAGTCAGAATCCTGCAGATATGTTGACGAAGGTCGTCACGGTGGAGAAGCTGAGGAGTTGTTCAGCTTCTGCTGGTCTTCATGCTTGAAGACGTTGAGGAGGCATCGTACCTATTTCACTAGGATGATTTAGTTTCAGTGGGAGCACAGAGGAGAGCCAAGTAACAAGAGGATATACCCAAGGCCTCCAAGTGGGAGATTGTTGGGGTATGTGGAGACCTTTGGTGATGAAGAGAATTGAAGGAAAATTAATTCTGCATAGTTTTCTGTCTGGCGGACTGTCGGAGTCGACTCGAGCTTCAGTCGAGTCGACTCGGGAACAGTCGAGTCGACTCGAGGTCTGTCGAGTCGACCCGAGAGGAGAAAGCCGCAAAAACCATGTTTCTGTCTGGACTGTCAGAGTCGACTCGAACTACAGTCGAGTCGACTCGGAGCATCGTCGAGTCGACTCGAGATACAGTGGAGTCGACTCGAGATCGTGCCAGTTAAACTGGAAGTTGTTCAGACGTGCCAGAGTCGACTCGGACTTCAGCCGAGTCGACTCGGGCTCGCGAAAAATCGTACGGACGATTTTCTTTTGGTGTTTTTGGTGGCGTTTCGACGGCTATGATCATCTGAAGGTCTTGAGACTATATATAGGACTCATGAGAGCCCTAGGGTAGGGTTATTGGCCGTATATTTGAGAGAGACTCTTGTTTGTGAGGCTAGGGTTCTAGAGAAGAAGAGGATTGGGATCCTACTTCTTGTGCAAAGGGAATTCTGTGTGAATCTCTTGTAGATCGATCGCTTGTGATCGTTCGGGTGTGTGCTATCTCTGTAATCAGTTCATCCTTATTGAGATTTGGAGCGGTGGAGGACGTAGGCTATTTGTAGCCGAACCTCGTTACATTTTTGTGTTTGCTTTGCTATTTTCTTCCTTCTTCTTCCTTTGATCTTTGATAATCCGTTGCGGTGCTCAAGTGTTTTATCCTACTGATACCACGGGGTAATCTTTTGCCCTTCGTAGGCGGAGCGAAGAGGTGATCCTTGAGTCCAGAGTCGAGGGAGCGAGAGAGTGCTTATCCGTTTGTATCTCTCTTGCTTGTCCGACGTCGGTGGCGGCGCTGGTGTGAGTGGGTTCCGGTGCGGGGCGCCGACATCAGGGTCGACCCAAACTTTCCTGGGGTCGACTCAAACCACTGTTCATCAGACTTGGGGTCGACTCAACTTTCATTGGGGTCGACCCAACATTGGGGTCGACCCTCTCAGAAAACACAGAACCTTATATTTTACCCGTTTTTCACTTGGGTCGACTCAACTCTTTTGGGTCGACTCAACTCTTTTGGGTCGACTCAAGGTTGGGTCGACTCAAGGTTGGGTCGACTCAAGGTGGGGTCGACTCAAGTTCCATTGGGGTCGACCCTCTCAGGGATTCCAGAGACTTATTTTCTTGAGGCTTGAAGATGGGGTCGACTCAACTTTCACTTGGGTCGACCCAAGTACTGTTCATCCGTGCCATAAGTGCTAGAATGTGCCAGAATGTTTCTAAAACGTGCCAGGGTCGACTCCTACTCTGTGCCAAGTGTTCCAAAGGCGTGCCACTTCGTTCCAAGGCATGCCAATGTATCGGGGTCGACTCCAAACTAATTGAGGTCGACTCTAACCATGTTTTTCTGCACTTTGAAGGTTAGTTATGCACATTGAAACAACAATATGATATTCCAAGCAAATTACGATGCATGGCACAATAAAGTTTCATACCCTTAACAGTAGAAATTATCGAATTGCCCTTTTAGGTATTTTTAACGTGAAACTTTGCCAAAATGGATTCTTGAGCTTTCTACCATTCTCTATTACAAATTTTATCTCGTTATCAATTCTTGAGAGTGGTTTTGACCATATATTCTTAATGTATCGTGAATGTATCGAGGGTGTGTCATTTATCAATGATGTATCGAATATTTCTTCCTTACTCACTTATGTACTGGATTAATTGAGTTAATAGCATTAGCACTTCCATATGGCCTCAATGGCTTTGTAAGCATCAAAATAACACTAGGATCCTCAATCTCCCCCTTTTTGATGATTACGAAACATTGAGTATAAGCAAATTGATTTTCATGTGAGAAGTAAGGTTTAATGTATAGGAAATGCTTTTGGTGTAAAAATTTCAAATAGTCCAATTTAGAGAATGTATCAATGAACCAAAAGCTCCCCCTATCTTATCCAAGTAGAATGCCTAATGAATTTTAGCTTTGCTCCTCCTTAAAGCAAGAGTTTCAAGCTATGTATCGAGGCAAGGAAAATCTCTATGATTATGTGCCAGATTCAGATTTTCTCTTTGTCAAATGTCTCCCCCTTAAGTGTATAATACATGTCTCCCCTGTAAGTATACAATATATACCTTTTATATTTTCTTCCTTACACAGTCTTTGTTTATAGAATTATCTTTCTTATAGAATTTGCTTCTAGTTTCTCTCTTATACTTTCTCCCCCTTTTTGTCATCATCAAAAAGAATGAATAGCAATGGATAGTATTGTATGACACAAAGATCATGAGTAAAGAAAAAATGTATTTCATCATCTTTGCCAAAAGTATAATATTCTAGAGAAGAAATGCAGACAAAAAAAAAGAGTAATACTGGTCAAAACAAATACAAAATCTAGAAGACACTAGTCATAATGAACATGCTTCATTATGAGCATATACTCAGATATTTTTTTCCTTTTTTGACAACATCAAAAAGATTGCAAAATAATGACATATTAAGCACAAACAATATTTCATTCATTGCATGCCAAATTATTGCAAGAATATGAATTATGTGACTCAAGGCAATACTGTTAGGGCAAGATAATGAGTATAGGTCAGAGCCAATTAATATAGTTTTAAAATTATGATTGGATCACATCAAAATCAAGGATGAAAAGTTTGGCTTTAAAAATGAGACATTTAAGATGTGAGCCAGAAGAGATCTCTAAATATAGATTCCAAAGATAGTTTTCAAATCAAGTGTAGATGGAATCTTTTTCAAGTTATTTCAACGAGTATCAAGAATAATATTCAAAGAAGGCACGAATGAAAATCCAACATTTTTTTTTAAATATATTAAGTATATAGCAAAATGAGAGCAATCTAATTAATTTTTAGAGTATAGTATAAGAGCAGATAAAGATCAAAATTTATATACTCGAAAAACATAAGATTATGTTGAATCCTTAATTCTTAATGACTTCAAAGTTCTTTCATGATATAAAAGTATTAGGGCATAGATACCAAAACATGAATTTATGCAATGTAGGATACATAAAATTCAAGGCTTTGAAAGTTCTTTTAGAGTTTTTTTTTTAAAGATTTTATTTTACTCCTTTAAAGATCATAGCATCAAAATCAATTAAAATGAATTGATTCAGGATTGAAACACTAAAGTGCAACCCAATAAGAACTCATAAGTAGATTCCAAGATAAATTTTCGATACTAAGACAGATGGAATCCTTTTCAATTAATTTTCAAAAACAAATGATTTATTGATGAATATAGATGGAAATTCAACTTTCAAAAGATATTCAACGAAGCACAAAGTTTAATACCACTTTACATTTAGTATTCTTTCTCTCATCTTTAGAAGTGAATTTACACGATTAAGTTCTATATGATCTCTCCCTCTGAAATTTTCTTTCTCTCCCTTAATTAATCATTCCATTTGAGAGTTTAGAGTTTGAAGATAATTTTCAATAAAGAGATTGAGTATTTAAAGCTCCCCCTCAAAAGATGCATTTTCTTTCAAACTTTCTTTTCTTCTATAATATCAAGAATGTAGAGTGATCCAAAATTTTTCAAAATTTATATCAATCACTCTTTTTAATCTTTCAAGAATAAATTATATTTCCTCAATTTTTTTTGAATATTTATGAAAATATTAATCAGAAAATAATTCTTTTGAAGCTCAAATTTCTTTCAAAAGTAATTACATTTTCAATAGCTTTTCTTTTTAATGATAGAAGCATTTAATTATGTAGGAGTGTATATTCAAAATATTAATTTCTTAGTCATAGTTTTTCAGCAGTGTATATATGAAGCACGATAAATCTTTTTAATATCAAAATAACATCATATGTTTAGAAATATTTGTTCGCAATCAAGATCATTGAAAAACACATCATTTAGACCAATTTCAGTACACTTATAAGATAAAAATGATATGTTTCAGATGCGTATCGGAGCAAACAACCAAGGTATCAAAATTAATTCTATTTTTCTTAAGCTGTAGTTTTTATCTAAGAATCATAGTAAATTATCCTCCAGCATGATGCAATCTTTGAAGTATATAATGAAAATTACAAAAATACAAAGATATAAGCATTTTATATGAAGTTTAAACTTTTATACTAGGTCATATTCTGAATTTCATAAGAATTTTCAAGGAGGCTTTCAAAATTTATATTTGAGATATGTATCTTCTACATTGTAGCTCATCTTAAGTTATTAAGATTAAAGATACATATTTTAAGCACATCAGAGCACATTCAGAATCTTTATTTTTAATATTAAGTTTTGGTACAAATTGGAGGATATTTAACATATATCAGAACATTATGTGCCAATGTTAGGCAAGATGAAAGATAAATCAGAATTAATTCATTCTGCCTAATTTGCAAATTCAGATTGTTCTTTTCTTTTATTTTTCAGAAGATATTTACTAAAACAAAATGATATTGTTGTTGGTAGAATTATGTTTCAATTAAATTATCTAGGCATAGAGCATTACAAATTATATTTGAATAAGATCCTCAATTTATCTGAATATTGAAAACTCACAATTGAAAACATCATGCCACATACGAAACATAGTATGCATACCATTAAAGTATTAAGAACAAGTATATCAAGGATTAAAATCAATTCTTTTCAAATAAAATTTCCTCCTATTTAAATACAATTTAAAACTGATTTTATCCTTAAGGTGTGTTTTCAAGTGATTGAAACTTCATTTGGTTTTTCACAACCTTCTTATATATTTTTATTTATTTGTCATTCATTCTCCAATTTTTTTTTATTTCTTTCTTTAACCACTCAATGAACATTTTGATTATCTTCATTTGTTTTTCGGTTTTACTTTTCTATGCTCTATATTCTATTTGTTCTCTATCCGATAGAGTTGGAAGGGGCACGAGGTACTACCACTAGCCTCCCTCTTGTGCCGTTCTTAATATACCCTACACCGAATAGTTGGGTCAAATAGTGCCGGGTACTACCACTAGCCTTTCCATTGGCACCATCCCTATGATGAGCAATTTAGAAAGGTTAAACTGTTCTCTTCAACAACAAGATATTCACTCCAAACTCTCTCTATTTAAATAAAATTAATTACGAATTTTATCCCTTCCAAAGGAATGCTCACACAAGTCTCACAAATATGCTGAATATATTATGCTTGCTCTGCTTTTTCTTAAGATTGGAGTATTTACTTAGCTTTTACTTCTCCCGAACGATGTTCATTTTTTTTTTCTTTATATCTCTCTCTTTTTGTTATTTTCAGGTAATTACATGAAAGAGCAGAATAAAAAATTAATCTAATATGCTGCATATAAATATATATCATGCAAACAGCATTTTCATTATGCCCAATGATTCATAGCTTATCACAAGTTATTTTGAATTAGAGATTTGAGGCATAAACTTGTGTATTTCATGGTTATGCATTATACAGGCAAAAGTAAACTTCAATTTAATCACACCATGAAACAATTATCATTAGCATGAGAATGAAGCATGATATCAAGATGATCAGCAATTAAAGGTTTAATCATGCTACCATATAATTTTAGACTATTGATTTTGCTCACCTAACTCACAAGAGAAGGGTTTAGATTACCAGTGCATTTAGCATTCTTCAAGCCAAATACCTTTTAGATTCTTTACACCCTTGGCTGAAAAAAATATCTCCTTTTTTTTGTTTGCAAGGGAATGTTTATTGTATCTTTCATCGAGGTGTCCTTCAAGTTGAAATTTCTTGCTCATAAATCCTGTATCATTAGCAAAATCTTTTTCTTTTCTTGAAGGCAATTTATTAGGTTCTCTAGGATACAAAAATATTCATACAACATATTTCTTAACTAGATGACTCAATATGAGACATGACAATAATTGAATTTGAGTCACTTTACTCAAGAGATTGCCTAAATATAAGCAAGCACAAGTCACTTGAACTAAAGAGATAACTTCATTAAGTAAAATGGTTCAAGGACAAGCATGTGAGGCAATAGAAAGATTCATTAAAGTTAAATCATTTTTTTTTATTTTCAGAATCAATTTAACTTAGATTCTATTTGCTTAAGATAATTATCAATAAAATATACAAGTTGAATTTTAATCAAATTATCTTAAATAGTTGTTTCTATCAAAATTCTGATTATGACTTAGCTTTCAACACAGATACTCTTGTTTCAGGAAGACAAGCAATCTTCTTTTAGAGCAAATAAGAAATATTTTTGACTTATAAGAGATAGTTCAAGAAAATTAATATTCATGCTTTAACAGATTTTTATGCTCAGATTAAACATGATGAGTTAAAATTAATTAGTAGAATTTGAGATCATTTTAGGAGAGGGTATTAATCATTCAATCAAGGATACAATGATTATGCTCAATGAAGTTTTAACATGAAGGCATGAAATCAGCATCAAATGTTTATACTAGAGAGGGAATTTAGATTTTGTAAACTTGAAGAAGAAGGTTATATATATATATATATCCATTCATTGTTTTCTTATCATGATGCAAGCACTAGAAAGTTTCATGCTAAAATCGTTGAGATAAGATTTAACATATGAGGCATTTAAAAACTTTGATGCAGAGAGTATCGTAATTTCATAAAAAGATAATTTCGATACACGAAGTAGAATGTTAAACCTTATACTAGATTTAATGAATAAATTGAGACATATCTTTAATTATGTGTCAACGCACCCATTTGTATGAAAGTTTCATTTGTTCCATGGGTAGCTTGGCACACCTACATCTCTACCCTCATATTTTCATTTTGGGTACCCAAGCTTGTTTGGGTCCTTGAGGGTTAGTGCATATGGTTCCTTTTGGAACCCAAATCTGTTTAATAGTAATAACTTTACCATTTGATTTATTCGTATTAGAACCATAGGTAAAGTTTTTATGCCCAATCTTTTATGTTTGAAATAAGTTATCTTATTTGATGGTTTGCTTGGCGAATTGATAACCCTTTTTGACGCGCTCGCAAAAATATTTTCGCGAAACTAATCTTCCAAGTATAGGAGAATCGTACAAGTAGTAAAATCTCGGAAGTCCAAGGTCGAATCCTCAGGGAACGAAATATATATTAGATTATTTAATATAATTTTAGACTAATTAATTCAATAAATTAGTGGATAAAGATGATGTTTTGCAAATAGAAAATAAATCAGTAAACAGAGAATTAAAATTTGGATAGATTAAGATGGTGTAGGGATCTGGAATCCCCTTCGATGATCTTATTTTCAACAATTAAATTCTGCGATTCTTGATTAAGGATCAATCAGATAAATTAGTTCTAATCATGGAGTATATAGTTTAAAAACATGAATTCAAGATCTAAGTATTCATCGTGCCGATTACGTCTACGACAAATCAAACATCGAAACAATCCATGAATCAAGAAATATAAACCATAAAAGATCTATCGCATAGATAAGCATGCAAGAATCAAAAAAAACATATTAATAGATGTGAATCAAAGAGATCAATCTTTCAGAATTTACTTGAAAGAAAATAGGACATCAAAGGTTCCTCCATCACCCTTCACAAGATATCAGCACTCCATTAAAATATAAGCCTTTCCCTCTCTTTTTCTTTTCTTTTCGGAAGAACAGGGCATCCCCTGTTTCTTCCTTCTTCTTTTTTTTTTTTGGATGGCAGAGGCCCTCCTCTGTTTTTCAATGGGAAAGAATGATCCC
The DNA here is from genome assembly GCF_009389715.1 of Phoenix dactylifera. Taxonomy (NCBI): domain Eukaryota; kingdom Viridiplantae; phylum Streptophyta; class Magnoliopsida; order Arecales; family Arecaceae; genus Phoenix; species Phoenix dactylifera. The sequence goes on along the minus strand of NC_052394.1, from coordinate 11,696,047 downwards.
CCCAGCCCTAACCGAGAGAGCCTCATATAGCTCACAAACTCTAGGGCTAGCAATGGATCCTTTTTTTCAAACGGCTGGGATTGGGAAGATTACACGCAGACGGTTGAAGATGAAGCGCGTGAGATGCGTGGGATCCTGATCTTCTTCAAATGGATGCACAGACGCGCTCGGGAGCTGATCGCGATCGCTTGCATCGGGGAAGGCTTGTTAGGACTCGGATGAACGCGTGGATGAGCGGAAGCGAGCTGATCACGGGAGGCAGCTAAGATACAGGGCGCTGAAATCGCTGGGGAGTCCAATGCTGGCTCACGGATGCTTGGCATGATCGTGGGCTCTGGGATTCTCTGTTGTTCCATCGTGGAAGGATGCAGATGAATTGCACACGGACGGCTGGATCTCGTGGTCGGGATGCTGGGAATTGGTTGCATGCGAATCCATAAGAGATAGACGGTGAATGAAGCCAGGAGATCTGATCGCGGAAGACTGGGATCTAGATGAGATACGGATCCAGAAGCAGGGGATGCAGGAGAATCACGGGAGAAGGCTGGGAGGTGCTGTGAACGTAGATGGGAGTTGATCGCCGATGCTGAAATCGCGGGATGCCGTGAGCGCTGATGTGGCTAGAACGTGGACGGCTGGAGCTTGTGCACTGGAGCATGGAAGCTTGGGAATGCATCATGGGAAGGAGCTAACAGCGGAAGAACAACTTGGATACTTTGTTTTGGGAAGAAACAGAGGAAGAGGTGGACACGGCTGGGAGAGCTGTGGGTGCGTGAGATTGCATACGGAAGAATTAGAATGTTGGCGCCTGCTCTTAAGATGCAGAAGAAGCTGGGACGCACGAGATGCTGGAAGATAATGGGCATGCTATTATGAACCCCACGGACCGTTGGATCCTTCCGGATAATGAATCTAGGCCCCTTTGGCTACTGCTCCATCAGGCTGAACTTGGTCTGCTAATACTCCTTTTAGTGTGCAAATGTGGCTGACCTTATGCGCATTTTAGCTATGATTTACGATCACCTGCACCCCACAAAAATATAATATTAATGCGGCAATTTTATCATTATTTGTTAGCAATAATACTAATTTAAGTGATGTATAGATCGCACTTTTGTGCTCTCATCACACCCCCCAACTAGCTTATTGCTAGTCTCTAGCAATTAACGAGCAAATAATAAAATGAGAGTACAAAAGGTGTGGTTTAACCTTTGACTTTTTATTGAAGCTAAAGACATAAAACTAAGATATGTACTCACTTTCGTAGGAATCACGATTGCACTTAGCACGTGCAACAAGCCGTTAAACCCCTAGGTTATCCTAGTGGATGAGTGTTGTCTCGTGAGGGTTTTCAGGGATGTTACCCACAAACATCATGAATGATATGACATGAGATTCTAATAAAAATAAATCCTAAGCTAATACACATGTAATTAATTGATATATATTTTCAAGTATGGCAACCGTCAAAGCAAGGAATATAAAAGTGTAGTGTGCATCAAATCACATGACTTTCTCAGAGTACTAATACCTCCACCACAACAGGGCACCGCCTGAGTTTTAGGTGCACTTCTCAAGTCCACAAGTGTTTTCTACAATTTATTAGAACCTGATCCATCAAATTTTCAGAATATCACATGTTGTCTAAATTTGTCAAGAATGGTTCGCATGTAAAGAAGAGCTATCAATCCCAACTAAATAACCCGGGTACATAGAGGTCCAAAATAATGGAGTCAAACCAGTCATTACCACATGTTACTAGGTTCAGTCCGACCAACCCTATTCATGCTTATTTTTATTTTTAAATACATATGACGATTACAATAGTTCAACCCCATTAGGCTCTAGTAAGATCCATGTAGCGAGCTTTCAGCCAATGACCCTCGATCCAGTTGGCTCAAGACATTAGGTGAAACACCCCTCGAGCTTAATTACTCGAACCAGACTACGCCACGAGGCCAGACTTGTCATCATAAGGATTTTTTTTTGTTTTATAATTATGCAAGAAAAGAGAAGATAGACTGAACCATATAGGTTTTTTTTTTTTATGTATATGTGACTGCATCGTGACTATAGGTCAACCAAAGTCGGATCATAAGGCACCTAAGTAATCTAACTGGGACATTCAACCTCTATCTTTATGTGAAAACCAAATTCTGAACCTTATGGTACGAACAAGGATACTCGTACTTCTTTTATGGATAAGGCTAACAAAAATGCAGTTAACAAATGTGAATTCCTGAGGCTTTCCTATTATCATTAAGTACACGTGCGGGGATCTAATAATAGGTCTCTGATCAGTCATAGTAGGCATGTGTTCCTTGCCTTAATAGTTGCACAAACTCAATATGAAAATACATGTGCATTTGCTCAGAAAAGAAAGTAATAGAATAAATCAAATGCAAAAACAAGTTTTTTTTTTTTTTGAATCAAAATATTTTCCTCCCCCCAATTTAAACATTGCATTGTCCTCAATGTAAAAAAAAAAAATGCAAGAAAACTATATATGAGAGACAATAGAGAAAATAATAGAGAGAAGAAGAATACCTTGAGCTGTTGATTTTCAGAAAAGAAGACCTACAAAATAAGAAGAAAACTAGAAATAAAAGAAAAAATTGAATTCTAACTAATATACACATACCTTGGCTGTCAAGCTCAGTCATAAGAAGGCTCCCCAAAGGAAAAGGAGTCCTCTTCATCTGCAAAATTCTCAAGAAAAGGTTTTAATCTGTGTCCATTTACCTTAAAAATTGTGCCATCCTGTGGATTCTCAATTTCAACTGCCCCGTGTGGAAAAATAGTTTTTACAATGAAAGGACCTGTCCATCTTGATCGTAACTTTCCAGGAAATAGATGTAAGCAAGAGTCATAATAAAGAACTTTTTGTGCAGGTTCAAAAGATTTTCTTAGAATTGATTTATCATGCTTAATTTTCATTCGTTCTTTACAAAGTCTAGCATTGTCATACGCATCCCGACGAATTTCATTCAACTCACTTAGTTGTATTTTTCTAGCTAAACCAGCATCTGATAGTTCAAAGTTTAATTTTCTAATGGCCCAATACGATTTATGCCCTATTTCAAAAGGTAGATGACATGCTTTTCCATAGACTAGCCGATACGGGGACATACCAAGAATAGTTTTACAAGCAGTATGGTAAGCCCATAATGCGTCAGAAAGTTTTAAAGACCAGTCTTTGCATGATGGATTCACCGTTTTCTCTAAAATTTGTTTAATCTCCCGATTGGCTAACTCTACTTGGCCACTAGTCTGCGGGTGATAAGGAGTTGCAATTCTATGAGTGATACCGTACTTTCGTAATAGGATCTCAAAAGGCTTATTACAGAAATGTTTTCCCCCATCACTAATTATGACCTTGGGCATCCCAAACCTAGAAAATATATTTTCTTTAAGAAATTTTAAAACTGGTTTGTGGTCATTTGTTCGACAAGGCACAGCTTCTACCCATTTGGACACATACTCAACACCAACTAAAATGTACTCATATCCAAAAGACGGTGGAAATGGGCCCATGAAATCGATGCCCCACATGTCAAAAATTTCAATAGCAGTAATGGGCTGAAGAGGCATCATTTGCCTACGAGTTAGACTCCCAATACATTGACATGGGTCACATGTCCGATAGAACTCGTGGGCATCTTTAAATAGTGTTGGCCAATAAAAACCACATTGTAACACCTTAGCTGCCGTTTTCTTAGATGCAAAGTGTCCTCCACAAGCACTGGCATGACAAAAAGAGAGTACAGTTTGTATCTCATGCTCCGGAATGCATCTTCTAAAGATTTGATCATTGCAATACTTGAGCAAATAATGAGCATCATAATAATAATTTCTTACTTCACGCAAGAAATTATTCTTATCATTCGATCCCCAATGCTCTGGCATCCGGTTCGTGACAAGAAAGTTTACAATATCAGCATACCATGGCAAAGTAGAAAGTGCAAATAATTGCTCTTCAGGGAACGAGTCCTTGATGGGCAACTATGGCAACAAATCATGAACAACTAGCCGTGATAAATGGTCAGCTGATGAGAGTACAAAAGTATAATTTTCATACTATCATAATTAATATTAGAGCTAATCTTTATTAATAAAATTGATTAATTAATGTTTTATTTGTGTCTGAGTGCAAGTAATTCAAAAGACCCAATAACGCTGGGTTTGAACCCAATGTTCGGCAGTTCGAGGTCAACAAATTTCCCAACAGCTACCAAATCGTCCGCATTCAATATCCCAGCATCCAATTTCGGCCATCTGAATCAATCCAACCATCTCATTCCCCATCCGTTTGAAGCGTCCCAAGCCGTTCGCATGGCATCTCACGACCTCCACCCCGTGTCTCATCCGCTCCCAAACTGGCTCTTTCCTGCATCCCACCTCAGCAACTCCCCAACGAACAGAGCATGCGTGAGGAGCTTCCCAGTGGCTTCCAACAAATAGCAACGCTTCAATCTCAGCTTCCCAACCGACAGTGGACCTCCCAGCACATGCAAACCGGCTCTTCAATTCCAAGCCGCATTCAACATCCGATCATTTCATCTTCAAATTTCCTTCCCAGCAAACAAATTCTCATCCGAAGAGTCCCAAGCATTCAAATCCACGCCTCATCCGCTCCCAGCAGCGTTCCAGCTTCTCCAATCCGGTGAAGTGTCTATAAAAGGAGGCCATTCGGGAAGAAGAAGAGAAGGGGAGAGGCCAGATCCATCCAAGTCCGAGCGAGAGAGGGAGAGAGGAGAAGAGGACAGCCGGCCGTGCGCCATCGGGTGGAGGAGAACCAGCCATCGGAAGAAGAGGAGAACCAGCCGACGGAAGAAGAAGAGGTTAGCAGCCGACGGGAGAAGAAGAGGACAGCTAGCCGTGCGACGAAGGAGGAAGAGGCCAAGGGAGGATCTACCAGCGGAGCATCTCCTCTTCCGATCAATCCTCTCAGCCGGGCAAGAGAAGAGGAGAGCCCACGGGAGAAGAAGAAAGGAAATAGAGTACTCTGTTTCCTAATCAAAAAAAAAAGGGGGTTTATGTTTATTTTATTTATTTTATGCTAATCCCTTTTATAAAATTGCTTGCATCTCATATGGATAGCTAAATATCTTTTAGCTAAGGCTAAGGAAAAGCCTAGCATTTTCTTCATGTATTTCATTTAATCATCAATGGGATTTTAATGTTATTGATTTGATTTATGGTGCAGTAAATTTAAAGAAATTATTTCAAACTTATATATTTTCTTTGATTTGTTATTTCCTCCGGGTATAACAGATGCTTAGAAATCCCTGTAGTTTAAAATAGAATTACTGTAATGCTGCCCATAAGACTAAATCTATTTTATTATGATTAATAGGTGATTTTAAGAAAAGCATGATGAAGTGCTAGGCTGAATCCTAATGCCTTAGTTATATTTTTGTCAATCTGAATATTATTTAGCCTTTAGTTTTTGTTCACTGTCAAATCCCTGTGGATTCGATCTCGGACTCACCGAGAATATTAATTTGCTACACCCTATACTTGGGATATCCTACGTTTAATTTCCCTTTTTAAAAGAGCAAGATTAAAATCGTAGCAAGTTTTTGGCGCCGTTGCCGGGGATTTGCAACGTGCGAACGAGAACAAGGCTGCACATTTCAATTTTTAATTTCTGTTTCTTCAATTTTTCTTTATTTTTAACACAGCTGAAATTTCAAATCTTTACAGATTCAAGAACGACACAAAGCAGGACTAGTAACGAGAAAGATCAAGATCAAATTTTTGGATTCCCAGAGTGAACGAACTCGAGCCGTGAGTATTTAAATTATTTTTTCTATTTTGTTCATACTAGTCCTATTTTTCCTAGATTAGAATTTTACTCTTGTTTAAAAAAAATTATTAAAAAAAAATTTATTAATTAAAATAATGAAATAATAAAAAATAAATAAATAAAAAGAAAAAAAATTTAGTTAGTTTGCTTGATCAACTTTTCAAATGCAATTTAATGTCATGACATAAAATGTTAAAAATCTTCTTGATTGTTGCATATAGTATAAAGCATTTGCATAAAATAATCTAAGGGCTGAACCCATTAAAAAGATAAGGTCGGGATTTCATCACTCGTCCTTAGCCCAAAAATCATCCCAGTGCATAAAAATCCTAATCCTAATTAAAATTAACTAGACGTTGGCCCCTAAGGATATTCGAGCTCAATAGGACGAAGACCACTGAAAGTTGCACTAATTTCGCTCTATGACCCCGGTCGATGTCTAGGCAAGCTTTGTCCCTTTAAGTGATTAAAGGGAGACAGTTTCTGTTCGAGGAAAGTGGGTTTTAAGTGGGACCTTTACTACATGCATCGTGACCCCTCCACTTACCTGGGAGCTTACCTGGTCGACTAGGTTATTAGACCGGATTGGAGGCTTAAGTGTACTCTTCAAACCAGTTAGGAGCTGTCTAGAAATTTTTAGGAAAACATTAGAAATAAGGGTGCTATGCTTTGATACTGTTTGATTGTGAATAATTTTAGTAGCAGGGTGTCAATATTCATAGCTTTAGGTAATATTCATACTCATCCAAAACTCTAAAAATATATATATATACAAAATAAATAATTAATTAATAATAATAATAATTAAAAAAAAAAAGTCGGCTGGTTAATTGGTCAGTATATGCGGTTGTGGCAAAGGGATAAAACGAAAAGATTATTCCGAGTTGAATCAAGGGATAAAAGTTCAAATAATCAAATGGAAGATAATGGTAGTAATCAGGGAGATAATGAATTTCAAGATGACTTATCTATTAGAACGCTTCGTGATTATCTACAACCCACTAGGATCAGTACCCCATCCTGTATGGTCATTCCTACTGCTGCGGGAGCTTTTGACATGAAACCAGGAATAATCCAATTACCCCCAAAGTTTCATGGACTTGACTCCGAAAGTCCCTACTTGCACCTAAAAGAATTTGATGAAGTGTGTTCAACACTTCAATTTAATAATATCAATGAAGAGGTAGTGAAGCTTAAGTTATTTTCTTTTTCTTTAAAGGAAAAAGCTAAGTCATGGTTACATTCTTTAAGACCTAGGACCATAGCTACCTGGCAAGAGATGACAAGGGAATTTTTAAAGAAATTCTTTCCAACACATAAAACAAACACACTTAGAAGAAATATCATGAACTTCGCACAAAAAGATGGAGAAACATTTTTTCAGTGTTGGAAAAGATTTAAGGACCTTCTGCTTGCTTGCCCACATCATGGATATGAAATTTGGAGGGTCATTAGTTTCTTTTATGATGGTTTGTCCTCCAATATGAGACAATTCGTGGAAATGATGTGTAATGGTGAATTTATGAATAAGGAACCAGAGGAAGCCTGGGACTATTTTGATCTGTTGGCAGAAAATGCACAGGCTTGGGATACAATAGATAAGAACGAGAAACCTCAAAAATCGACTAATACTAAAGGAGGAATGTATCATGTTAAAGAAGAAAATGATGTAAATTTAAAGATTGCTAATCTAACTAGGAAGGTTGAAGCCATTGAATTAAGCAGAGCCCATACAGGAAAGGCACCTACTATAGATGAAAGTATATGTGAAATCTGTGAGAGTAATGCACACTTAACCAAGGATTGTCCTACAATCCCCGCCTTCCAAGAAGTGTTGCATGATCAAGCGAATTTCACAAATGCTTATAAGAGACCATTTCCTGAAACATATAATCCTAACTGGCGAAACCATCCTAACTTTAGTTGGAGACATGGACCCACTGCCAATAAATCTCAAGGGAATTCCATACCCTATGTGCCACCCCATAAGAGATCTCTTGAGGATACTTTGCAGGCATTCATGCAAGGGCAGACCCAGATAAATCAGAATACCATGCAGTCACTTCAAGAACTTAAAAATTCTGTAGGTAGAATTGAGGCTCAACTCAATGTTAGGGAAAAAGGGACATTTCCAGCCCAACCTCAATCTAACCCAAAGGGTCAACATGAAGTCCATGAAGCAAGTTCATCCCAACCTAAATTTGAACAAGTTAAGTCTGTCACAACTCTTCGGAGCGGAAAAATAATTAACAAAGAAATTCCAACGAAGGATGACAGACCTGAAAAATCCATTGAGAAAAGGGATGAAAATAATACTGAACAAGATGCTCCAATACCTCATCATAAAATAGTTGCTCCATTCCCTCAGCGCTTGCTTGCAGCTAAAAAAGGAGTACCTGATCAAGAAATTTTGGATATCTTTAAACAAGTAAAGATTAACATTCCTCTATTAGATGCCATTAAGCAGATCCCATCTTATGCCAAATTTTTAAAAGATCTTTGTACCATAAAGCGAAAGCTTTACGTACAAAAGAAAGCTTTTCTAACTGAACAGGTGAGTGCTATTCTCAAACACAACACCCCACCTAAATATAAAGATCCTGGTTGTCCTACCATATCTTGCATCATAGGAAACTTCAGGATACAACGAGCCCTCCTGGATTTAGGTGCTAGTGTTAACTTACTGCCCTATTCAGTTTATGAACAATTAGGACTTGGTGAACTAAAACCCACCAAGGTTACTCTCCAACTTGCTGATCGATCTATAAAGATACCAAGAGGAGTAGTCGAGGATGTACTTGTCCAAATTGATAAATTCTATTTTTCAGTCGACTTCATAGTATTAGATACCCAGCCTGTCATGAATTGTACCACTCCAATACCTGTCATCTTGGGACGCCCATTTCTAGCTACTTCCAATGCTTTGATTAACTGTCGAAATGGAATAATGAAAATGTCATTCGGAAATATGACTATAGATTTTAATATATTTAACATTTGTAAACAACCCGATAATGATAACGAAAATGATGAAATTCATGGAGTTAATCTGATCGACTCCATTGTAGAGGATGCTTTTGTCCCATCTCTTTCTTCTGATCCTTTAGAAACATGCCTAACTTATTTCGGAAATACAGATATCAACCAAAACTTTAGAGAAATCAGTGCTATATTAGATTCAGCTCCTTTGTTGGATACAGATAGGTGGAAATCTCGTTTTGAAGAATTGCCCACATGCAACAATAGTCCTCTACCATCTAGTGTTCAAGCACCTAAACTTGAGCTAAAACCTTTGCCATCTGAGCTCAAGTACGCATACCTTGGTCAAGAAGAGACTTTTCCTGTGATCATATCATCCCAACTCGAACAAAATCAGGAATTAAAATTGTTAGAAATTCTCAAGGTACATAAGGGAGCAATAGGGTGGACAATTGCTGATATCAAGGAAATTAGTCCCTCAATTTGCACTCATAGAATTCATTTAGAAGCTGATGCCAAACCTTCTTGTCAACCTCAACGTCGATTAAACCCAAACATGAAGGATGTGGTTAGAGCAGAAGTTCTGAAACTTCTGGATGCGGGTATGATCTACCCAATTTCAGATAGTAAATGGGTAAGTCCAACCCAAGTGGTCCCGAAAAAATCTGGTGTTACTGTAGTTAAAAATACCAACAATGAATTAGTTCCAACTAGGGTCCCCACTAGTTGGCGTGTATGCATTGACTATAGAAAACTTAATTCTGTCACAAGGAAGGATCACTTTCCTCTACATTTTATTGATCAAATCTTAGAAAGGTTGGCAGGTCATAAATATTATTGCTTCCTAGATGGCTATTCAGGTTACAACCAAATTGTAATTGATCCTGAAGATCAGGAAAAGACCACTTTTACATGTCCTTTTGGCACATTTGCTTACAAGAGAATGCCTTTTGGATTATGTAATGCTCCTGCAACCTTCCAAAGATGCATGCTCAGTATTTTCTCCGACATGGTTGAGCGCTTTTTGGAAGTCTTCATGGATGATTTTTCGGTTTTTGGCTCTTCTTTTGAAAACTGTGTGGACCATTTAAGACTAGTCTTAATTCGGTGTGAGGAGAAGAATCTAATCTTAAACTGGGAGAAGTGTCATTTCATGGTAACTAGGGGAATTGTTCTCGGGCATGTCATTTCATCTGAAGGAATTGAAGTAGACAAGGCTAAAATTGACTTAATTGCTAACTTACCCAACCCAAAAACTATCAAAGATATACGCTCATTTTTGGGTCATGCAGGATTTTATAGGAGATTCATTAAAGATTTTAGCTCAATATCTAAACCCTTATGTAATCTCCTTCAAAAGGAAACCCAATTTGTGTGGTCTGAAGAATGTCCAAAATCTTTTGATAAACTTAAAAGCTTACTGACCTCTGCTCCCATTATGCAACCACCCGACTGGTCGCTTCCTTTTGAAATTATGTGTGATGCTAGTGAATATGCAGTTGGTGTAGTTCTAGGGCAAAGAAAAGAAAGAAAGCCTTATGTTATTTACTATGCAAGTAAGACTTTAAATAGTGCACAAAAGAATTACACCACTACGGAAAAGGAACTACTTGCCGTAGTATTTGCACTAGACAAATTTAGGTCTTACTTGATTGGATCCAAAATCATTATCTACACTGACCACGCTGCCCTTAAGTACCTTCTTTCAAAAAAGGATGCTAAGGCGCGTTTGCTTAGGTGGATCCTTCTGCTCCAAGAATTTTTTCTAGAAATAAGAGATAAAAAGGGGGTAGAGAATGTAGTAGCTGATCACTTGTCCCGTCTGACTCTTTCAGATTCCTTAGACAATTCACCCATAAAAGACACTTTCTCTGATGAGCAACTGTTTGAGATCACATCTTCACCCTGGTTTGCAGACATTGCAAATTTTTTAGTCACAGGTGAACTACCAAGTCATTGGAATAAACAAGACAAAAGAAAATTTTTGACTGAAATAAAAAATTTTTTCTGGGATGATCCTTATCTTTTCAAATACTGCCCAGACCAAATTATTAGGAGATGTGTACCTAATGACGAATTTATTAGTGTCATTTCCTTTTGTCATTCTGAAGCTTGCGGTGGTCATTTCTCTGCTAAGAAAACGGCTGCAAAAATTTTACAATGCGGTTTCTATTGGCCCACCTTGTTCAAAGATTCCCATAACTTTTGCAAAGCTTGTGAGCGTTGTCAAAAGTTAGGTGGGATAACTCGTAGGAATATGATGCCCCTCAACCCAATTTTAATTATCGAAATATTTGATTGTTGGGGAATAGATTTTATGGGTCCATTTCTTCCTTCATTCGGAAATTTGTACATCTTAGTAGCTGTAGATTATGTCTCCAAATGGATTGAGGCAATTCCTTGCAAACATAATGACCACAAAACTGTTCTAAAATTTTTAAAGGAAAACATTCTTTCCAGATTTGGAACGCCTCGAGCCATCATCAGTGATGGGGGTTCACACTTCTGTAATAAGCCTTTTGAGGCTTTAATGCGAAAATATGTGATCACCCATAAAGTCGCCACCCCTTATCATCCACAAACAAGTGGACAAGTTGAAGTCTCCAATCGATCAATTAAGAATATTTTGAAAAAAACGGTTAACCCAAATCGCAAAGACTGGTCTTTGCGTCTAACTGATGCACTTTGGGCTTATCGTACTGCTTTTAAAAGTCCAATTGATATGTCTCCGTACCGTCTTATTTTTGGCAAACCGTGTCACTTGCCTGTGGAATTGGAGCATAGGGCCTACTGGGCTATTAAAAGATTTAATTTTGATATGGATAAGGCTAGTTCACTACGCAAACTTCAACTTAATGAACTAGAAGAAATCAGGAATGAAGCATATGAGAATGCTCGAATTTATAAGAACAAAATGAAAGTCTTTCATGATAGAAATATTATAAGGAAAACATTTGAGCCTTCCCAGAAAGTTCTATTGTATAATTCAAGACTTCATTTATTTTCAGAAAAATTGAGATCTAGGTGGACCGGCCCTTTTATAGTTAAAACTGTTTATCCGTATGGAACCGTTGAGATAGAGAATCCAAACACCGGTAATATTTTTACAATAAATGGCCAACGTTTGAAGTTATTTTTGGACAACTTTACCCCGGAGGTTGAATCGACCAATCTGGGAGATCCTGTTTATCAGGATTGATCTCTATATCTGCTAGAGATCCTCTGTTTGTACATAATTTTTCTTTCTTTCATATGGCAATTGGTGAGCAACAACAGTGTGCAGTCATTCTATCAGGTAAATTCTAACCTTCAGCCTTATTATCCTTCATACAATCATTAATGCCATATTTTATGCATTCATGTTGCAACATTGGGGACAATGTTGAAATTAACTTGGGGGGGAGAGATTACTGTATTTTTCTATATATCATACCAATTGTCATATCTTTCAAAAATATATATATATATAATAATAATATATTATATATATATAATATATTATTGTAATAATAATAACAAACATATATTTTGTTTCATTTAATTACCACTTTAATTTTTTTCAAAAAATTAAACATGTGTAGCTATTAAGGCAAGGAGCGCATTATGACTTATCAGAGACCTATTACTAGATCCCCACACAAGTATTCAATGACAATAGAAAAGCCTCAGGAGTTCACTTGTGTTACCTATTTATTTGTTGATCTTATTCGCAAGAGAAGTACGAGTGTCCTTGTCTTAAAGTTCATGTTTTGGTTTTCACATAAAGATAGAGCTTGAAATTTCCGGCTAGATCACCTGGGTGCCTTATGTTCTGACCTTGGTTGACCTATAGTCACAATACAGTCACATTACATAAAAAAAAAAGAAAAAAAAAAGAAAGAAATAATACAGTTTTTCTTCACTGAGTAACCGGGTCTCTTGCCTACAAAGCAGCGAGTTTTCGCGTAAAAAGGTGAAAATAACTGAAATAAGTGATTAGTCTGGCCTCGTGGCGTAGTCTGGTTCGAGTAATTAAGTCTGAGGGGTGTTTCACCTAATGCCTTGAGCCAACTGGATCAAGAGTCATTGACCCAAAGCTCGTTATATGGACCTTACTAGAGCCTAATGGAGTTGGACTGTTGTAGTCATTGTACATCTTAAAAAAAAAAAAAAAAAAAATATTTTAAACATGAGTGAGTTAGTTAAACTTAAACCAAGTGACATGTGGATGACTGGTTTGACTCCATTGTTTTAGAACTCTGTGTACCTGGGATGTCTAGATGGGATTGATAGCTTCATTTTTATATGCGAACCATTCTGGACAAATAACATGTGATATTCGGAAAATTTAGTGGGTCGGGAGCTAACAAATGATAGTTAACACTTGTGAATTTGAGTAGTGCACCTAGAACTCAAGGGGTACCTAATTGTGGTGGAAGTATAGGTATTCTGAGATGTCACTTTTACATTTGCCTTAAGGGTTGCTATATTTTAAAGTATTTTAATTTGAAAAAAAAAAAATGATGTTTGTGGGTAACATCACTGCAAACCCTCACGAGACAACACTCGTCCACTAGGGTAACCTAGGGGTTTAACGGCTTGTTGCACGTGCTAAGTGCAATCGTAATGCTATAGGAAAATGAGTATTTATTTTAATTCATGCATATATTAATAAACAATACTTTTGCACCCTTATTTTATCATTTTCACACTAAATTGCTAGAGACTAGCAATAAGTTAGTTGGGGGGTGTGATGAGAGTACAAAAGTATAATTTTCATACTATCATAATTAATATTAGAGCTAATCTTTATTAATAAAATTGATTAATTAATGTTTTATTTGTGTCTGAGTGCAAGTAATTCAAAAGACCCAATAACGCTGGGTTTGAACCCAATGTTCGGCAGTTCGAGGTCAACAAATTTCCCAACAGCTACCAAATCATCCGCATTCAATATCCCAGCATCCAATTTCGGCCATCTGAATCAATCCAACCATCTCATTCCCCATCCGTTTGAAGCGTCCCAAGCCGTTCGCATGGCATCTCACGACCTCCACCCCGTGTCTCATCCGCTCCCAAACTGGCTCTTTCTTGCATCCCACCTCAGCAACTCCCCAACGAACAGAGCACGCATGAGGAGCTTCCCAGTGGCTTCCAACGAATAGCAACGCTTCAATCTCAGCTTCCCAACCGACAGTGGACCTCCCAGCACATGCAAACCGGCTCTTCAATTCCAAGCCGCATTCAACATCCGATCGTTTCAACTTCAAATTTCCTTCCCAGCAAACAAATTCTCATCCGAAGAGTCCCAAGCATTCAAATCCACGCCTCATCCGCTCCCAGCAGCGTTCCAGCTTCTCCAATCCGGTGAAGTGTCTATAAAAGGAGGCCATTCGGGAAGAAGAAGAGAAGGGGAGAGGCCAGATCCATCCAAGTCCGAGCGAGAGAGGGAGAGAGGAGAAGAGGACAGCCGGCCGTGCGCCATCGGGTGGAGGAGAACCAGCCATCGGATGAAGAGGAGAACCAGCCGACGGAAGAAGAAGAGGTTAGCAGCCGACGGGAGAAGAAGAGGACAGCTAGCCGTGCGACGAAGGAGGAAGAGGCCAAGGGAGGATCTACCAGCGGAGCATCTCCTCTTCCGATCAATCCTCTCAGCCGGGCAAGAGAAGAGGAGAGCCCACGGGAGAAGAAGAAAGGAAACAGAGTACTCTGTTTCCTAATCGAAAAAAAAAGGGGTTTATGTTTATTTTATTTATTTTATGCTAATCCCTTTTATAAAATTGCTTGCATCTCATATGGATAGCTAAATATCTTTTAGCTAAGGCTAAGGAAAAGCCTAGCATTTTCTTCATGTATTTCATTTAATCATCAATGGGATTTTAATGTTATTGATTTGATTTATGGTGCAGTAAATTTAAAGAAATTATTTCAAACTTATATATTTTCTTTGATTTGTTATTTCCCCCGGGTATAACAGATGCTTAGAAATCCCTGTAGTTTAAAATAGAATTACTGTAATGCTGCCCATAAGACTAAATCTATTTTATTATGTGTTGCCCAGTAGATACAACCCAAGAGAGGAGGGTGAATTGGGTCTTTTAAAGCTTTTATGCTACTTCTAAAACTTTATGATTAACTATGCTAAGTTGTATAGATGCACAGTGAAAGTTAAACTTAGCAAGGGTTTGATGTATAGACTTCGACTTGATTAAATATGCTTGCAACTAAAGGATGTGCGGATAAGAATTAAGCAAGCAATTTATCTAAGTAAGTAAGTGTGTTAGTTAGACAATAACTAGAGGCATTACAAACACAAAGGACATATAGTGGTTCGGTGCACCCCAGCACCTACATCCACACCCCAAGACCTCTTGGAAATTTCACTATAATCCTACCGATTACAGCCGGTTGTTTTACAAGCTGACAACCCAACTTGTTGTTTTACGAGCGCACAACGAACTCGGTCGGTTTTCCCAGGCTCACCGACTAGAACCAACCCCGATTGTTTTTCCGGGCTCACAATCAAACCCTTACACGTTGGTTTTACCCTCGGCTCACCAACAAACCTAAACCCCGTTGGTTTTCCCTTTGGCTCACCAACAAACCTTAATCCCGTTGGTTTTCCCTTTGGCTCACCAACAAACCTTACACCGTTGGTTTTCCCTTTGGCTGACCAACAAACCTTACACCGTTGGTTTTCCCTTTGGCTCACCAACAAACCTTTAACCCCTTGATTCAATCCCTTGATTGAATCAAGTTACAAGATATTAAAACAAAGAATAAAAAACAAATCAAAGCTTCTTAAACAAGCAGATATGACAATATAAACAAATAGAGTAAAGAGAAGCCCTCAAACGAGTTTTGAAGATGGAGGAGCTCGGCTTCTTCTTTACTTGATCCTCCTCTGATTTGGCATGAAGTAGAGGATCCCCGAGGCAGCACACGGATGGAGAGGAAGCTTTCGGATTCACTTGGATGCTCTTCTTCTCTCTATTTCATTTTGGATGGCCCTTTTGTGCTTATGGGAGATTTCCTTTGTAATCTCTTTGAGATCTCTTTCCTAGATGATCTCTCCCACTTCCATGAGTTCTCCCCTAGCTCTCTTCTTGTTTTTATAGCTTTAGATGGCGTGGAAACAAGAATATAGCCGTTAGAGACAAGAAAAAGAGCCGTTGGACACAGTCTGCATTTCCTGACAATGTTACCGTTGGGATCGGAGTCGACTCGCGCGATCAGGAGTCGGCTCGCCTGTTGTAGGAGTCGGCTCGTGTTTTACCGGAGACGACTCGGCCACTGTTCCAAATTTGAATTAATGTGCTTGCCTAGACTGGGAGTCGACTCGTCTTAACCTGGAGTCGACTCGCCAACTTCTGGAGCTGACTTGGCAATTTCGGAGTCGGCTCATCCACTGAAGTCCGTGGATCCAATTTTGAATTTTGTCCTCTCGAGTCGACTCGACTGTCCGGGGAGTCGACTCGAATCTCAGAGCCCGAACTCCCGATCCTCTGTCTTTTGGCTCGTCCAGTCTTGGAGTCGACTCGAACTTCCTTGGAGTCGACTCGACTCTCAGTTTCTAAAAGTTGGTCTTCTCCCTTTTGACGTGAAGCTATCGTGGAGTCGACTCGAGCTGTCTGGGAGTCGACTCGAATCTCAGAGGCAGTAACCTTTGGAGTCGACCTGCCAACCATTGGAGTCGACTCGCGTTCCACTGGAGTCGACTCGAATTTCAGACCCGAAAAACTGCTCTCTGACTTTTCTGCCTGTGACTCCTAGGAGTCGACTCATACTTCCCCGGAGTCGACTCGGTAAACATTGGAGTCGACTCGAATTCCTCAGGAGTCGACTCGAAGACTATTCTTTTGAATTTTTTCCTTTGATTTTACTCCTCCAATTTGAATCCTTTGAACTTTAAGCTTGGACCAATAAATTGTAGCTTTCTTCCAACTTGAGAGCTTTGGAGGCCTTCTTGTGTTCTCCCAACTTGCTATGTTCCTTGCAAAATAAATATCTTTCTCCTTGCAACATAAACATTAGTATCTATACTTCAAGGTTTTGTGATCATCAAAATCAATCTATGAATCAATCTTTGGGTCATCAATCTCCCCCTTTTTGATGATGACAAAACTTGGAGTATATGCAATATAAAAGATATTGATTTCTAGAAGTAATACATAGCTAAGTTGCATGAAGTAGAAAACATATATATGTAAAAACATACTTCATGATAATGCTTTAGATTTAATCAGCTTAACACAATTAACATATTTTAAATTTTAAGCTGATTTGTATTCAATTCAAAGTAATAAAGCATTATGAGTATATATAGCATATACTTAGATATTTCTTCCCCTTTTTGACAACATCAAAAAGATAGTGAAACATTAAGCACAAAGATCAGAGCAGAACACATCGAGTGTGAATTCAAGAGGTTTTCTAATTTGATACCACAGATAGTTTTCTAATCAAGTGTAGGTGGAATCTTCCTTAGGTTAATTCAGGACATGAGTGGAAATCTAACCTCTTCAATAAGTATGAAAGCTTGTTCATTTAAGACCTTTTGCCCAATCTATTAAGTATTTTGAGAGCAATTTAATTAAGTTTCAGAGTAAAAGATCAAAACTTATATATGTGAAAGACATATCATCATGTTGGATCATTAATTCTTCTATGACTTCAAAGTTCTTCTATGATAATAAGAGCATTGGAGCATAAATACCAAAATATGAAATCATGCAATTTTTGATACATCTTAGAGCTCTTTTAAAGACTTTCTTTTATTTCTTTAGAGAGTAAGCACAATTTGATACATAAAAATATGAATTGGCACACAATTTAAGTTCTAAAGATCAAGTCAATTAGGACTCATTAGTGAATATCAAAATAGGTTTTCTAAAAGATGCTCAAGAAAATTTTACACGTTATTCTCCCCCTTTTTCATTAAGTTAGAGGCTCTTTAAGCTCAACTTGCAATTTGGTTCATGATTTATGCATAAGATATACTAACCAAATAACACGCCTCAAGGTGTATCATAAAGATTTTCAGATTAAATTTCAGATGATACATATTGGAGAGTATTAGGATCATTTTTCATTTTGTATTCTTCCTCTCTTCTTTAGTTATAGATATACGCGATTAAGTTCCGTGAGACCTCTCCTTCTGAAATTTTCTTTCTCCCCCTCTATTGATCATTCCATTTAAGAGTTTAGAATTTGAAGATAATGTTCAATAAAATTGTCAATCTCAAAAATATATTTTCTATAAGTTTCAGCTCATTTTCATAAGACTCAAGGTTTGAGATAAGACAGCCTTTATAGAACTCATCTCAAGGTATAAACTCATTATATAATTAAAGCAAGTCGTGCAATATAAGGAGGTTCATTAAAAACAATCCATAAAAAAGATACTGAATATCTGAAGCTCCCCCTCAAAAGATGCATTCTTCTTTAATCATTCTTTTCTATTGTTGAATTTCAGATTTTAATGATAAACGTGAATAAGACTGAAATTCTATGATATCGAGAATGTAGAGTAATCTAGTATTATTCAAAATTTGTGGCAATTACTCTTTCTAATCCTTCAAGAACAAGTTATGCTTTCTCTTAATCTTAGAGAAAATGTATAGAAATATTAAACAGAAAATGATTCATTTTAAGCTCAGTTTCTTTCAAAAGCATTTACATTTTCTTTTTCTTAGAATCATTTGAGTGAGCTGAAATATTTCTAGCTTTAAGATCATTCACTCTATATATATTCTGATGGAAGTCTTGAAGAATGTAGGAGAGAAAAACATATAGATGATCATTGAGGTATATAGATTTATAGAACTCAATTATTTAATCACAGTTTTTCAGCAATGTATACATGAAACACAATAAATCCCTTTTTAATATCAAAATAAAATTATATATTTAGAAATTTTTGTTTGCAATCAAGATCATCGAAAGACACATCATTTGGATCAATATTGGTACACTGTAAGGATAAGAAATGATATGTTTCAGATGCGTATCGGGTCAAACAATCAAGGCATCAGAATTATTCTATTTTTCTTAAACTGTAGTTTTTATATAGGAATCATATTGAGTTTAAAAATCAGATTCTGAATTTTATAAAGATTTTCAATAGAGGCTTTTAAATCATGATTTGAGATATGTATCTTTCACATTGAAGCTCATCTTAAATCACTAAGATTGAAAACACATATTTCAATAACATTAGAGCACTTTCAGAATCTTTATATTTAATATTGAGTTTCGATACACAATGGAGGATAATTTAATAAGTATTAGGACATTATGTATCAAAGTTAGGCAAGTAGAAAGATAGATCAAGATTAATTCATTCTGCCTAAATAGAGATATCTTTCTCTTCTCCTTTTTACAAATTTATTTAACTTTCAGATTTTAAAGATGATTGTGAACGACAAATCTGAAATTTCTTTTCAATAATACCCAAAAATTTATGCAGTATTTCAAACATTCAATTAAATTATCTAAGCATGGAGCATTAAAAAATATTGAGAACCCATAATTCAAAACATCATTCCACATGCAACATATATTATGTGTTAAGTCATGCATTAAGAACAAGCATGTCAAGGATCAAAATCAATTCTTTTCAAATAAACTCCCCCTATTTAAATATAATCTTGCATTGATTTCATCCTTAAGGTGTGTTTCCAAGTGACAAAGAAATTGAATTGATTCTTCTTATATATTTTCATTTACTTTGTCTTTCATTTTTACTTTCTTATGCTCTATACTGTATTTGCTCCCTATCCGGTGGAGTTGGAAGGGGCACGAGGTACTACCACTAGCCTCCCTCTTGTGCCGTCCCTAATATGCCCTACACCGAATAGTTGGGTCAAATAGTGCCGGGTACTACCACTAGCCTCCCCATTGGCACCATCCCTATAATGAGCAATATAGAAAGGTTAAAATGTTTACTTCAAACTCTCCCTGTTTGAGTGTAATTAATTATAGATTTTATCCCTTCCAAATGTGCCGAATATATTATGCTTGTTTTGCTTTTCCTTAAGATTGAAGTACTTGCCTTTGCTCAGATTTTTCATCTCTTGAACAATGTCCATTTTCTTTTCTTTATCTCTCTCTCATTTTGTTATTCTCAAGTAATCTACATGAAAGAGCAGAATAAAGAAATAATGAAATGTATCGTATAGAGGTATATCATGCAAACACTATTTTCATTATGCCCAAGAATTCGTAGCTTCTCACAAGTCATTCTAAATCAGAGTTTTAATCATATACTTGTGTATTTTATGGTTATGATACAGCCATAGAAATATTTTAGATTGAGCAAACCATGAAACAATTTCTAAAAGTATAAGTCAGTCAATACACATATAGACATGATATCAAAAATTAATAATTAAAGAATTTAATCATGCCATAATAGGATTTAAGTTATTGACTTTGCTCAATTAATTTGTGAGAAAGGTATCTAAAATTACCTATTCATTATATGTTCTTCAAGCCAAACTAGATTTCTTATGTGTGAACTTTTGGCTGAAGAAGATCCTCTCTCTTGTTTGCATGTGAATGTTTAGTGTATCTTACATGAAGATATCCTTCAAGTTGAAATTTCTCATTTTTCTTTCTTGAAGGAAGGTCATTAGTTTCTTTAAGATACAAAGCATTCATCCAACATATATATATTTTTTAATTAGATGACTCAATATGAGATATGACAATAGTTGCATGTTCAGTCACTTTATTCAAGAGATTGCCTAAATATAAGCAAGCACATATCACTTGAACTAAAGAGATAGATTCATTAACCAAGATAGTTCAAGGACAAGCATGTGAGGCAATAGACAGATTTATCAAGGTCAAATCAATTTAGTTTAGATTCTATTTGCTTAAGATAATTATCAATAAGATGTGTTAATTAAGTTTTAATCAACTTATCTTAAACGTTTGTTTCTATCAAAATTCAGATTATGACGTATTTGTTATCAATAAAATATGATTAATTAAAGTTAGATTGAAGTCTTGCACAAGGTCACATAATGAGCATACAATCTGGTCTACTAGCTGTATGATAAAATAATTATTCTATCATGCTTCAATACAGCTTTAAACAATAGATCTACTTTGCTCATCCTTTACAATTTCTACAAGATGGGGTCATAGATATACCTTCTTCACGCCAATCTTCTATAAGAGTTTTCTTGTGGACTAACGTTGGTCAATGAAGATCCCCTTTCCTGTTTGTCTTAATTTGGAGTTTGAGAGAAGATGTTAATTCATTCATCATATTTCAAACTCACTTTGCAATATAACTCTTCATTAGTAGAACCAAAAATGATGTCATCAATGTGTGCTATGAGCAAGCAAGATATCATAGATTCTTCTTTTTGATGCATAGATTTATCACTATTACTTTCTATCAACAAGGTTACCTAAGCTTTTATATATCAAGCTTTTGATGCTTGTTTTAAATCACATATTGCTTTATCATATATGTAATGTGTAATTTTTAAATATGGTGGTTATTTAACATAGATCTACTTTTTAATGAAATAACCACATAGGAGTGAATTCTACACATTCATTTGACAGAATATAAAGCTCATGAGTCAAGCAAATGATAGTGGTGATCTTTACTTTTAATCATGCAAGAATCAAGATCTATTTCATCTTTTCTTGATTCAGTCTTTTAGTAGTTATCAATTTTTCTTCATTAAGTGCATTTCTGAAAAACTCAATTTTGTTATAATTATTAACAAGTTTTCAGATTGTTATATGTAAAGATTAACCATATATAATTTGATCTTAGTATCTTGACAGTAAATCATTAGTCTCATAGAGAATAAGACGATTTGATATTTTTGCAACTAAAATCTTTTCATTGAATATTCTATATGCATTGCTTGATGAATGATATCCAAGGATAGACATATCTCTATCAGAGTTGGCATTATTTTTCATAAGAACATATCAAGCATAACATGTACGACTGAAAAATATGAAAGATATGCAATGGTTCATTTTCCATTTTTCAGAAGATCAAAAGGAGTTTTCATCAAAAATAGATCTAATAGAAATCATATGTATGACAAGCAGTGATGATAGCTTTTAAGGATGACTATCATACACAATTGTCTTTTTCATTTCTTCAAGAATTCCATTAACCCTATTTTACTTAAGGTGTTCTTGGTGCAGACACAATTGTATTCAACATTATTTTCTGTGCACAACTTAACATAAAATTGGTTTTCAAAACTATGCCATGATACTTTACTTTCATAGTTTGCAAACCTTTATCATTTGACCGCTTTTTGTGAGTTTGTGCCAATGCAGAAAATATTTTAATTTGAGTGCCAAGAACAAGACTAATGTAAACTTTTGAAAACTTAGTGTTGGAAACAACATCTTTAGATTTAGAAATTGATTCTTGTTTGTTTTCTTAGTTAACATGCATAGCAAACTTTGACCTTTCAGAAGATAATCTAAGTAAGCCAATGGCAAGGTCTTTTGAGATTAAGTACATACTAGCATGAGTTGATTTTATATGCCAAGGATGGTTTCTTGGTATTCATAGTGCATATATTCAAAAGCATACCAAGTACACATTATCATATCTATGATCAATAAACAATAATGCCATGGATAATAACTCTCAATCAAGCATATAGAGAATTCATAGAGTTATTCTTAATAAATTGATTAATCATTTAGCAACTTATCCAATAGTGAGTAAAGTATACTATAAAATGAAGAGATTTGATTATATTTCCAAAAGTATTTTCTATATCACAAAATTGATCAATACATGCAATTCATATTTTAATCGAATACTAAAGTAATTTCAATATGAGAGGATGCAATAATAACTTATATCATTATTTCTTTCATTTAACTCATTCTTCTTAATTACATTTTAAATTCAATCCTTTAACACATGTCTAGAGCACCCATTGTTTAGATAACATCTTTCATTAGAACCTTGGATAGCTAGACATGCTTGCTGAAAAATAATCATATTTTCAACTTAGGAACCCAAGCTCTTTTGGGTCCTTGTAGGTTAGCTATAATTGTTCCTTTTGGAACCCATATTTTCTTAATAGCTATTTTGTCCATAAATTTAAAGATTTTAGGATTACAAGGGATGTATTTCTGTATCCTCTTGTTGAATTTAACAAACATAGATCTAACATAAGTAGTAGATAAACCTTCAGTTTTCTGTTTTTGCCTTTTAGGTTCATCAAATTTGTAATGTATAGATTTAGGAACAATAGAAGAGATTTTACTTAGCTTTTGTTTATCAGTATTATAAGAATCTGTTTTAGAATAATTAAAGACTGTTTTAACCAACATATACTTAAAAGATTTTTGGGTGTACCAAGGTTGATATCCTAATCCAACTTTATCAAATTCAGCTCTTTGATTATTTATCATTAGGTTCAATTTTTCAGAGCCGAAGGTAAATCGTTCAACAATAGGTTTTAATTTGTCAACTTCTTTAGTTAATCTTCTGTTATCTTCTGAAAGTAATTCATTGTTTTTCTTAAGTTTATCTTGACTTTCAGTGAGAAGTTGATCCCTTTGATTTAGTTCTTGATTTTCTTTAACTAAGATTTCAATTTTACTAGTTAGTTTCAGTTTTTCATTTATTAGAATTTGATTTTCATTCTTCAAGTTCTTGTTCTTACAGATAAGTTTCTTATATTCTAAATACAAATCAGAAAATGCATCATGGAGTTCATCAAATGTAAAATTGCTTTCAGTCTCAGCATGTACCTCTTGTGCCACCAAGCATGGATTTTCAATATGATACTGCTCTCCTTCTACACATGATGTTTCAGATTTGTTAGTGCATTCATATTTATCTTCAAGCATATTCCATATTTCTTTAGCAGTCATGCAAGAAGATATGCAATTAAACTCATTCCTATCTAATGCACAATATAATAGGTTCATTGCATCAGCATTCAATTGTGCTAAGTCCTTTTCATTAAACGTTTGAGAGAGTGTGTGAAGATCATTTATTATGATTTTCCATAAATAATAGTTTTGTGATTGAATAAAGATGCGCATGCGTATTTTCCAATGTGTATAGTTTATGCCATTAAATAGTGGAGGTGTATCAATTGATTGTCCTTCTCCTAGAAAACTATCTATTTGAGTTGTCATGATCTTTGGCTCTAGTCGGTTAAGACTACAAATAATACTTGAGCACCTGCTCTGATACCACTTGTTGCCCAGTAGATACAACCCAAGAGGGGGGGTGAATTGGGTCTTTTAAAGCTTTTATGCTACTTCTAAAACTTTATGATTAACTATGCTAAGTTGTATAGATGCACAGTGAAAGTTAAACTTAGCAAGGGTTTGATGTATAGACTTCGACTTGATTAAATATGCTTGCAACTAAAGGATGTGCGGATAAGAATTAAGCAAGCAATTTATCTAAGTAAGTAAGTGTGTTAGTTAGACAATAACTAGAGGCATTACAAACACAAAGGACATATAGTGGTTCGGTGCACCCCAGCACCTACATCCACTCCCCAAGACCTCTTGGAAATTTCACTATAATCCTACCGATTACAGCCGGTTGTTTTACAAGCTCACAACCCAACTTGTTGTTTTACGAGCGCACAACGAACTCGGTCAGTTTTCCCAGGCTCACCGACTAGAACCAACCCCGATTGTTTTCCCGGGCTCACAATCAAACCCTTACACGTTGGTTTTACCCTCGGCTCACCAACAAACCTAAACCCCGTTGGTTTTTCCTTTGGCTCACCAACAAACCTTAATCCCGTTGGTTTTCCCTTTGGCTCACCAACAAACCTTACACCGTTGGTTTTCCCTTTGGCTGACCAACAAACCTTACACCGTTGGTTTTCCCTTTGGCTCACCAACAAACCTTTAACCCCTTGATTCAATCCCTTGATTGAATCAAGTTACAAGATATTAAAACAAAGAAAAAAAAACAAATCAAAGCTTCTTAAACAAGCAGATATGACAATATAAACAAATAGAGTAAAGAGAAGCCCTCAAACGAGTTTTGAAGATGGAGGAGCTCGGCTTCTTCTTTACTTGATCCTCCTCTGATTTGGCATGAAGTAGAGGATCCCCGAGGCAGCACACGGATGGAGAGGAAGCTTTCGGATTCACTTGGATGCTCTTCTTCTCTCTATTTTGTTTTGGATGGCCCTTTTATGCTTATGGAAGATTTCCTTTGTAATCTCTTTGAGATCTCTTTCCTAGATGATCTCTCCCACTTCCATGAGTTCTCCCCTAGCTTTCTTCTTGTTTTTATAGCTTTAGATGGCGTGGAAACAAGAATATAGCCGTTAGAGACAAGAAAAAGAGCCGTTGGACACAGTCTGCATTTTCTGACAATGTTACCGTTGGGATCGGAGTCGACTCGCGCGATCAGGAGTCGGCTCGCCTGTTGCAGGAGTCGGCTCGTGTTTTACCGGAGACGACTCGGCCACTGTTCCAAATTTGAATTAATGTGCTTGCCTCGACTGGGAGTCGACTCGTCTTAACCTGGAGTCGACTCGCCAACTTCTGGAGCTGACTTGGCAATTTCGGAGTCGGCTCATCCACTGAAGTCCGTGGATCCAATTTTGAATTTTGTCCTCTCGAGTCGACTCGACTGTCCTGGGAGTCGACTCGAATCTCAGAGCCCGAACTCCCGATCCTCTGTCTTTTGGCTCGTCCAGTCTTGGAGTCGACTCGAACTTCCTTAGAGTCGACTCGGCTCTCAGTTTCTGAAAGTTGTTCTTCTCCCTTTTGACGTGAAGCTATCGTGGAGTCGACTCGAGCTGTCTGGGAGTCGACTCGAATCTCAGAGGCAGTAACCTTTGGAGTCGACCTGCCAACCATTGGAGTCGACTCGCGTTCCACTGGAGTCGACTCGAATTTCAGACCCGAAAAACTGCTCTCTGACTTTTCTGCCTGTGACTCCTAGGAGTCGACTCATACTTCCCCGGAGTCGACTCGGTAAACATTGGAGTCGACTCGAATTCCTCAGGAGTCGACTCGAAGACTATTCTTTTGAATTTTTTCCTTTGATTTTACTCCTCCAATTTGAATCCTTTGAACTTTAAGCTTGGGCCAATAAATTGTAGCTTTCTTCCAACTTGAGAGCTTTGGAGGCCTTCTTGTGTTCTCCCAACTTGCTATGTTCCTTGCAAAATAAATATCTTTCTCCTTGCAACATAAACATTAGTATCTAAACTTCAAGGTTTTGTGATCATCAAAATCAATCTATGAATCAATCTTTGGGTCATCATTATGATTAATAGGTGATTTTAAGAAAAACATGATGAAGTGCTAGGCTGAATCCTAATGCCTTAGTTATATTTTTGTCAATCTGAATATTATTTAGCCTTTAGTTTTTGTTCACTGTCAAATCCCTGTGGATTCGATCTCGGACTCACCGAGAATATTACTTTGCTACACCCTATACTTGGGGTATCCTACGTTTAATTTCCCTTTTTAAAAGAGCAAGATTAAAATCGTAGCATCAGCAACCACATTCTCTACTCCCTTTTTATCTTTGATAGTGATGTCAAATTCTTGGAGTAGAAGTATTGATCGGTTATTTCAATTTCAAAAATAAACCACGCAATAGCACGTATCCTGTAGGATAGTGATTACGGGTGTCGGTCCACAGGGATTGGAGATAAGTTATTTTTCTTTTAAAAATAAATCACGAAGAAGAATTTGCTAACTTGATTTAACTAAATTAAACTATGAGTGCGAATTAGAATTTATCAGAATAAATGGATCTAGGGTTTGGAGTCCACCACATAGCATTGCATCAGGGTTTGTATTCCTTATTTTTTTTTTTATCTTTTGGAGAGGCATGCAATATTGGCTACAAGCCTTTTGTTGACCCCCTAATGGATTTTGATGAATACAAAACACTAGAGTATAATTCCTTTTATCTTAACAATTTATTTAAGGATTTCAGGTGTTTAATTAAGAATATTGTTAAGAAATGTCTAGGCAAGTTTCCATATTTTTCAAGGATTTATTGAAGAATTTTTGAGATGAAGAAAACAGATCAGGGACAGCCGAGACGTCTCCGGTTTGTCCCAGAGACGTCTCTGGCACGAACAGAAAGAATTGGCACGTCTGGAGACGTCCCCGGCACCTGGCGAGGCGTCTCGTAGGGTCGGAGTCGACTTCCGACTTTGCGGAGTCGACTCTCTCAGAGGCGGCAGAAAGACCAAACTCAAGGGATGCGCGCGAGTCGTCTCCGAAGGACGCGGAGTCGTCCCCACGCATAAAAAGCAAACTTCCCGAGACGTCCCCAGAAAGCGCGGAGTCGACTCTCTCAGGGGATTCCAGAGGACTTGTTTTTCGGTGATAAAGCTACGGAGTCGTCCCCGACGTCGCGGAGTCGTCCCCATGCAAAAAGCGCAAACATCCCGAGACGTCCCCGTAAAGTACCGAGCCGACTCTCTCAGAAAAACAGAAAAACAAGCATTCAAGCTGCTCTTCTTCAGAGACGTCCCCGTAAAGCGCCGAGTCGACTCCAAACAACGTCAAAAGAAATTTTATACAGCCGAGACGTCTCGCGGTCAAGCGGAGACGTCTCCGGAGCGCCTGGGACACGACTGACACACTTTTGCAGGTTTGTTTGAATTTCAAACGTTCATATTTTTGTGTCTAACGGATTTATTGCTTTTTGGGCTATAAAAGGGAGCTTTTAAGTGCCTTCCAAAAACTTCTCACCAACCTAACACAAGATCATTCAAGAGAGAAGAAAGTGAAAGAGGTTCAAGGGAGTTAGTACTTTCAAGAGGAGAAATCAAGTGCATTCAAGCTTTCCCATCTGATTTTGTGCTCAACTACTCACTCCCACTCGGCATTCAAAGCTCACATTCAATCCAACGCGATCCACATCGGAAGAACCACCATTACCCACGCTTCCAACGGCAAAAAGGGTTCTTCCGGGTTTTGTTATTTCTCATTGATATATTTGCCTTCTTAAGAGCTTTCAAATTTTTGTGAAACACTCGTTTATTGTGCTTGTTCCAGTCAAGGGACTTGGAACAAGGGATAGGCGTCCCAAGCCTAGGTTAAATTGGGGGATTGTAGGGTTCGTTGTTAGCCCGGTGTAAAACAACAAGTTGGGTAGTGCACTCACAAAACTACCAGACTGTAATCGCGGATTATAGTGAAATTTCCAAAGATATTTGGGGAGTGGATGTAGGAGCAGTGGAAGCTCCGAACCACTATAAATCTTCGTGTTTGCGATTGACTGTGCTTATAGCTTTATCTTTACTTTAGCGCATACACTTGTGTGTTTTGTTTTTAATTAGACAAAAAGTTTAAAACACCCAATTCACCCCCCTCTTGGGTGACCATCTCTGGGCAACAAGTGGTATCAGAGCAGGTGCTCTGTGTATTTCTTGAAGACCTAACCGTCTTTGCCAAAGATCTAGATGGCAACACCCTTCAACAATGTTCCTGCTGAGGGGTAGGCTACCAATAGACCTCCACTCTTCAATGGGACAAATTATTCCTATTGGAAGACTAGAATGAGGATCTTTATTCAAGCACAAGATTATGCCTTGTGGAGGGTTATAATCAAGGGACCACACGAACCATCTCACATAGTTAATGGCATTCAAGTTTCCAAACCTGAGGAGGATTGGGATGAGAATGATAGTAGGATGGTTCAACTCAATGCTAGAGCCATGAACTCATTATTTTGTGCTCTAGATGTGAATGAGTTTAATAGAGTCTCCACCTGTAGTTCCGCCAAGGAAATATGGGATAGGCTTGAAGTTACCCATGAGGGTACCAATCAAGTCAAAGAATCTAAAGTGAACATTCTAGTTCACAAATATGAGTTATTTAAGATGGAACCCAACGAAACCATTTCATGCATGTTCACACGCTTCACTGATATAATAAATGGTCTAAAGAATTTGGGTAAATCTTACACTAACCCAGAACTTGTGAGTAAAATTCTCAGGTCCTTGCCAAAAGCTTGGGAAGCGAAGGTCACGGCAATCGTTGAAGCTAAAGACCTCAACACATTGGCACTTGAACAACTATTGGGCTCATTGATGACGCATGAGCTCACAATGAAGCAACATGAAGAAGATGTGCCAAAGAAGAAGACAATCGCACTCAAGGCTACTTCAAGTGTTTGTGAAGAAGAAAGCAGTGAGAGTGAAGAAGAAAGCGAAGATGAGGACATGGGCTTAATAGTAAGGAAGTTCAAGAAATTTATGAGAAGAAAGAAACCCTTTCCAAGAAAGAAGTTTGGAGGGAGAAATAATTGGGAAAAGGAAAAAGAAAAGGAAAGAGACCCAATCATATGTTATGATTGCAAGAGACCGAGACACATCCGTTCCGAATGCCCTCAACAGAAGAAGCACTACGGAAAGAAGAAGAAGAAGGCGTTGAAAGCAACTTGGGATGATAGTGACACATCCTCCTCCGAGGAAGAGAAGGAAGAGACCGCCAACTTATGTTTCATGGCATTCAACGACGATGAGATATGTCAAAGCTCAACTACAGATTTTACTTTAGAAGAATTATATGAAGCCTTCCAAGAGCTCATGAGTGATTGTAGTATGTTAGGAGCAAAAAATAAAGAATTAAAGGCCTCCAATCAAAAACTATGATGACCCAAAGATTGATTCATAGATTGATTTTGATGATCACAAAATCTTGAAGTATAGATACTAATGTTTATGTTGCAAGGAGAAAGATATTTATTTTGCAAGGAACATAGCAAGTTGGAAGAACATAAGAAGGCCTCCAAAGCTCTCAAGTTGGAAGAAAGCTACAATTTATTGGCCCAAGTTTAAAGTTCAAAGGATTCAAATTGGAGGAGTAAAATCAAAAGAAAAATTCAAAAGAACAGTCTTCGAGTCGACTCTAGTGGAATTCGAGTCGACTCCGGAGAAGTATGAGTCGACTCCTAGGAGTCACAGGCAGAAAAGTCAGAGAGCAGTTTTCGGGTCTGAGATTCGAGTCGACTCCCGCATTGCACGAGTCGACTCCGAGACTCCGCGACCATCAACAGACAGAAAATCAAGTTACTGCCTCTGAGATTCGAGTCGACTCCCAGACAGCTCGAGTCGACTCCAAGGCAGCGCTACACCAAGATGGCAGAAGGCTGTGTTTCGCAAACTGAGAGCCGAGTCGACTCCAAGGAAGTTCGAGTCGACTCCAAGACTGGACGAGCCAAAAGACAGAGGATCGGGAGTTCGGGCTCTGAGATTCGAGTCGACTCCCAGGACAGTCGAGTCGACTCGAGAGGACAAAATTCAAAATTGGATCCACGGACTTCAGTGGATGAGCCGACTCCGAAATTGCCAAGTCAGCTCCAGAAGTTGGCGAGTCGACTCCAGGTTAAGACGAGTCGACTCCCAGTCAAGGCAAGCACATTAATTCAAATTTGGAACAGTGGCCGAGTCGTCTCAGGTAAAACACGAGCCGACTCCTGCAACAGGCGAGCCGACTCCTGATCGCGCGAGTCGACTCCGATCCCAACGGTAACATTGTCAGGAAATGCAGACTGTGTCCAACGGCTCTTTTTCTTGTCTCTAATGGCTATATTCTTGTTTCCACGCCATCTAAAGCTATAAAAACAAGAAGAGAGCTAGGGGAGAAAAGATGGAAGTGGGAGAGATCATCTAGGAAAGAGATCTCAAAGAGATTACAAAGGAAATCTCCCATAAGCACAAAAGGGCCATCCAAAACGAAATAGAGAGAAGAAGAGCATCCAAGTGAATCCGAAAGCTTCCTCTCCATCCGTGTGCTGCCTCGGGGATCCTCTACTTCATGCCAAATCAGAGGAGGATCAAGTAAAGAAGAAGCCGAGCTCCTCCATCTTCAAAACTCGTTTGAGGGCTTCTCTTTACTCTATTTGTTTATATTGTCATATCTGCTTGTTTAAGAAGCTTTAATTTGTTTTTATTCTTTGTTTTAATATCTTGTAACTTGATTCAATCAAGGGATTGAATCAAGGGGTTAAAGGTTTGTTGGTGAGCCAAAGGAAAAACCAACGGTGTAAGGTTTGTTGGTGAGCCAAAGGGAAAACCAACGGTGTAAGGTTTGTTGGTGAGCCAAAGGGAAAACCAACGGGATTAAGGTTTGTTGGTGAGCCAAAGAAAAAACCAACGGGGTTTAGGTTTGTTGGTGAGCCGAGGGTAAAACCAACGTGTAAGGGTTTGATTGTGAGCCCGGGAAAACAATCGGGGTTGGTTCTAGTCGGTGAGCCTGGGAAAACCGACCGAGTTCGTTGTGCGCTCGTAAAACAACAAGTTGGGTTGTGAGCTTGTAAAACAACCGGCTGTAATCGGTAGGATTATAGTGAAATTCCCAAGAAGTCTTGGGGAGTGGATGTAGGTGCTGGGGTGCACCGAACCACTATATGTCCTTTGTGTTTGTAATGCCTCTAGTTATTGTCTAACTAATACACTTCCTTACTTAGATAAATTACTTGCTTAATTCTTATCCGCACATCCTTTAGTTGCAAGCATATTTAATCAAGTTGAAGTCTATACATCAAACCCTTGCTAAGTTTAACTTTTACTGTGCATCTATACAACTTAGCATAGTTAATCATAAAGTTTTAGAAGTAGCATAAAAGTTTTAAAAGACCCAATTCACCCCCCCTCTTGGGTTGTATCTACTGGGCAACAAGTGGTATCAGAGCAGGTGCTCAAGATTAATTATTGATCTCACGATCAAGAGCCAAAGATCATGACAACTCAAATAGATAGTTTTCTAGGAGAAGGACAATCAATTGATTCACCTCCACTATTTAATGGCATAAACTATACACATTGGAAAATACGCATGCGCATCTTTATTCAATCACAAAACTATTATTTATGAAAAATCATAATAAATGATCTTCACACACTCTCTCAAACTTTTAATGAAAAGGATTTAGCACAATTGAATGCTGATGCCATGAACCTTTTATATTGTGCCTTAGATAGGAATGAGTTTAATTGCATATCTTCTTGCATGACTGCTAAAGAAATATGGAATATGCTTGAAGACAAATATGAATGCACTAACAAATCTGAAACATCATGTGTAGAAGGAGAGCAGTATCATATTGAAAATCCATGCTTGGTGGCACAAGAGGTACATGCTGAAACTGAAAGCAATTTTACATTTGATGAACTCCATGATGCCTTTTCTGATTTGTATTTAGAATATAAGAAACTTATTTGTAAGAACAAAAACTTGAAGATTGAAAATCAAATTCTAATAGATGAAAAACTGAAACTAACCAGTAAAACTGAAATCTTAATTAAAGAAAATCAAGAACTAAATCAAAGAGATCAACTTCTCACTGAAAGTCATGATAAACTTAAGAAAAACAATGAGTTACTTTCAGAAGATAACAGAAGATTAACTAAAGAAGTTGACAGATTAAAACCTGTTGTTGAAAGATTTACCCTCAGCTCTGAAAAATTGAACCTAATGATAAATAATCAAGAAGCTGAATTTGATAAAGTTACATTAGGATATCAACCTTGGTACACCCAAAAACCTTTTAAGAATATGTTTGTTAAA
Source organism: Phoenix dactylifera (assembly GCF_009389715.1). Lineage (NCBI taxonomy): Eukaryota > Viridiplantae > Streptophyta > Magnoliopsida > Arecales > Arecaceae > Phoenix > Phoenix dactylifera. The sequence continues at coordinate 11,663,742 of NC_052394.1, read as the reverse complement.
ACAGTTTTTAATTACTCTAAAACAGATTCTTATAAACAAAAGCTAAGTAAAATCTCTTCTGTTGTTCCTAAATCTATACATTACAAATTTGATGAACCAAAAAGGGAGAAACAGAAAATTAAAAGTTTTCCTACTACTCATGTTCGATCTAAGTTTGTTAAATTCAACAAGAGGATACAGAAATACATCCCTTGTAATCCTAAAATCTGTAAATTCATGGACAAAATAGCTATTAAGAGAATATGGGTTCCAAAAGGAACAATTATAGCTAACCTACAAGGACCCAAAAGAGCTTGGGTTCCTAAGTTGAAAATATGATTATTCTTTCAGCAAGCATGTCTAGCTATCCAAGGTCCTAATGAAAGATGTTATCTAAACAATGGGTGCTCTAGACATGTGTTAAAGAATTGAATTTAAAATGTAATTAAAAAGAATGATTTAAATGAAAGAAAGGATGAAATAAGTAATTCTTACATCTTCTCGTATTGAAATTACTTTATTAGTTGATTAAAACATAACTTGAAAGTATTAATCATTTTTGTGATATAAGTGATATTTGTCTTTTTGGGTATGAAAAGAAAATATATTCAAATCACTTCATTTTTTTTTGTATGCTCCACTCACTATTGGATAAGTTGCTAAATGATTAATTAATTCATTAAAAATAACTCTATGAACCCTCTATATGCTTGATTAAGAATTTTTATCCATGGCATTATTTTTATTGATCATCAATATGATAATGTGTACTTGGTATGCTTTTGAATATATGCACTATGAATACCAAGATTAAAGAAACCATCCTTGGCACATAGAATCAACTCATGCTAGTATGTACTTAATCTCAAAAGACCTTGCCATAGGCTTGCTTAGATTATCTACTTAAAGGTCAAAGTTTTGCTATGCATGCTAACTAAGGAAACAAACAAAAATCATTTCTAAATCTAAAGATGTTGTTTCCATCTCTAAGTCTTCAAAAGCTTACATTGGACTTGTTCTTGGAGAATAAAACTGAAGTATTTTTCTGTATTTACTAAATCTTGTAGAAGCGTTTCAAATGAAAAAGGTTTCCAAACTGTGAAGATCATGGCACAGTGTTGAAAACCAAAATCCAGATTAAGGTTATACAGAAAATAGTATTAAATTCAATTATTTCAGCTCCATGGACATCATAAGTAAAAAGGGGTTAATAGAATTCTTGAAGAAATGAAAAAGACAATTATGTATGATAGTCATCTACTTAAATAATTTTTAAAAGACTATCATCACTGCTTGTCATACATATGATTTCTATTAGATCTATTTCTGATGAAAATTTTGATCTTCTGAAAAAAATGAAAAATGAACCATTGCATATCTTTCATATTTTTCAGTCGTACATGTTATGCTTGATATGCTCTTATGAAAATAATGCCAAATCTGATAGAGATATGTCTATCCTTGGATATCATTCATCAAGCAATGCATATAGAGTATTCAATGAAAAGTTTTTAGTTGCAAAAATATCAAGGTATTTTATTCTTTATCAGACTAATGATTTATTATCAAGATACTAAAATTAAATTATGTATGTATATGGTTAATCTTTTACATATAACAATCTGAAAAACTTGTTAATAATTAGAACCAACTTGGATTTTTCAGATATGCTCTTAATGAAGAAAAAGTGATGACTGTTAAAAGACTAAATCAAGAAAAAATGAAATAGATCTTGATAAGTTTCTTGCATAATTAAAAGTAAAAATCACCATTATCATTTGTTTGCTTCATGAGCTTTATTCTCTATCAAATGAATGTGTAGAATGCACTCCTATGTGGTTATTTCATTAAAAGGTAGATCTATGTTAAATAACCACCATATTTGAAAACACTTATTACAAATATGATAAAGTAATATATGGTTTGATACAAGCATCAAGAGCATGATATAAAAGCTTAAATAACCTTTTTGATAGAAGGTAATAGTGATAATTCTTTACATCAAAAAATGTGTGACACCTCACTTGCTCAAAGTATACATTAATGACATCATGTCTGGTTCTACTAATGAAGAGTTATATTGCAAGGTGAGTTTGAAATATGTATGATGAATGAATTAACATCTTCTCTCAAACTCCAAATTAAGACAAACAGGAAAGGGGATCTTCATTGACCAATGTTAGTCCACAAGAAAACTCTCATAGAAGATTGGCATGAAGAAGGTATGTCTATGACCCCATCTTGTAGAATTTGAAAAGAATGAATAAAATAGATCTACTGTTTAAAGCTGTATTGAAGCATGATAGATTAATTATTTTATCATACAGCTAGTAGACCAGGTTGTATGCTCATTATGTGACCTTGTGCAAGACATCAATCTAACTTTAATGAATCATATTTTATTGATAAACAAATAAATCATAATCTGAATTGTGATAGAAACAACTGTTTAAGATAAGTTGATTAAAACTTAGCTAGCGTGCCTTATTGAATAAAATCTAAACTAAATTGATTTTGAAAATAAGAAATTGATTTGACCTTGATAAATCTACCTATTGCCTCACATGCTTGTCCTTGAACCATCTGATTTAATGAAACTATCTCTTTAGTTCAAGTGATATGTGCTTGCTTATATTTAGGGAATCTCTTGAGTAAAGTGACTCAACATGCAACTATTGTCATATCTTATATTGAGTCATCTAGTTAAAAAATATATATGTTGGATGAATGCTTTGTATCTTAAAGAAACTAATGACTCTCCTTCAAGAAAGAAAAATGAGAGATTTCAGCTTGAAGGACACCTCCACATAAGATACAATAAACTCTCACATGCAAACAAGAGAAAGGACTTTCTTCAGCCAAAGGTTCATACGTAAGAAATCTAGTAGGTATTTGATTGAAGAATGGAGAATGAATTGATAATTCTAGATACTTCTTGAGCAAAGTCAATAACTTAAATCTTATTATGACATGATTAAGGTCTTTAACTATTAATTTTTGATATCATGTCTACATATATTGATTGACTCATACTTTTAGAAATTGTTTCATGGCTTGCCCAAACTATAATATATCTTTGTCTATGCCATAACTATGAAATACACAAGTTTATGCTTAAAATTTTGATTTAAAATAACTTGTGAGAAATTATGAATCCTTGAGCATAATGAAAATGTTGTTTGCATGATATACATATATATGATACGTAAGATTAATTCTCTATTCTGCTCTCTCATGAAAATTACTTGAGAATAACAAAAAGAGAGAGAGATAAAGAAAAGAAAATGGATATTATTCAAGAGAAGTAAAATCCAAGTAGAGGCAAACACTTCAACCTTAAGGAAAAGCAAAACAAACTTAATATATTCGACACATTTGTGAGACTTGTGTGAGCATTCTTTTGGAAGGGATAAAATCCATAATTAATTACACTTAAACAGGGAGGTTTTGAAGTAAACATTTTAACCTTTCTATATTGCTCATCATAGGGATGGTGCCAATGGGGAGGCTAGTGGTAGTACCCGGCACTATTTGACCCAACTATTCGGTGTAGGGCATATTAGGGACGGCACAAGAGGGAGGCTAGTGGTAGTACCTCGTGCCCCTTCCCAACTCCACCGGATAGGGAGCAAATAGAGTATAGAGCATAAGAAAGTTATAAATGAAAAACAAAGTAAATGAAAGTAGAATTAAGTCAAATTTTTAATCACTTGAAAACACACTTTAAGGATGAAATCATTGCAAGATTATATTTAAATGGGGGGAGTTTATTTGAAAAGAATTGATTTTGATCCTTGACATTCTTGTTCTTAGTATTTTAATGCATGACTTAACACATGGTATATTTTGCATATGGTATGATGTCTTGATTTATGGATTCTCAATATTTTGTAATGTTTCATACTTGGACAATTTGATTGAATGTTTGAATTGCTACATAACATCTTTTGTTTAGTTTTATTGAAAAGAAATTTCAGATTTGTCATTCACAATCATTGTTAAAATCTGAAAGCTAAATAAAATTGTAGAAAGGAGAAGAGAAGAACATCTCTATTTAGGAAAAATAAATTGATATTGATCTATCTTTCTACTTGCCTAACTTTGATACATAATGTCCTAATACTTGTTAAAATATCCTTTATTTTGTATCGAAACTCAAAATTAAACACAAAGATTCTGAAAGTGCTTTAATGTTATTGAAATATGTATTTTTCAATCGTAACAATTTAAGATGAGCTACATTGTGAAAGATACATATCTCATATTATGACTTAGAAAGCTTCTATTGAAAATCCTATGTAATTCAGAATCCGATTTTGTATAAAAGTTTAAACTCCATATGATTACTAAATAAAATGTTAATGTAAGAAAAACAGAATTTATTTTGATTGCTCCGATACGCATCCGAAACATATCATTTCTTACCTTCAAAGTATACTAATTTTGATTCAAATGATGTGTCTTACGATGATCTTGATTGCAAGTAAATATTTTTAAATATATGACTTTATTTTAATATTTAAAAATTTTATTGAGCTTCATGTATACATTGCTGAAAAACTGTGATTAAGAAATTGAGTTCTATAAATACACATACCTCAATGATCATCTATATGTTTTTCTCTCCTACATTCTTAGAAACTATCATCAGAATATATATATATAGAGTGAATACTATAAATTTTGAATAATTCTAGATCACTCTACATTCTCGATAACATAGAATTTCAGTTTTATTCACGTTTATTATTAAATTCTGAAATTCAACCAAAGAAAAGAATGATTAAAGAAGAATGCATCTTTTGAGGGGGAGCTTTAGATATTCAGTATCTTATCCTAAAGAAACTTTAATTTGATGCATACCTTGAATTTTATGGATTGATTTTGATGAACCTCCTTATATTGCAAGACATGCTTTAATTACCTTGAGATGAGTTCTATAAAGGCTGTCTTATCTCAAACCTTGAGTCTTATGAAAATGAGCTGAAACTTATAGGAAATATATTTTTGAGATTGACAATTTTATTGAACATTATCTTCAAATTCTAAACTCTTAAATGGAATGATCAATAGAGGGAGAGAAAGAAAATTTCAGAAGGAGAGGTCTCACGGAACTTAATTACATAAATCTATAGGAGAGGAAAAGAATACTAAATGAAAAGTGATCCTAATACTCTCCAATATGTATCATTTGAAATTTAAATCTGAAAATCTTTATGATATACCTTGAGGCATGTTATTTGGTTAATATATCTTCTGCACAAATCATGAACCAAATTGCAATTCAAATAGTTGATCTTAAGAGCCTCTAATTTAATGAAAAAAGGGGAGAATAACGTGTTAAATTTTCTTGAGTATCTCGTAGAAAATCTATTTTGGAATTCACTAATGAGTCCTAATTGGCTTGCTCTTTAGAACTTCAATATTGTGCCAATTCATATTTTTATTTTATGTATCAAATTATGCTTATTTTCTAAAGGAATAAAAGAAAGTCTTTAAAAGAGCTCAAAGATGTATCAAAAATTGCATAAACTCATATTTTGGTATTTGTGCCCCAATGCTCTTATTATCATATAAGAACTTTGAAGTCATTAAGAATTAATGATCCAACATGATGATATGTTTTTTCAAATATATAAGTTTTGATCTTTTACTCTGAAAATTAATTAAATTGCTCTCATGTTGATAAAATACTTAATAGATTGGGCAAAAGGTCTTAAATGAACAAGCTTTCATACTTAGTGAAGAGAGGTTAGATTTCCACTCATATTTTTCCTTGAATATCATTTGTGATACTTCTTGAATTAACCTAAGGAAGATTCCACCTACACTTGATTAGAAAACTATCTGTGGTATCAAATTAAAAAAAACCTCTTGAATTCACACTCGATGTGTTCTGCTCTGATCTTTGTACTTAATGTTTCACTATCTTTTTGATGTTGTCAAAAAGGGAGAGAAATATCTAAGTATATGCTATATACTCAGAATGCTTTATTACTTTGAATTGAATACAAATCAGCATAAAATTTAAATATGTTGATTGTGTTAAGCTGATTAAATCTAAAGCATTATCATGAAGTATGTTTTTAAATATATATGTTTTCCACTTCATGCAACTTAGCTATGTATTACTTCTAGAAATCAATATCTTTTATATTGCATATACTCCAAGTTTTGTCATCATCAAAAAGGGGGAGATTGATGACCCAAAGATTGATTCATAGATTGATTTTGATGATCACAAAATCTTGAAGTATAGATACTAATGTTTATGTTGCAAGGAGAAAGATATTTATTTTGCAAGGAACATAGCAAGTTGGAAGAACACAAGAAGGCCTCCAAAGCTCTCAAGTTGGAAGAAAGCTACAATTTATTGGCCCAAGTTTAAAGTTCAAAGGATTCAAATTGGAGGAGTAAAATCAAAAGAAAAATTCAAAAGAACAGTCTTCGAGTCGACTCTAGTGGAATTCGAGTCGACTCCGGAGAAGTATGAGTCGACTCCGGAGAAGTATAAGTCGACTTCTAGGAGTCACAGGCAGAAAAGTCAGAGAGCAGTTTTCGGGTCTGAGATTCGAGTCGACTCCCGCATTGCACGAGTCGACTCCGAGACTCCGCGACCATCAACAGACAGAAAACCAAGTTACTGCCTCTGAGATTCGAGTCGACTCCCAGACAGCTCGAGTCGACTCCAAGGCAGCGCTACACCAAGATGGCAGAAGGCTGTGTTTCGCAAACTGAGAGCCGAGTCGACTCCAAGGAAGTTCGAGTCGACTCCAAGACTGGACGAGCCAAAAGACAGAGGATCGGGAGTTCGGGCTCTGAGATTCGAGTCGACTCCCAGACAGTCGAGTCGACTCGAGAGGACAAAATTCAAAATTGGATCCACGGACTTCAGTGGATGAGCCGACTCCGAAATTGCCAAGTCAGCTCCAGAAGTTGGCGAGTCGACTCCAGGTTAAGACGAGTCGACTCCCAGTCAAGGCAAGCACATTAATTCAAATTTGGAACAGTGGCCGAGTCATCTCAGGTAAAACACGAGCCGACTCCTGCAACAGGCGAGCCGACTCCTGATCGCGCGAGTCGACTCCGATCCCAACGGTAACATTGTCAGGAAATGCAGACTGTGTCCAACGGCTCTTTTTCTTGTCTCTAACGGCTATATTCTTGTTTCCACGCCATCTAAAGCTATAAAAACAAGAAGAGAGCTAGGGGAGAAAAGATGGAAGTGGGAGAGATCATCTAGGAAAGAGATCTCAAAGAGATTACAAAGGAAATCTCCCATAAGCACAAAAGGGCCATCCAAAATGAAATAGAGAGAAGAAGAGCATCCAAGTGAATCCGAAAGCTTCCTCTCCATCCGTGTGCTGCCTCGGGGATCCTCTACTTCATGCCAAATCAGAGGAGGATCAAGTAAAGAAGAAGCCGAGCTCCTCCATCTTCAAAACTCGTTTGAGGGCTTCTCTTTACTCTATTTGTTTATATTGTCATATCTGCTTGTTTAAGAAGCTTTAATTTGTTTTTATTCTTTGTTTTAATATCTTGTAACTTGATTCAATCAAGGGATTTAATCAAGGGGTTAAAGGTTTGTTGGTGAGCCAAAGGGAAAACCAACGGTGTAAGGTTTGTTGGTGAGCCAAAGGGAAAACCAACGGTGTAAGGTTTGTTGGTGAGCCAAAGGGAAAACCAACGGGATTAAGGTTTGTTGGTGAGCCAAAGGGAAAACCAACGGGGTTTAGGTTTGTTGGTGAGCCGAGGGTAAAACCAACGTGTAAGGGTTTGATTGTGAGCCCGGAAAAACAATCGGGGTTGGTTCTAGTTGGTGAGCCTGGGAAAACCGACCGAGTTCGTTGTGCGCTCGTAAAACAACAAGTTGGGTTGTGAGCTTGTAAAACAACCGGCTGTAATCGGTAGGATTATAGTGAAATTCCCAAGAAGTCTTGGGGAGTGGATGTAGGTGCTGGGGTGCACCGAACCACTATATGTCCTTTGTGTTTGTAATGCCTCTAGTTATTGTCTAACTAACACACTTACTTACTTAGATAAATTGCTTGCTTAATTCTTATCCGCACATCCTTTAGTTGCAAGCATATTTAATCAAGTCGAAGTCTATACATCAAACCCTTGCTAAGTGTTGCCCAGTAGATACAACCCAAGAGGGGGGGGGGTTGAATTGGGTCTTTTAAAACTTTTGTACTACTTCTAAAACTTTTCAATTAATTATGCTAAGTAGTATAGATGCACAGTGGAATTTAAACTTAGCAACAGGTTGATTTATTGAATGAGACTTGATTAAGTAAATTAAATGTGCTTGCAACTAAAGGATGCACGAATAAGAGTTAAGCAAGCAATTTATCTAAGTAAGTAGGTAAGCAAGTTAGACAATGACAAAAAGCATCACAAACACAACAAACATATAGTGGTTCGGTGCACCCCAGCACCTACATCCACTCCCCAAGACCTCTTGGGAATTTCACTATAATCCTCCAGATTACAGCCGGTTGTTTTACAAGCTCACAACCCAACTTGTTGTTTTACGAGATCACAACGAACTCGGTCGGTTTTCACAGGCTCACCGACTCGAACCAACCGATTGTTTTTTACGGGCTCACAATCCAACCCGGTTGGTTTTCCCCAAAGGCTCACCAACCACAACCTTACAACGTTGGTTTTTCCCTTTGGCTCACCAACAAACCTTAACCCCTTGATTCAATCCCTTGATTGAATCAAGTTACAGGATATTAGAATAAAGGTTTAAAACAAATCAAAGCTTCTTAAACAAGCAAATATAACAATATAAACAATGGAACCCGCAAGAACCCTTTTAGCCGTTGGAAGCGTGGGAGATGATGGTTCTTCCGATGTGGATCACGTTGGCTTGAATGTGAGCTTTGAATGCCAAATGGGAGAGAGTAGTTGAGCACGAAATCTGTTGGAAAACTTGAAGGTGCTTGATTTCTTCACTTGAATGCACTAACTCCCTTGAACCTCTTTTTCTCTCTTCTCTCTTGAATGATCTTGTATTGGGTTTGTGAAGAGTTGTTGAGAAGCACTTAAGAGGTCCCTTTTATAGCCCAAAAAGCAAATATAGCCGTTAGAGACAAAGAAAGAAGGATTTGAAATTCAAACCAAACCTGAAAAGCTGTCAGTCGCGTTCCAGTCGCTCCGGGGACGTCTCCGCGCTTTACGGGGACGTCTCCGCTTGTTTGCGCTTTTTGCATGGGGACGACTCCGCTTCTTCGGGGATGACTCCGCGCTCCGGAGACGTCTCCGCGCTTTACGGGGACGTCTCCGCCGTTATATCTCCGAAAAACAAGTCTTCTGGAATTCTCTGAGAGAGTCGTCTCCGCTATCTAGGGGACGACTCCGCTGGTCTGCTTTTTACTTGCGGGGACGACTCCGCAGGTACCGGGGACGTCTCCAGACGTGCCAGTTCTTCCTGTTTGTGCCAGAGACGTCTCGGAGACAACCCGGAGACGTCTCGGCTGTCCCTGAACTTTTTCTTTCATCTCAAAAATTCTTCAATAAGTTCTTAAAAATCATGGGAACTTGCCTAGACATTTCTTAACAATATTCTTAATTAACCAACTAAAATCCTCAAATAACTTGTTAAGATAAAGGGAATTATGCTCTAGTGTTTTGTATTCATCAAAATCCATTAGAGGGTCAACAATCTCCCCCTTTTTGATGATGACAAAACTTGGAGTATGTGCAATATAAAATATATTGTGTTCTAGGACTAATGCATAGCTAAGTTGCATGAAGTAGAAAACATAAATATTTAAAACATACTTCATGATAATGCTTTAGATTTAATCAGCTTAACACAATCAACCTATTTCAGTTTAAGCTGAGTTGGTATTCAATATAAAATACAAAGCATTATGAGCATATACTTAGATATTTCTCCCCCTTTTTGACAACATCAAAAAGATAGTGGAACATTAAGAACAAAGATAAGAATACTCAGATATTTCTTTTTCTTATTGTACTCTGATTTGCATGTCAAGTTATTGCAAGAATATGAATCATATAACTCAAGGCAATAATGTTAGAAAAAGATTAATGAGCATAGATCAGAGCCAATTAAGATAATTCCAGAGCAGAACACATCGAATGTGATTTCAAGAAATTTTCTAATTTGATACCACAGATAGTTTTCTAATCAAGTGTAGGTGGAATCTTCCTTAGGTTAATTCAAGAAGTACCACAAATGATATTCAAGGAAAGCACGAATGGAAATCTGACCTCTCTTCAATAATAAGTGGGAAAGCTTGTTCATTTAAGACCTTTTGCCTAATCTATTAAGTATTTTATCAATAGGAGAGCAATTCAATTGATTTTCAGAGTAAAAGATCAAAACTTATATATTTGAAAGACATATCATCCTGTTGGATCATTAATTCTTAATGACTTCAAAGTTCTTTTATGACAATAAGAGCATTGGGGCACAAATACCAAAATATGAATTCATGCAATTTTTGATACATCTTAGAACTCTTTTAAAGACTTTCTTTTATTTCTTTAGAGAATAAGCACAATTTGATACATAAAATAATGAATTGGCACAAAATTGAAGTTCTAAAGAGCAAGCCAATTAGGACTCATTAGTGAAGTTCAAAAATAGATTTTCTAAGAGATACTCAAGAAAATTTAATACATTATTCTCCCCATGTTTCATTAAATTAGAGGCTCTCAAGATTTGTAATTTGGTTCATGAGTGATGCATAAGATATACTAACCAAATAACACGCCTCAAGGTGTATCATAAAGATTTTCAGATTTAAGTTTCAGATGATACATATTGGAGAGTATTAGGATTACTTTTCATTTAGTATTCTTTCTCTCTCCTTTAGCTATAGATTTATGCAATTAAATCCAATAAGACCTCTCCTTCTGAAATTTTCTTTCTCCCCCTCAATTGATCATTCCATTTAAGAGTTTAGAATCCTAAGATAATGTTCAACAAAATTGTCAATCTCAAAAATGTATTTTCTATAAGTTTCAGCTTATTTTCATAAGACTCAAGGTTTGAGATAAGACAACCTTTATAGAACTCATCTCAAGGTAATTAAAGCATGTCTTGCAATATAAGGAGGTTCATCAAAATCAATCCATAAAATTCAAAGTATGCATCAAAATAAAGTATCTTTGGGATAGGATACTGAATATCTAAAGCTCCCCCTCAAAGATGCATTCTTCTTTAATCATTTTAATTGTTGAATTTCAGATTTTAGTGATAAACGTAAATAACACTGAAATTCTGTAATATCAAGAATGTAGAGTAATCTAGTATTATTCCAAAATTTGTAGTAATTACTCTTTCTAATCTTTTACGAACAAGTTATGCTTTCTCATAATCTTAGAGAAAATGTATAGAAATATTAATCAGAAAATGATTCATTTGAAGCTTAGTTTCTTTCAACCGCATTTACATTTTCTTTCTTTTAGAATCATTTGAGTGAGCTGAAATATTTCTAGCTTTAAGATCATTCACTCTATTGATAGAAGTGTTTAATAATGTAGGAGAGAAAAACATATAGATGATTATTGAAATATATATATTTTTAGAACTCAATTTCTTAATCATAGTTTTTCATGAAGCACAATAAATCTTTTTAATATCAAAATAAAATCATATATTTAGAAATTTTTGTTTGCAATCAAGATCATCGAAAGACACATCATTTGAGCCGATATTAGTATACTTTGAAGATAAGAAATGATATGTTTCGGATGCGTATCGGAGCAATCACCAAAGGCATCAAAATTAATTCTGTTTTTCTTAAAGTAAGACTTTATTTAAAAATCACATTTAGTTTAAGCTTTTATACAAAATCAGATTCTGAATTACATAGGATTTTCAATAGAGGCTCTCAAACTCATACTTTGAGATATGTATCTTCCACATTATAGCTCATCTTAAATGATTACGATTGAAAATACATATTTCAAACATATAAGAGCATATTCAGAATCTTTGTATTAAATGTTGAGTTTTGGTACGAATTTGAACATTATATACCAAATTTAGGCAAGTTGAAGGATAGAATAAAATTTATTTTCCCTAAATAGAGATATCCTTCTCTTCTTCTTTATTCAACTTTCAAATTTTAGAGATGATTGCTAACAACAAATCTGAAATTTCTTTTCAATAAAACTAAGCAAAAAATGTTATGTAGTATTTCAAACATTCAATCAAGTTGTCCAAGTATGGGGTACTACAAAGATATTGAGAACCCATAATTTAAAATATCATGCCACATGCAAAATATAGTGTGTGTTAAGTCATACATTAAAATATTAAGAACAAGCATGTCAAGTATCAAAATCAATTCTTTTCAAATAAACTCCCCCTATTTAAATATAATTTTGCACTGATTTCATCCTTAAAGTGTGTTTCCATGTGACTAAAAATTTGAATTGATTCTTTCTTGTATACTTTCATTTACTTTGTCTTTCATTTTTACTTTCTTATGCTCTATACTCTATTTACTCCCTATCCGGTGGAGTTGGGAAGGGGCACGAGGTACTACCACTAGCCTCCCTCTTGTGCCGTCCCTAATATGCCCTACACCGAATAGTTGGGTCAAATAGTGCCGGGTACTACCACTAGCCTCCCCATTGGCACCATCCCTATGATGAGCAATATAGAAAGGTTAAAATGTTCACTCCAAACTCTCCCTGTTTGAGTGTAATTAATTATAGATTTTATCCCTTCCAAGTGTGCCGAATATATTATGCTTGTTTTGCTTTTCCTTAAGATTGAAGTACTTGCCTTTGTTCAGATTTTTCATCTCTTGAATAATGTCCATTTTCTTTTCTTTATCTCTCTCTCTTTTTGTTATTCTCAAGTAATTTACATGAAAGAGTAGAATAAAGAGATAATCTTATGTATCATATAGATGTATATTATGCAAACAACATTTTCATTGTGCTCAAGGATTCATAACTTCTCACAAGTTATTTTACATCAAAATTTTAAGCATATACTTGTGTATTTCATGGTTATGACATAGGCAAAGATATATTTTAGTTTGGGCAAACCATGAAACAATTTCTAAAAGTATAAGTCAGTCAATACACATATAGACATGATATCAAAAATTAATAATTAAAGAATTTAATTATGCCATAATAGGATTTAAGTTATTGACTTTGCTCAATTAATTTGTGAGAAAGGTATCTAAAATTACCTATTCATTATATGTTCTTCAAGCCAAACTAGATTTCTTATGTGTGAACTTTTGGCTGAAGAAGATCCTCTCTCTTGTTTGCATGTGAATGTTTAGTGTATCTTACATGAAGATATCCTTCAAGTTGAAATTTCTCATTTTTCTTTCTTGAAGGAAGGTCATTAGTTTCTTTAAGATACAAAGCATTCATCCAACATATATATATATTTTTTAAATAGATGACTCAATATGAGATATGACAATAGTTGCATGTTGAGTCACTTTACTCAAGAGATTGCCTAAATATAAACAAGCACATATCACTTGAACTAAAGAGATAAATTCATTAACCAAGATAGTTCAAGGACAAGCATGTGAGGCAATAGACAGATTTATCAAGGTCAAATCAATTTAGTTTAGATTCTATTTGCTTAAGATAATTATCAATAAGATGTGTTAACTAAGTTTTAATCAACTTATCTTAAACGTTTGTTTCTATCAAAATTCAGATTATGACGTATTTGTTATCAATAAAATATGATTAATTAAAGTTAGATTGAAGTCTTGCACAAGGTCACATAATGAGCATACAATCTGGTCTACTTAGCTGTATGATAAAATAATTATTCTATCATGCTTCAATACAGCTTTAACACAATAGATCTACTTTGCTTATTCTTTTCAAATTCTACAAGATGGGGTCATAGATATACCTTCTTCATGCCAATCTTCTATAAGAGTTTTCTTGTGGACTAATGTTGGTCAATGAAGATCCCCTTTCCTGTTTGTCTTAATTTGGAGTTTGAGAGAAGATGTTAATTCATTCATCATACATATTTCAAACTCACCTTGTATGAGCTTAGTAAAAATATAAATCTTCATTAGTAGAACCAAAAATAATGTCACAAATTCTTCCTTTTGATACATAGATTTATCATTATTACTTTCTATCAAAAAGGTTGCTTAAGCTTTTATATCATGCTTTTGATGCTTGTTTCAAATCATATAATGCTTTATCATATTTGTAATGAGTGTTTTCAAATATGGTGGTTATCTAACATATATAAAGAAAGCACATAGGAGTCCATTCTACACACTCATTTGATAGGATATAACGTTTATAAAGCAAACAAATGATAAAGGTGATTTTTACTTCTAATCATGCAAGAATCTTATCAAGATCTATTTCATCTTTTCTTGATTTAATCTTTTAGTAGTCATCATTAAGTGTATATCTGAAAAATCCAATTTGGTTCTAATTAACAAGTTTTTCAGATTGTTATATGTAAAAGATTTAACCATATAATTTGATTTTAGTATTTTGATAATAGATCATTAGTCTCATAAAGAATAAAATGAATTGATACTTCTACAACTAGAATTTTTCATGAATGTCTTATATGCATTGCTTGATGAATGATATCCAAGGATAGAAATATCTTTATTAGATTTGGCATTATTTTTCAAGAGAACATATCAAGCATAACATGTACGACTGAAAAATATGAGAGATACGCAATAGTTCGTTTTCTATTTTTCAGAAGATCAAGAGAAGTTTTCATCAAAGATAGATCTAATAGAAGTCATATGTATGACAAGTATTGATGATAGCTTTTAAAAAGCATTTAAGTAGATGGCTATCATATAACATTGCCTTTTTCAATTCTTCAAAGATTCTATTAATCCTATTTTACTTATAGTGTTCTTGGTGCAGAAACAATTGTATTCAATATTATTTTCTGTGCACAACTTAACACAAAAATTGGTTTTCAAACCTATGCCGTGATTCATAGTTTGCAAACCTTTATCATTTGATCGCTTTTTGTGAGTTTGTGCCAATGCAGAAAATATTTCAATTTGAGTGCCAAGAACAAGGCTAATGTAAGCTTTTGAAAAATTAGTGTTGGAAACAACATCTCTAGATTTAGAAATTTTTGTTTGTTTCCTTAGTTAGCATGCATAGCAAAGCTTTGACCTTTAAGAGGATAATCTAAGTAAGCCTATGGCAAGGTCTTTTGAGATTAAGTACATACTAGCATGAGTTGATTTTGTATGCTAAAGATGGTTTCTTTAATCTTGGTATTCATAGTGCATATATTCAAAAACATACCAAGTACACATTATCATATCTATGATCAATAAACAATAATGCCATGGATAAAAACTCTCAATCAAGCATATAGAGAATTCACAGAATTATTCTTAATAAATTAATCATTTTGCAACTTATCCAATAGTGAGTAAAGTATACTATAAAATGAAGTGATTTGATTATATTTCCAAAAGTATTTTCTATATCACAAAATTGATCAATACATGCAATTCATATTTTAATCGAATACTAAAGTAATTTCACTATGAGAGGATGCAATAATAACTTATATCATTATTTCTTTCATTTAACTCATTCTTCTTAATTACATTTTAAATTCAATTCCTTAGCACATGTCTAGAGCACCCATTGTTTAGATAACATCTTTTATTAGAACCTTGGATAGCTAGACATACTTGCTGAAGAATAATCATATTTTCAACTTAGGAACCCAAGCTCTTTTGGGTCCTTGTAGGTTAGCTATAATTGTTCCTTTTGTAACCCATATTTTCTTAATAGCTATTTTGTCCATGAATTTACAGATTTTAGGATTACAAGGGATGTATTTCTGTATCCTCTTGTTGAATTTAACAAACTTAGATCGAACATGAGTAGTAGAAAAACTTTCAGTTTTCTGTTTTTTCCTTTTAGGTTCATCAAATTTGTAATGTATAGATTTAGGAACAACAGAAGAGATTTTACTTAGCTTTTGTTTATCAGTATTATAAGACTCTGTTTTAGAATAATTAAAAACTGTTTTAACAAACATATTCTTAAAAGATTTTTGGGTGTACCAAGGTTGATATCCCCAGGTAGCTTTATCAAATTCAGCTCTTTGATCATTTATCATTAGGTTCAATTTTTCAGAGCTGAGGATAAATCTTTCAACAACAGGTTTTAATTTGTCAACTTCTTTAGTTAATCTTCTGTTATCTTCTGAAAGTAATTCATTGTTTTTCTTAAGTTTATCATGACTTTTAGTGAGAGATTGATCTCTTTGATTTAGTTCTTGATTTTCTTTTATTAAGATTTCAGTTTTACTAGTTAGTTTCAGTTTTTCATCTATTAGAATTTGACTTTCATTCTTCAAGTTCTTGTTCTTACAAATAAGTTTCTTATATTCTAAATACAAATCAGAAAAGGCATCATGGAGTTCATCAAATGTAAAATTGCTTTCAGTTTCAGCATGTACCTCTTGTGCCACCAAGCATGGATTTTCAATATGATACTGCTCTCTTTCTACACATGATGTTTCAGATTTGTTAGTGCAATCATATTTGTCTTCAAGCATATTCCATATTTCTTTAGCAGTCATGCAAGAAGATATGCAATTAAACTCATTCCTATCTAATGCACAATATAATAGGTTCATTGCATCAGCATTCAATTGTGCTAAGTCCTTTTCATTAAATGTTTGAGAGAGTGTGTGAAGATCATTTATTATGATTTTCCATAAATAATAGTTTTGTGATTGAATAAAGATGCGCATGCGTATTTTCCAATGTGTATAGTTTATGCCATTAAATAGTGGAGGTGTATCAATTGATTGTCCTTCTCCTAGAAAACTATCTATTTGAGTTGTCATGATCTTTGGCTCTAGTCGGTTAAGACTACAAATAATATTTGAGCACCTGCTCTGATACCACTTGTTGCCCAGTAGATACAACCCAAGAGGGGGGGGGGTGAATTGGGTCTTTTAAAACTTTTGTACTACTTCTAAAACTTTTCAATTAATTATGCTAAGTAGTATAGATGCACAGTGGAATTTAAACTTAGCAACAGGTTGATTTATTGAATGAGACTTGATTAAGTAAATTAAATGTGCTTGCAACTAAAGGATGCACGAATAAGAGTTAAGCAAGCAATTTATCTAAGTAAGTAGGTGAGCAAGTTAGATAATGACAAAAAGCATCACAAACACAACAAACATATAGTGGTTCGGTGCACCCCAGCACCTACATCCACTCCCCAAGACCTCTTGGGAATTTCACTATAATCCTCCAGATTACAGCCGGTTGTTTTACAAGCTCACAACCCAACTTGTTGTTTTACGAGATCACAACGAACTCGGTCGGTTTTCACAGGCTCACCGACTCGAACCAACCGATTGTTTTCACGGGCTCACAATCCAACCCGGTTGGTTTTTCCCAAAGGCTCACCAACCACAACCTTACAACGTTGGTTTTTCCCTTTGGCTCACCAACAAACCTTAACCCCTTGATTCAATCCCTTGATTGAATCAAGTTACAGGATATTAGAATAAAGGTTTAAAACAAATCAAAGCTTCTTAAACAAGCAAATATAACAATATAAACAATAGAACCCGCAAGAACCCTTTTAGCCGTTGGAAGCGTGGGAGATGATGGTTCTTCCGATGTGGATCACGTTGGCTTGAATGTGAGCTTTGAATGCCAAACGGGAGAGAGTAGTTGAGCACGAAATCTGTTGGAAAACTTGAAGGCGCTTGATTTCTTCACTTGAATGCACTAACTCCCTTGAACCTCTTTTTCTCTCTTCTCTCTTGAATGATCTTGTATTGGGTTTGTGAAGAGTTGTTGAGAAGCACTTAAGAGGTCCCTTTTATAGCCCAAAAAGCAAATATAGCCGTTAGAGACAAAGAAAGAAGGATTTGAAATTCAAACCAAACCTGAAAAGCTGTCAGTCGCGTTCCAGTCGCTCCGGGGACGTCTCCGCGCTTTACGGGGACGTCTCCGCTTGTTTGCGCTTTTTGCATGGGGACGACTCCGCTTCTTCGGGGATGACTCCGCGCTCCGGGGACGTCTCCGCGCTTTACAGGGACGTCTCCGCCGTTATATCTCCGAAAAACAAGTCTTCTGGAATTCTCTGAGAGAGTCGTCTCCGCTATCTAGGGGACGACTCCGCTGGTCTGCTTTTTACTTGCGGGGACGACTCCGCAGGTACCGGGGACGTCTCCAGACGTGCCAGTTCTTCCTGTTTGTGCCAGAGACGTCTCGGAGACAACCCGGAGACGTCTCGGCTGTCCCTGAACTTTTTCTTTCATCTCAAAAATTCTTCAATAAGTTCTTAAAAATCATGGGAACTTGCCTAGACATTTCTTAACAATATTCTTAATTAACCAACTAAAATCCTCAAATAACTTGTTAAGATAAAGGGAATTATGCTCTAGTGTTTTGTATTCATCAAAATCCATTAGAGGGTCAACACTAAGTTTAACTTTCACTGTGCATCTATACAACTTAGCATAGTTAATCATAAAGTTTTAGAAGTAGCATAAAAGTTTTAAAAGACCCAATTCACCCCCCCTCTTGGGTTGTAACTACTGGGCAACAAACTAAAGGATGACATTGAAAACTTACTGATTGAGAAGGAGAGCTTTGAAAATGTTAACACCATTGACCTAGAAAATAAAAATTCAAAACTTAGCATTGAAAATGAAACGACAAAAACACTCATTAAGGAATTAAATCTAAAAGTTAAATTCCTACTCAATAATAATACCTCACTTGCACAAAATGTTGAATCCCTTAAAAATGAAAAGGAAGAATTGGCTAAAGAAAATTTGGATCTTAAAAATGAGGTACATAAGTACAAACCAATTATGGAGAAATTTACACATAGCTCTGAAAAATTAAATCTTATTCTATCCAATCAAAAAGCTGTTTTTAATAAAGCCGGATTGGGATACAAAATTAACAAACAACAAAAATATCTAAAGAATTTTTTTGTGAAAGCAAAAGATATCAAAACTGAAAAACCTACATGCTTTCATTGTGGGAAAAGTGGACATAAAGCCTATTCTTGCATTCAAAAAAAGATTCAAACTAACAAGAATACATTTGTAAAGGGTAAAAACACAACTAAAGTGTGGGTGCCTAAGGGAACCAACTACACTAACCAAGAAGGACCCAAGAAAACTTGGGTACCTAAGGGCTTCACATGATTATTTTGCAGGTATGCCTTGCAGCCGGGAGTAAAAAGAGAATGTGGTATCTTGATAGTGGTTGCTCAAGGCATATGACTGGTGACAAGAGCCTTTTCGTCACCTTAAAATCGAAAGAAGGAGGAGTAGTCACATTTGGAGACAATGCTAAAGGTCAAATCATTGGCGTTGGTAAAATCTCCATATCACCCTCCTCATTTATTGACAATGTATTGTTAGTTAATGGATTAAAACATAATTTATTAAGTATAAGTCAATTTTGTGACAAGGGCTTTAAAGTGTCTATTGAATCTTCACTATGCATAATTAGTAGTCCAGTTGACAATGAAATCATACTTACGGGACATAGGCGTGGAAATGTTTACATGGTAGATCTTAATGATCTCACCATGAAGGATGGCCAATGTCTTGTAGCCATGGATGCCAAAGTCAATGAGACTAGCTGGTTATGGCATCGTAGGTTAGGGCATGCTAGCATGGATTTAATTTCTAAATTGATTACAAAAGACCTAGTCAAAGGACTACCAAAAATAGACTTTGAAAAGAACAAAATCTGTGCTGCATGTCAACTAGGGAAACAAACAAAAAGTTCCTTCAAGTCTAAGAACATAGTCTCAACATCAAAACCCCTAGAACTAATTCACATGGATTTATTTGGACCTACTAGAACTGCTAGTCTAGGGGGTAAGAAGTTTGGTCTTGTAATTGTTGATGATTTTTCACGTTTTACATGGGTTTCATTTCTTGCACACAAAGATGAGTCCTTTCCCGCTTTTATCAAGTTTCATAATAGGGTTTCGAATGAACTCAATCTTAAACTAAAAGCAATTAGGAGTGATCATGGTACCGAGTTTGAAAATCAGCATTTTGAAAAATTTTGTGAAGAAAACGGTATCAATCATAATTTCTCGGCACCTAGGACACCCCAACAAAATGGGGTGGTAGAAAGGAAGAATCGCACACTAGCAGATATGGCTCATACCATATTGTGCGAATCGGATCTACCAAAGTACTTTTGGGCTGAAGCAATAAATACTGCTTGTCATATTTTAAACCGTGCTTTAGTTAGATCTATCTTAAAGAAAATACCTTATGAGTTAACGAAAAATAAGAAGCCCAATATCAGCTATTTTCATGTTTTCGGTTGTCGCTGCTTTATTTTAAACAATGGAAAGGACAATCTAAGTAAATTTAGTGCTAAATCAGATGAGGGGATCTTCTTAGGTTATTCCTCATCTAGTAGAGCATACAGGGTCTTCAACAAGAGAACTCTCGTTGTTGAAGAATTCATTCATGTTTTTTTTGATGAAGCTAATGGAGATTCTTCTAGAAAAGAAGAAGATGGTGATGCAGGTATACTTGAAGACAGAATGAAGGAATTCTCCATACAAGACAAACAACATGAGGACGAGATCAAAGAAGATACAATTCAGCAAGGTGAAGAAGATCAACCTCCAACGAGAAATCAAGATCTTCCTAAGGAATGGAGGTATGCACATGGTCATCCAAGGGATCTAATCCTTGTCCTTCACAAGGGATAAGGACAAGATCCTCTTTAAGAAACACTAGTAATTATCTTGCATTTGTTTCACAGATAGAGCCTAAATCACTAGAAGAAGCCGAAAAAGATGAAAATTGGATAAATGCTATGCAAGAGAAATTAAACCAATTTGAAAGAAATCAAGTTTGGACTCTAATGAAAAGACCCCCTAATGTTTCAATTATAGGCACCAAGTGGGTATATAGGAATAAACTAGATAAAGATGGAATAGTAATAAGAAACAAAGCTAGGCTAGTAGCCAAAAGATATAATCAGGAGAAAGGGATAGATTTTGATGAAACTTTTGCTCCTATTGCTAGGTTAGAGGCTATTAGACTACTTTTGGCATATGCATGCTTCATGGATTTCAAACTCTATCAAATGGATGTAAAAAGTGCCTTTTTAAATGGTTATATAATGGAGGAAGTTTATGTAGGACAACCTCTAGGTTTTGAGAACCACTTACATCCAGATTATGTTTTTAAATTGCATAAAGCATTGTATGGATTTAAGCAAGCCCCTAGGGCATGGTATGAAAGATTAAGTAATTTTCTAATTGAAAATAAGTTTAAGAGAGGAAATGTAGACAAAACCCTCTTCATTAAAAGAAAAGGGAATGACTTATTACTTGTGCAAATTTATGTGGATGATATAATTTTTGGTGCTACTAATGATAGTCTTTGTCAAGAGTTTGCTAAGCTAATGCAGGGAGAATTTGAAATGAGCATGATGGGTGAGCTCAACTTCTTCCTTGGGCTACAAATAAAACAATCAGAGGAAGGCATCTTCATCAGTCAGTCCAAATACATCAAGGAAATGTTGGAAAAGTTCAAGATGAAGGATGCAAAGGAAATCAGCACACCCATGGGCTCAAGTTGCAAGCTTGACAAAGATGAAAAAGATAAAAGTATAGACTGCAAATTGTACAGAGGTATGATAGGTTCCTTACTTTATCTTACTGCTAGTAGACCAGACATATTATTCAGTTTTTGCATGTGTGCTAGATACCAAGCATGTCCTAAGGAATCACATTTGCAAGCTGTTAAAAGAATATTCAGATATCTAGTAGGGACATCTAATACAGGCTTATGGTATTCTAAACAATTTGATATAAATTTAATTACTTATTTCAATGCTGATTTTGCCGGGTGCAAACTCGACAGAAAAAGCACAAGTGGCACATGTCAATTCTTGGGTGCCAATTTGGTTTCTTGGTTTAGCAAGAAACAGAATTCAGTTGCCTTGTCCACAGCTGAGGCTGAGTACATTGCAGCTGGAAGCTGTTGTGCCCAAGTTCTTTGGATTAAGCAACAACTTGAAGATTTCGGTATTAAAATGGACAACATACCAATTAGATGTGATAATACAAGTGCAATTAATTTAACAAAAAATCCTGTTCAACACTCTAAATCAAAACACATAGAGATTAGGCATCACTTTATAAGGGATCATGTGCTGAAAAATGATGTGATGATTGAGTATGTATGTACTGAAAATCAATTGGCCGATATCTTTACAAAGCCCCTTTGTAAAGATAGGTTCAACTTTTTAAGGAATGCTTTGTGTTTGTATGATCCTAGCAAATAGATTGAATTTGTAATGCAATGTTTTGTAAGCTCTAGAGATACATGTGAATGCTACTCAAACTAATAATACACTTCAAGGTCACAAATAGCAAACCTAATATCTAATAAGTGAAAACATGAATCTATCAAAGTTAGATGACGAATTGTTTGACTTTCCGGAGGATGGTTACCCTCCCTTGGACTCTTCATGGAGATATTTTCAGAGCCTATTTCATAGGCATTCGAAATTTGGTCAAACATTCCTCATTTCAATATTGATAATTCAAAAATCATTATCAAACTTTTATAGAATGTATTATTGAAGAGAAGGATCACAGGGAAACTCACTCTATATTCACCAAAAGAAATCACGCTGATTATTGTGGCTGAATAAAATAAATTGAGAAAAGATAGAAATCTTTCTGAAATTTTTCAGTGCCGGAGACGTCTCTGGCAAATCACAGAGATGTCCCCCCGGCGAGACGTCTCGCATTAGTCGCGGAGACGTCTCGGGGACCGAATGAAAGTTTTTAAATTAGGTCGAAACAGCTCGAGCCGACCCGAGCTATCTTCTTTCGTCCCCAACAAAAACACAAACCCTAGCCTCCATTTGCTCTCCACCACAAACCGAACCAAAATCTCTCCACATTTCCCTAGATTTCCAATCCATGGCACCTAAGAGAGCTAGACGAACGGGTGGGAGGCGTCCTAGAGTAGCGAACGACGACGAGGAATGGAGGGAAGAGCCTTCCGCGCCGTCTCCTCCGGTTGCTCCGCCAACCATGACCCTCTCCTGTGCAAATCGCACAGTAACCACGAGTAGGTACATTGATTTCCAATTTTTTGCTAGTGAGGGGTTCTCTATTGGAGAGAGACTCCAAGCCCAAGGTTGGGAATACCTATATTCCCTAAATATGTCAACCTATCCCGGCCTAGTGAGAGAAATGTTTAGCAATATGGCCTTAGGGGACTCGGGGTATACCGGATATGTCCGAGGGACATTGATAGAAATCAATGAGGATATCCTATCTAGCTTATTACAAATCCCTAAATACGGTGAGGCTCCGACCTCACATCCCCAAAGGGAGATTGCCCTAAACCTACTTTTAGGAAGAGAGGACTGCGGCCCTCTTGACATAGTTAACTCCCAAGACCTCAATGCCGAAATGAGATTGCTTTTGAGCATAGTTAACCGGGTCTTGTTTCCAAAAACAGGTCGCTTCGATTTCGTTTCGGAGCGAGACTTAGCTATTATGCACCATATCTTGCTAGGGATTCCCCTAAACCTACCTAGGCTCATGTTGAACTACATCTCCATATGTCATAGTATTCCAGATTTAGCATACCATATGGGATGATTTTTATACTACTGTTCAAACATTTTAAGGTTCCAATTCCAAAAAATGAGCCGGCAAAACCTTTAAGAAACACTGACTACTACAATGAGAGCACATTACATAGGATGGAGTTTCACAAGAAAAACGGGTCTTGGGTTAAGGCCCCTAAAAGAAAATTCCAAACCATAGAGCCTGAGATCCCACATCAGGAGCCTGACCACCTCTCACCTCCACATAGTCCCATGGTTTTTCTTGATGTACCTTCCAGCTCAGCTGGACCATCCACCTCAGTGCCTCCTCCTCCAGTCAGTGGGCCATTCACTCTATCAGATGAGCAGATGCACACCCTAGCATCTGTGATATGCCAGCAGATGAGGGAAGAGATGAGATCAATAGTCTCTGCTGAGTTGGCTCCCACCCGTACCTCACATGAAGCACTTCTACAAGAATTGAAGGAAATCAAAGTTCAGATAGAAGCTACAGCATCAGAATTGGTTCATGTGGGAACAAGTCAAACTTTAAGATCAATTGAGATACAGGCAGACTTGAAGAACATATCAGATGGTCTTCAAGAGTTGACGAGCCCTGGAGGCAATGTGGGCACTGTGGTTGCCCAACTTAGAGGAAAAATTGAAAGGGCAAGTCTTGAGTTTGAAGCACTAGTGGCAGCCTTCCATCAATCTCAGGGAGATCAGTTTAGAACTCTACTGGATTCAATAAATGGATTTATAAAGGCAGCTGCTAGGGCTATTGAGCAACGTCGCCGGTGAAGGACATTTTGTAGACATCTAGGGTTCATCTTTTTGTAAAACCCTAGGCTTATTTGAAACTTCTTTTGTATTAGCAATCAATACTTGTAATGGTTTCCTTTTCAAACTTGTAATGACTTCAAATGATTGCAATAATATATGAATTTCATACACTTCCTTTTGAAACTTTGTGTATGTTTCTAATTCTGTAGTATCAAACTTTGTGTATGCTGCTAATTCTGTGATGTGCCATAAAAATATCATAACATACTTTAAGTGTTCAAATTTGACACTATCCTGCCAACTTATCAATGCATATGAAACAGGGGGAGCACAACTTGTGATAACTGCTTTCAAAAAGTCTGAAATGAATTCCAAACCAAAGGGGGAGTAAAATGAATGATGAATTCATGGATGGCAATAACTTGGAAATCATTGATTGCTTTATCATAATATGAATGCTGAATTCTAATAGGAATTGCGTTTTAGGTACTTAAGGAAAATTTGTCCCCTTCATTGTTGATGACAAAAAGGGGGAGTAGAACCTAGAACCAATATATGGAAACCAATATATGGATATATGGAAACCAATATATGGAATGCAAAATACAAAATTTACACTCATACTTAAAAGTTGAATTAGAAAAGATAAAATTGAAGAATATTGGCTTTAAGATAATTGTCCTTCTGGAAAAGAAAGGGGGAGTCAAAAAGTATTTAGCTTTCAATTGTCTTTAGCATCAATATTTCATTAATTTACATTTTAACTTGATTCAAATTCAGTTGATATGCTAAAATTGCTCAAGAGCTACTAAGATCAATACTTATGCATAAGGATAGAACTGAAAGTTGACTATTTTGAATTATGCACACTGTATCTAGCTCTAACCAAAACACAATACTTGTACATCTGATCAAATACTGTGTATATGTTTAAATTTCGAATTTTGCATATACTCAGTGTTTTGTCATCATCAAAAAGGGGGAGATTGTTGACCCCCTAATGGATTTTGATGAATACAAAACACTAGAGTATAATTCCCTTTATCTTAATAATTTATTTGAGAATTTCAGGTGTTTAATTAAGAATATTGTTAAGAAATGTCTAGGCAAGTTTTCATATTTTTCAAGGATTTATTGAAGAATTTTTGAGATGAAGAAAACAGATCAGGGACAGCCGAGATGTCTCCGGTTTGTCCCAGAGACGTCTCTGGCACGAACAGGAAGAATTGGCACGTCTGGAGACGTCCCCGGCACCTAGCGAGGCGTCTCGCAGGGTCGGAGTCGACTCCCGACTTTGCGGAGTCGACTCTCTCAGAGGCGGCAGAAAGACCAAACTCAAGGGATGCGCGCGAGTCGTCTCCGAAGGACGCGGAGTCGTCCCCACGCATAAAAAGCAAACTTCCCGAGACGTCCCCAGAAAGCGCGGAGTCGACTCTCTCAGGGGATTCCAGAGGACTTGTTTTTCGGTGATAAAGCTACGGAGTCGTCTCCGACGTCGCGGAGTCGTCCCCATGCAAAAAGCGCAAACATCCCGAGACGTCCCCGTAAAGTACCGAGCCGACTCTCTCAGAAAAACAGAAAAACAAGCATTCAAGCTGCTCTTCTTCAGAGACGTCCCCGTAAAGCGCTGAGTCGACTCCAAACAATGTCAAAAGAAATTTTATACAGCCGAGATGTCTCGCGGTCAAGCGGAGACATCTCCGGAGCGCCTGGGACACGACTGACACACTTTTGCAGGTTTGTTTGAATTTCAAATGTTCATATTTTTGTGTCTAACGGATCTATTGCTTTTTGGGCTATAAAAGGGAGCTTTTAAGTGCCTTCCAAAAACTTTTCACCAACCTAACACAAGATCATTCAAGAGAGAAGAAAATGAAAGAGGTTCAAGGGAGTTAGTGCTTTCAAGAGGAGAAATCAAGTGCATTCAAGCTTTTTCATCTGATTTTGTGCTCAACTACTCACTCCCACTCGGCATTCAAAGCTCACATTCAATCCAACGCGATCCACATCGAAAGAACCACCATTACCCACGCTTCCAACGGCAAAAAGGGTTCTTCCGGGTTTTGTTATTTCTCATTGATATATTTGCCTTCTTAAGAGCTTTCAAATTTTTGTGAAACACTCGTTTATTGTGCTTGTTCCAGTCAAGGGACTTGGAACAAGGGATAGGCGTCCTAAGCCTAGGTTAAATTGGGGGATTGTAGGGTTCGTTGTTAGCCCGGTGTAAAACAACGAGTTGGGTAGTGCACTCGCAAAACTACCAGACTGTAATCGCGGATTATAGTGAAATTCCCAAAGGTATTTGGGGAGTGGATGTAGGAGCAGTGGAAGCTCCGAACCACTATAAATCTTCGTGTTTGCGATTGACTGTGCTTATAGCTTTATCTTTACTTTAGCGCATACACTTGTGTGTTTTGTTTTTAATTAGACAAAAAGTTTAAAACACCCAATTCACCCCCCTCTTGGGTGACCATCTCTGGGCAACACCTTTTAAAATAAAAGCATAAAGAGTTTTAAGAAAATCCATCTTCGGTATAGCAAGAAGTGTCTACCTAATTATGCTAACCTAGGGTGCAGTACACCTCATCTTCCTAGGCATGGATTATCTTAGACTACTTTAAGCAACATGAATAATAAATAGCATGCTCAAAGTTTAAACATCATAAAAGAATTTTTCATTGATAATAAGAATTTAAACAAGCTCCAAAATAATAAAGAAAATAAGAACTACAATGCCCTGTAACATTGCTAGAGCTTCATCCAGCCCTAGACTAGACGTTTAGCCGAGCATGGCTTCCGGACGACCTCCCATCTTCAAATGAAATTGATCACCTTCCATTATTCCCAAAATATCCAAAACTATTCTCTTTCCCCCTCCTTTCTCTCTTTTTTTTTTTTTTTGCTTTTTCTCTTCTTCGGCCTCCTCCCCTCCCCGTCTGAAGAACTCTTCTCCCTTTTTATATCCTTCCTGACCGTGGAGGATCGGATTCTTGAAGGAGGATATGCAGGCGATGGATCCGCGGATGAGTAGCTGGATTGGAGGATGCCGATGCTGCTCCAACGCGAAGGACGACGTGGGCGTTGAGAAGATTCTGCGCTGGCTCTCATCTGGACACGCGAGGCAAGGGAGCTTCCATTTGGCTCGGGATTTGGATGGATCACGGAAGACCGCTGGGATTTGGTTCCGAAGCAAGGAAATCTGGAAGAAAAGATCACGAGCATGGTTAAATGCTGGGCGGATTCCGTGGATGATGGAGTTAATCCGAATGGGAGGAAGGTTGCGGATGCTTGCAAGATTTGAGTGCGAACGGGAGGGATCCGGAAGAAAATCTAGGAGAAGATCAAATCTGGAACAAGAAATGAGGGTGATGGTGCTCACGGGATGCTCGGACGCAATTGAACGCGAACGGGAGGGGTCCGGAGGTGATCAAAAATTGGATGCGGCTGAGCTGGGAGGTATGCTCTATTTTGAAACAGGGGGTGTTACGGGGGAACTTAGCCACCATGCCCCACGTGACCGGCACGCGCGCCCGGGAAGACTACGGCTGCCCCTTGATCCAGCAATCCGACCTCGGGTCGGATATCTTCGGCTCCGCAGCCCGACCCCGAGTCGGCTGCCCCTTGATCCAGCAATCTGACCTTGGGTCGGATATCTCCGGCTCCGCAGCCCGACCCCGAGTCGGCTGCCCCTTGATCCAGCAATCCGACCTCGGGTCGGATATCTTCGGCTCCGCGGCCCGACCCCGAGTCGGCTGCCCCTTGATCCAGCAATCCGACCTCGGGTCGGATATCTTCGGCTCCGCAGCCCGACCCCGAGTCGGCTGCCCCTTGATCCAGCAATCCGACCTCGGGTCGGATATCTTCGGCTCCGCAGCCCGACCCCGAGTCGGCTGCCCTTTGATCCAGCAATCCGACCCCGAGTCGGCAGTCTCTGACAACAACAGACTGTTCCCCTGAGGCACGCCGCGGCCCCCTGCTCCACTACTCCCTGCAACGGCCGTATCCGACGCTGTTTCACGATCCCCTGTAACAGCCGTACAAAGCGAAACTCCACTACGCCCTGCCATAGCCGTACCCAGCGCTGCCCCACGACGCCCTGTAACGGCCATGTCAGTGGCAACCCCATCGCGCCACACGATGACCAATCCCCAAAAGAACCCCCCAGCCTGGTATATATACGGCTGGGGGGAAGGGGGAGGGTAAGCAAGATATTCCAGAGTATCATCTTACCTGCTACCTCTCCTTCTCCTTCGATCTTCCCTAACTTGATCGTCGGAGGGCCCCCACTACCCCGGTGGTGGTGCGAGGCTTGCTTGCAGGTTTCCCGGCGGAAGGTGGAGCGCAACCGAAGCAATTCCAAGGGAACCCCGTTCACACCGCTGTGCCAATCGTTCTCGGTTTGAACCCCCAGCAACAGTTGGCGCTAGAAGGAAGGGCCCGGATCTCAGAGCGATCGTAATGGCACGGCGAGGTGGTCGTGGAGCTTCCAATGCTTCCGGTCGCGGGGCCTCTCACGCCTCTGGCCGGAAGGCCGCTGCATCTCCAACACACTCTCAGCAACACTCCACCTCCCCACCGCCCGTTCAGACGGTCGAAGCCGCCCAGTTCGACCAACTAACCCAGCAGGTTCGCACCCTCACGGAGGCGGTGCAGAATTTGCAGGGTGCGATTTTCCGGGCGCCGCAGCGGGCTCAGGAGCCGCCGCGGCCTGAGCATTCACCTGTCCTCCTCAACCCGCGCTCCTTCCTCTCCCATGGGGATGAGCGCCGGTGCGAGGAGGATTCTCGAGCATGCTCCATTCTGCCGGGACCCTCCCACCGGAGCCGCGCGGGGTCCGAGAGGCGGGCCCGGGCGCGTTCCCAGACCCCCCAATCCTCGAGGAACCCACGCTCCAGTCGGTCCCCCTCTCGCCGCTCCTTGTCTCCCACCCACCGGTCGCGCTCCCTGGACCGGCGGGTGGACGATCTCCACCGACAACTCCAGGTCCTGAAGGGCCATTCCAAATATCCCTTCGCCGACTTAGAGATCTCCTCCCAGCCGGCGCTTGCCTCGAGGATCCTGCGGATCCCGAATCCGCCGGGGTTCAAAATGCCGGCGATCGAGCCCTATGACGGGGCGGCGGACCCGCGGGATCACGTCGAGAGTTTCAGGACCCTTATGCTCCTCCACGGAGCATCAGATCCCCTTCTCTGCAAGGCTTTCCCGGCAACCCTCCGTGGCCCGGCGAGGGCATGGTTCGCCGGGCTGGAGGCTGACTCAATCCTGTCCTTCGACCAGTTCACTCGCCTCTTCGTCACTCATTTCGCCGTCAGTAGCCGGCGGCGACTGGTCTCCGACTCCCTCTTTGATGTCCGGCAAAACGAGGGAGAAAGCCTGCGGGATTATCTTACCCGCTTCAACAGGGCTACGCTGGAGGTCCGGAGCCTGAGTCAGGAGGTAGCTCTTTCAGCCCTGAAGCGTGGCTTCCGGAAGGGCAGACTCACCTTCTCCCTGGACAAACGCCTGCCGCGGAGCTTCCCAGAGCTGTTGTCCCGGGCGAACCAGTATGCGGACGCCGAGGAGGCGGCCGCCCACCGGAGCAAGGAGGCCGCAGAGATCCCTCCAAAGCTTGGGAAGAAAAGACGGAAAGAGGCACGCCAGAGGAGGAGCCCGACGCCCCAGCGTCGGCGCAGAAGCCCGTCGCCGGCGAAGAACCACGGCGCCCCATGCCCTCGTTCTCCGCCCCGACGTTTCAACCGGTACACCCCTCTCCTGACTCCCCGGGCTAAGATCCTTATGGAGATCAAGGGGCGGGAGGACCTCCCGGCCCCGAGACAGATGCGGAAGATCCCTGGGAAGAGGCCCTCCCGGGCGTACTGTGAGTACCACCGAGACCACAGCCACGACACGGAAGACTGCTTCCAGCTTCGGGACGAGATCGAGGCTCTCATCCGCCGGGGGCGTCTCGGTCGATATGTGAGCGACCGACGTCCCCCCGCAGACCCGCGTCCGGCCGACCCGGCTCCTCCGGGGCCTCGGGAGCAGAATCGACCCGTTGCGGGCGTGATCCACACTATCACTGGGGGCTGCCCCCGACCCGTGAGGAACGCAGGGGGCTCGACGGAGGCGTCAGGGGCGGCCGTCGCAAAGAGGCAGAGGGTCGGCAACGTAATCACTTTTTGTGATGAGGATGTAAAGGGGGTTCAGACCCCCCACGATGACGCCATGGTAATCTCCCTCACCATGGCAAACTATGATGTAAGGCGTGTTCTTGTGGATAGTGGAAGCTCAGCTGATATCTTGTTTTACGAGGCCTTCCAAAAGCTGGGCTTGTCCAGACAATTGTTGCACAAAATGTCCACCCCCCTCGTAGGATTCACCGGTGACGCTGTCCCGGTGGAAGGTGTCGTTGAGCTGCCTGTGACTGCGGGCGTCGCACCCGCAGAAGCCACGGTGCGACTCGGATTCTTGGTCGTCCGTGTTCCCTCGGCTTACAACGCTATCCTCGGACGACCCGGGCTGAACGCCCTTCGTACGGTGGTCTCCACGTACCACTTGCTCATGCGGTTCCCCACGACGGTCGGGATCGGGGAGGTCCGAGGTGACCAACCGACAGCACGACAATGTTTCTTAGCGACCCTCAAAGGGAAGAAGCCCGCAGAAGCCCTAAGCGTCGAGTCCCTTGATGCCAGAGACGAGGTGGCCTTGCGGCAGGGGGAGCCGGCCGAGGGTGTGGTCGAAGTTCCCCTCGAGGAAGGCCGCCGGGACCGGGCGGTCCGGGTCGGCGCCAATCTCGACCCGGGAGCTCGGGCCCGGTTGGTGGAATTCCTCCGAGCCAATGCCGATGTATTTGCCTGGTCGGCGGCCGATGTACCTGGGATCGACCCGGAGGTCATCTCTCACGCCCTCAACGTCGACCCGACCCACCGGCCAGTGAAGCAGAAGAAGAGACACTGTGCTCCGGATCGGATCCGGGTGATCGACCAGGAGGTAGACAAACTCTTGGAGGCAGGATTCATAAGGGAGGTGAGTTACCCCGAGTGGCTGGCAAATGTCGTACTTATCCGGAAGGCGAGCGGGAAGTGGAGGATGTGCGTCGACTATACCGACCTGAACAAGGCGTGCCCCAAGGATAGCTTTCCGCTTCCGCGGATAGACCAACTGGTCGACGCGACTTCCGGACATCAGCTGCTGTCTTTCATGGACGCCTTCTCCGGTTACAACCAGATAATGATGGCCCCACAGGACGAGGAGAAAACTGCCTTTATAACAGACCGGGGGCTGTACTGCTACAAGATAATGCCCTTCGGTCTGAAGAATGCTGGCGCCACTTACCAGCGCCTCGTCAACAAAATCTTCAAAGAGCAAATCGGCCGGAATATGGAGGTGTACGTGGACGATATGCTGGTGAAGAGCCGCCAGGCAGACCAGCACATCGTGGATCTGGAGGAGACTTTCACCACCTTGCAGAAGTTTCGCATGAAGCTGAACCCAGCGAAGTGCGCCTTTGGCGCTTCGGCCGGGAGGTTCCTCGGTTTCATTGTCAACCAGCGGGGTATCGAAGCCAACCCGGACAAAATCAAGGCCATCCAAGGTATGTCCCCTCCGACCAAAGTGAAGGAGGTTCAGGAGCTCGCTGGAAGGGTCGCCGCGCTCGGACGATTTGTGGCAAAATCGGCCGAACGCTGCCAACCATTCTTCAAGGTGTTAAAACGCCCGAAAGACTTCCTCTGGACGGCCGAATGTCAAGCAGCATTCGACCAGCTCAAGGAATACCTGGCGTCTCCTCCCCTGCTGTCCAAGCCGCAAGAAGGGGAGATGCTCTACCTCTATCTGGCGGTCTCCCCAACCGCGGTCAGTGCGGTGCTGGTTCGGGAAGAGGCAAAGCTCCAGAAGCCCGTGTACTACATCAGCCGGGTCCTACGGGATGCCGAGGCGCGGTATACGAAGGCTGAAAAGATCGCCTTCGCGCTGCTGACCGCGACCAGGAGGCTCCGCCCTTATTTCCAGGCCCATTCTGTCACCCTCTTAACTGATCAACCACTACGACAGATTCTCAGCAACTCCGAAAATGCGGGACGGCTGGTGAAGTGGGCAATAGAACTCGGTGAGTTCGACATCCGCTACCAGCCTCGGCCCGCCATCAAGGCCCAGGTGCTCGCGGACTTCCTCGCTGAGTGCACGGTGCAGGTGGCGGAACCTAGACCGCCGAAAACGTCCAGCCTCGACCTCCCGACCTAGACGCTTCACATCGATGGGTCGTCGAACCCCGAGGGTGGAGGGGCCGGGCTGGTCCTTACCAGTCCTGATGGAGTGATAGCCGAGTATGCCTTGAGGTTTGGATTTCCAGTGACCAACAACGAGGCGGAGTACGAGGCCCTAGTCGCGGGACTCAAACTCGCCGGGGAGCTCGGCATCCGGCGTTTGAAGGTCTTCACCAACTCCCAGCTGGTGGTCGGGCAGGTCCGTGGGGAGTTCGAGGCCCGGAGCCCGACCATGCAGAACTACGTCCGGAAGGTGCAAGCACTCATTCCTGACCTCGGCAGCGTCGACCTCCAGCAGGTCCCCAGAAGCGAAAATGCCAGGGCCGACAGGTTGTCCCGCTTGGTGGGCGCAGAGGCGCGCAACCTGTCGAGGGCAATCTACCTAGAGACCCTAGATGCCCCGAGCATCGGCGAGGCTGGGGCGGTGATGGCGATTGACCCGGAGCCGTCTTGGATGGACCCGCTCGTCGCCTACCTCGCCGAAGGGATCCTCCCTGAAGACGAAGATCAAGCTCGGCGACTTGTCAGGAAGTCCGCCCACTACGTACTCTATGAAGGGAGGCTGTATCGGACCTCGTTCACCGCCCCCCTCTTAAGGTGCCTCCGCCCCTTGGAGGCGGCCTACGTCCTCGGCGAAGTCCACGAGGGCGTCTGCGGATCGCACTCGGGGCTAGGTCCTTGGCGCACAAGATCATGAGGCAAGGCTATTATTGGCCTACCTTGTTGGAGGACTCAAAGGATCACGTACGGAAATGCGACGCCTGCCAGCGCCACGCCAACGTCCAGAGAGTCCCTTCTGTCCCCTTGGCACCAATCACCGCACCCTGGCCCTTCTCACAGTGGGGAATGGATATCCTCGGACCGTTCCCCGTCGCTTCCGCCCAGCGGAAATTCTTGATTGTTGTAATCGACTACTTCACCAAGTGGGTGGAGGCGGAGCCGCTGGCCACTATCACGGAGGCGCAAGTCCGGAAGTTCGTAAAGAAAAACATCATTGTCCGATTTGGGATACCCCGGGTCCTCATCTCGGATAATGGTCGACAGTTCGACAACAAGCATTTTCGTGACTTCTGCGAGGAGTTCGGGATCGAGCATCGGTTCACATCTGTGTCGCATCCCCAAACCAACGGTGAGGCCGAAGTGACAAATCGGACAATCCTCCAAGGAATTAAGGCGCGAATCGGTCGGACGAGGCAAGCTTGGGTCGAAGAACTCGAGAACGTCCTTTGGGCGTATCGGACCACGCATCGGACCCCTACCGGAGAGACGCCTTTCGGCCTAACCTATGGCACGGAAGCGGTCGTCCCCGTGGAGCTCGGACTCCCCTCGCCCCGGGTGGCCGCGCACCGACCCGAGGCCAATTCGGAGCAGCTCCGAGGGAACCTGGACCTCTTGGAAGAAGCGAGGGAAATGGCGCAGGTCCGGATGGCGATGTATCAGCGGAGGGTGGCCCGGTATTATAACTCCAAGGTCCGACCAAAACTTTTCAGAATCGGAGATCTGGTGCTAAGGCGGGCCAAAGCATCTCAGCCCGCGGAAGGTGGGAAGCTGGCGCCAAATTGGGAAGGCCCGTATAGGGTTCGCTGGGTAAACCGACCTGGCTCCTACCAGTTGGAGGCACTAGATGGTCGAGAAATTCCAAGGAGCTGGAATTCCGCTAACCTGCGGGTATATTACCAGTAGAAAGACAAAGCCAGAAAGACAGCTCAAAAAATATATAGTTCTTTTCATTTCAATAATTCCTGGTTACAATGGCGTGTTCGTGTGATTACAAAGAATTCCCAGAGGGGGATTGGGGAGTAAAGAAACTAAGGAAGAGGTGGGGACTCCGTGGAGCTGAAGATCTGGGATCCCGAACCCTCCGCCCGAAGCAGTTGCAATCCCACTGGCCGTGGGTGCTTCCCCCCGGAGGCGCCATCGACGCCTCACGCAAAAGACGAAGAGCCGGCGCAGACGAAGAAGAAGTTCACACTGCTTCTAGAGGAACGCCACCTCCAAGCGATATTCCGGTCCTCCCTAGGAGAAGGGGAGGAAAGGAATATAAGGGAGAAGAGCGCGAGGAGGCGTGATCCCGGATGAAACGCCTAGAGCGGAGTTCCACCGGGGAGAATCCTCCCGTTGATCCCAGATGAAACGGCTAGTTGGTGGAAGTCGCGAGGGGCGCGCCTCCCGTTCCTCCGGCTGAGATTTCCCAGCCACGCGCCGGAGAGGAGGTCCACGATCCATGGCAACCTGAACAGCTCCGGCTTGGCAGGCTCCACCGCACCTGCGCTTATATTTATAGCCAAACTGTGGCCCCCCGGTCGTTCCGATGCGGGTGGCTCCAATAAATGCGGGCACATCGAATCCGGAGCCGTTCCGGCTCTCGAGGTTTATCCCTCCACGATCTCCTAGGCATCATTCTCCTTAATTGCATTCTTCGTGCAGGACACTCTGGACGGCGTGTATCCCGCGGCCCACGTATCTCCGCACGCGCCCAGGCCGCATCCGCCTCGAAGAACGCGCGTATCGCGGCCGCTTTACTGGCACTCCTCGCAAGCAGCAACTGGCCGGTCCGATTTTTCAGGTAACGCCTCAATTAGCATTTAATGGCCTTCTAGTGTTCCCCAGGCGACGCTTCGAGAGGGGGAGAAACACGATCGCAGCTGGCCACGGAGAAACCCCGTCGAGCGGCAAGTGACAGGCGCGTGGCCAACGAGCGGAATTCCCCGAGGCTCGGCCCTCGGATGCCAGGCTAACCCGATGATCATCCCGGGAGCAGACTAGCCTGAAGCCCCGACCGGTCGCCTCGGCTTGCGCCAGCCTTGGCCGACCAACGAGCGGAATTCCCCGAGGCTCGGCCCTCGGATGCCAGGCTAACCCGATGATCATCCCGGGAGCAGACTAGCCTGAAGCCCCGACCGGTCGCCTCGGCTTACGCCAGCCTTGGCCGACCAACGAGCAGAATTCCCCGAGGCTCGGCCTTCGGATGCCAGGCTAACCCGATGATCATCCCGGGAGCAGACTAGCCTGAAGCCCCGACCGATCGCCTCGGCTTGCGCCAGCCTTGGCCGACCAACGAGCAGAATTTTCCGAGGCTCGGCCCTCGGATGCCAGGCTAACCCGATGATCATCCCGGGAGTAGACTAGCCTGAAGCCCCGACCGGTCGCCACGGCTTGCGCCAGCCTTGGCCGACCAACGAGCGGAATTCCCCGAGGCTCGGCCCTCGGATGCCAGGCTAACCCGATGATCATCCCGGGAGCAGACTAGCCTGAAGCCCCGACCGGTCGCCTCGGCTTGCGCCAGCCTTGGCCGACCAACGAGCGGAATTCCCCGAGGCTCGGCCCTCGGATGCCAGGCTAACCCGATGATCATCCCGGGAGCAGACTAGCCTGAAGCCCCGACCGGTCGCCTCGGCTTACGCCAGCCTTGGCCGACCAACGAGCGAAATTTTCCGAGGCTCGGCCCTCGGATGCCAGGCTAACCCGATGATCATCCCGGGAGCAGACTAGCCTGAAGCCCCGACCGGTCGCCTCGGCTTGCGCCAGCCTTGGCCGACCAGCGGAAGAATTTCCTGAGGCCCAACCCTCGGATGCCTGGCCTAGCGCCGGAAGAATTTCCTGAGGCCTAACCCTCGGATGCCTGGCCTAGCGCCGGAAGAATTTCCTGAGGCCTAACCCTCGGATGCCTGGCCTAGCGCCGGAAGAATTTCCTGAGGCCCAACCCTCGGATGCCTGGCCTAGCGCCGGAAGAATTTCCTGAGGCCCAACCCTCGGATGCCTAGCCTAGCGTCGGAAGAATTTCTTGAGGCCTAACCCTCGGATGCCTGGCCTAGCGCCGGAAGAATTTCCTGAGGCCTAACCCTCGGATGCCTGGCGTAGCGCCGGAAGAATTTCCTGAGGCCTAACCCTCGGATGCCTGGCCTAGCGCCGGAAGAATTTCCTGAGGCCCAACCCTCGGATGCCTGGCCTAGCGCCGGAAGAATTTCCTGAGGCCTAACCCTTGGATGCCTGGCCTAGCACCGGAAGAACTTCAAGAGTCAGGAGTCGGCGAGACGCTACCAAGAGTTAAGAAGAGGAAGGACGAAAGTGAAATGAGGAAACACTCTGTTTGCATTAACTTTCGTTGCATCAGGGCCGAGACCCATACAACATGGCAAAACGCCAACATACAAAGAAAAGAACAAAGAAAAGTACAGAGAGTCAGTTTGGAGGAACCCCTGAGTCGGGAACGGCGAGCACGTCCACGAAGGGTGGGGAGACGGTTGGAGAATCGGCAGGCAATGGCATCGGAGGGGAGTCGAGGAGGGAGACCCCACTCAGGTCAATTCCGGGGTATTTAGCGGACACCCTTGCCAGGCCTTCATCGAAGCCTAAGGCAAAGGAGTCGGACCCCGCGTCCGACATGTCACGGATGAACTCGGCGGACTGACGATAGG
Source organism: Phoenix dactylifera (assembly GCF_009389715.1). NCBI lineage: Eukaryota > Viridiplantae > Streptophyta > Magnoliopsida > Arecales > Arecaceae > Phoenix > Phoenix dactylifera. The sequence continues at coordinate 11,626,722 of NC_052394.1, read as the reverse complement.
CCTGTACCGCCTGACGCCCGATCTCCGCGCTCTTCTCGGCCAGCGCAGCCTCCGCTCGCTCCGTAATCTGAGCTTTCGCTTTCATGACCTTCGCCACAATCCGGTCGTCCGCCTCGGAGGAGACCCTCAGCAGATCGGCCCGAGCCTCCATGTGCCTCGCCTCGGCAGCGACGCGAGCAGCCTCAGCCTCCTCCAAGCGCGAATGAAGCTCCTGGTTGCTCGCACGAGTCCCCACCAAGGCCGACTCCAATTTGGCCAGCTTGGTTTCAAGAGATCGGGTTCGGTTGCGGGCGTTGTCGGCCGACTGCTGGGCCTTCTCCCACCTCTCCCGGAAGTCGGCAGCCTTCCGGGACTGCTTTTCGGCCCGCTCCTCCGCCTTCCTGATCTCGCTTTCGAGACCCGAGGCAACCTTGAGTTGCTCCTGAGCATCCAACAGTTGCCTCTCGAGGACGGCGAAGCCGAGTGCCCGCTCTTCGGCCACCTGGAGCCTCATTTCGAGGTCCCTGGTCGTCCTCCCCGCCGCAGCCTGGCCTCCCTCCTCTACAGCTTTCAGTCGGCTCTCGGTCCTCGCCAGAAGCCTCGCCTGTTCCTCGTGGCTCTCCTCCAGGCGGATCATGTACTGGGCGAGCTAAGAGATAGGAAAAATGAGAGCGTCAGACGGGGATCAACAGAGCCTATAAACGACGAAAGCGACCAAAAGAACACTCACCGACATGAGACAGACGCAGCTGGCAGCTCCGACTTCAGGGATGCTCATCTGCCGGACCTGCCTACGGTCCCTCTCCAGCAGCACCGTCTCGACGAGGTTTTGGGCGCCAGCGAAAGTGAAGGCCGACCCCGACTTCGCCCCAGAGCCGGACGGTGGTTCTGCGGCCTTACCCTTACCCATCGCTTGGGAGAGAGTCATGCCAACCGTGCGCGGGGCAGGAGCCGCGCCAGAGATCGACAGGGTCCCGCTCGGCCGGGGCCTCGGCGCGCCCCCCCTTCTCGTAACATCCGAAGCCGACCGAGTCGAAGATCGGGCTGGGGACCGACTGCGTCCGACCCGGCCGCCCCGGGCGCGCTCGGATGACACCTCCGGAAAAACGATAGTCTCATCACCGGAGGGCTGATACGGCGTCAACTGTCGGTCCGAGCCCGCGGCGTCCCCCTGATCGATGGGCCCGGACCCGTCTGTCGGCGTCGGAGTCGCCTGCTGGCGGGGCTTCTTCGCCGGTGGGACCCCGCTCGGAGGAGTCCGTTTCTTCCTCCAGACCGCTTCCAGTAGGGACGCCCTACTAACAGCCATTGCCTTGTCCGACTGCATGACGTCGTCGATTTCTGCAAAAAGGACGAGATGGTTAGAAACTAAGAAACCGATGGAAAGAAGAAAGGAAAGAGGAGAAAAGAGCTAAAAAAGAAGAAGTGGTGGCGGGCTCATGGTCGGCGGGGACCGAGCTCAGACCGACGTTCACCAAGGCATCCTCGGAAATAAGGCTAGCCACCGGGGGGAGCCGGCCCTCGGCAACCAACCCCCTCAAGACGGCGACGCCATCGGACTCCTCCCTCGACAACCTCGATAGGCCGATCGGGGACTTCATCGGCGTCTCCCAGGTTGTCCCGATTCCCCAAGAGGGATCTACGTCGATGAAAAAGAAACGCTCCTTCCAGCCATGAATGGAGGAAGGAGCCTCCTTGACGAGGCCGCACCCTCGCCGCGCCGCAAAGCACCACCACCCTCTGTCCCGGGGGTGGCCGTTCAGGCCATAGCATTCCCAAAAGACGTTCAGGGTGGCGGGAACCTCGTGCATGCGGCAGAGAACCTAGAAGGCCGTCAGGGTACGCCATGAGTTCGGCACCAGTTGCGTCGGCGCCACTCTTAAACCTCGAAGCACCTGCACGACTAAGTCCGAGAGGGGAAGGCGGAACCCAGCCCGAAGGATGTCCTCATTGATGGCGACCTTCCCTGGAGGAGGATGGGACATCCTCTCCTCAGGCCCCGGGAGCGTAACGTTGCAGGTTTCGGAAAGGTGGTACCGGGCCACGAACCTATCTAGGTCTTCGGGGACCAGCTCCGACTGAATGCGGTCTGCTCTTACTTCGTCCATCCCTAACGGCCAGTGAATCTACGGTCAAGACGGGGTCAAGAGGGGAGAAGGGACCGGAACGACTGGGGTACACTAATACGAAAGGAGAAAGTACGGAGGGCCCTAAATTGCAGAGTGGGGCAACTCACCGGAAGGGAAGGAAGAACGGCTCCGAGAGCGCCAAAGGAGGAGCGAACGAACAGTCCGACGGCAACGGCAGCAGCACAAGGAAGAAACTCGAGGATGCCTGTGAAGAGAAAGGCTGACGGGGGAGGGCCCCCGGTTAAATAGGCGGAAAGGCGGGTGACGCCTCGGTGGCGCCAGAGGACGCCTGGCTGCCGAAGGTTCGTTCGCGCTCCAAAGGCGAATCGACGCCATTAAGGAAGGATGTCCGCCGAAATCCGCAGACCGCCAGATCAGCGACAACCGCCATACGCCGTAAAGAAGGCGGGGAGCTCGAAGCACGCGCGCCTTTCCGAGGGATGGCGGCAATCTCGAAGCATCACTCCCTTCACCCGTTCCCCTCCTGGTTCCAGGCTCGGAAGTGGGGGGCTACTGTTACGGGGGAACTTAGCCACCATGCCCCACGTGACCGGCACGCGCGCCCGGGAAGACTACGGCTGCCCCTTGATCCAGCAATCCGACCTCGGGTCGGATATCTTCGGCTCCGCAGCCCGACCCCGAGTCGGCTGCCCCTTGATCCAGCAATCCGACCTTGGGTCGGATATCTCCGGCTCCGCAGCCCGACCCCGAGTCGGCTGCCCCTTGATCCAGCAATCCGACCTTGGGTCGGATATTTCCGGCTCCGCAGCCCGACCCCGAGTCGGCTGCCCCTTGATCCAGCAATCCGACCTTGGGTCGGATATCTTCGGCTCCGCAGCCCGACCCCGAGTCGGCTGCCCCTTGATCCAGCAATCCGACCTCGGGTCGGATATCTTCGGCTCCGCAGCCCGACCCCGAGTCGGCTGCCCCTTGATCCAGCAATCCGACCTTGGGTCGGATATCTTCGGCTCCGCAGCCCGACCCCGAGTCGGCTGCCCCTTGATCCAGCAATCCGACCTCGGGTCGGATATCTTCGGCTCCGCAGCCCGACCCCGAGTCGGCTGCCCCTTGATCCAGCAATCCGACCCCGAGTCGGCAATCTCTGACAACAACAGACTGTTCCCCTGAGGCACGCCGCGGCCCCCTGCTCCACTACTCCCTGCAACGGCCGTATCCGACGCTGTTTCACGATCCCCTGTAACAGCCGTACAAAGCGGAACTCCACTATGCCCTGCCATAGCCGTACCCAGTGCTGCCCCACGACGCCCTGTAACGGCCATGTCAGTGCCAACCCCATCGCGCCACACGATGACCAATCCCCAAAAGAACCCCCCAGCCTGGTATATATGCGGCTGGGGGGGAAGGGGGAGGGTAAGCAAGATTTTTCAGAGTATCATCTTACCTGCTACCTCTCCTTCTCCTTCGATCTTCCCTAACTTGATCGTCGGAGGGCCCCCACTACCCCGGTGGTGGTGCGAGGCTTGCTTGCAGGTTTCCCGGCGGAAGGTGGAGCGCAACCGAAGCAATTCCAAGGGAACCCCGTTCACACCGCTGTGCCAATCGTTCTCGGTTTGAACCCCCAGCAACAGGGGGAAAATGTACGGATTTGAGCCGTGAGCTAGGATGCTGTGATACGATCGAGATGCGGGTTATTCGTGGAAGGAGATTTGAGTGGATAAGCTTGCTTCGGTTTGCTGTGAAGGAAAGGGATGATCTGCCGATTTGAATCGCGGAAGCGGGGGAGGGGAGGACGTGGAACAGGGGATTCTTATCCGTGGGAGATGAAAATGTTTAGATTCAGAATCGGATGAAAATAAATCTTTGGGAAGACGGTGCTTGGCTTGCGGATGCTGGGAGGATTGCATTGCGGGAGGAGATCACGTTTGGAGCAAAGAATCTGGGAGGACGGGGTTGAATGGGAATGGGAGTGATCATGCGGCTTGTTCTGAAACAGGGGAGGAGAAGAGAATAAATAATGATGTGGGAGATGAATGCGTGAGGGGTGATATGAGAATTATTAAATAATGATGTGGGAGATGAATGCGTGAGGGGTGATATGAGAATTATTATATATATATTATCTCTTTTTTTAGAAAGGTAGTTGGGGTCCACTCGTGTAGGTTGGGAGGGCTCTGTTCAGAAAGAAAGTTTGGATACGTGAAGAAAATGGGAGAGGCCTCTGTTTTGTTAAGTTGGGAAGCTTGGTGCACACGGAAAAGATGACGTGGACAAAGGGATGGGTAACTTCATGCAAATGGGGAAGAAAGCAATCCACACATGGAACTGATTGGGACTAATTCGTGAATGGGGTGACTCGACCTGCACACACATTAGACTAAATCAATATAGAAAATTAAACCAAACTTGAATTACCTCTAATAATTTATTAAAATGCAATGACGAGGGAAAACACATTTTCTTCTGTTAATATTTAAAATATGTGCATAACAATAATAATAAGTGCTATGTAAAATAGATAAATTTGTACATTATTTAGCGCTTATCACACCCCCAAACTTATATTTTGCTAGTCCTCGAGCAAAATAGAAGAGAAATTAACTCACTTTCGCAGGAATCACGATTGCATTTACCATATGCAACAAGGCTTTAAACCCCTAGGTTACCCTAATGGACGAGTTATAGTCTCGTGAGAGTTTCCAGTGAAGATACCCACAAACTTCAATATTAAAATAAATCATTTATTGTTATGATTTTTTTTACTTTTATTTTATTTTATATTTTATTATTATTATTATTATTATTATCGATTGATCTATGAAGTGAAAATCAAATTCCAAATGCATACTAGCTAAGAATTTGAAAAACTCCCCTTTTTTTATATTAAAATCTAATTTAAGATACATAAATGATAAGAATTTCAAAGTACACACGGTTTTATTTACTAAATCAGCACAAATTCTAGGTTAGTATGCAATCTAAGTTAAAGTTATTAAGTTTCCGTTTAGGAAGTTGTAAGACTCATTTATACTGGAGTGCTCGGTGAAATCTGGACCATACACAAGCTAAAAGTTCGGATCTCCAAAATATTGCTAATACTAGTAGTTTCCAAGGATTGGTCGAAAGGACCTGCTCACTGATTCAAAATCATCTTATCTGCAGGATTTCGAGAGTTGTGGATGTTTACTTTAGTACCTCACGGGCTTTATCTGGGATATTCCAGTTTACTCGAATTTTTACAACGACGGCTTTCACACTATTGTCTTTTTCAAGGTCAATACAGCATTTTTTTTTCTTAATATTTTTTCATTGAAGGTAAGAATTCTTTTCAAAAAGATATATAAATTGTGCACTTTTACTCTTGTGGTGATTTCTCCATGTAACGAGTAATCAGTCGACAACTCTCACACCAGTTGGCATAAGGTATCGGGCATCAAGACTCCCCTACGGACTTATGCTCGAAGTCCTCATCACAAGCCCACTTGACCTTTGACAATAGGTAGCCCTTTTCGATGTTCCTGACTAAATCCATTTTCATTGATGATGATTTTTTTTTTTTTTGGATTAGATAAGTATGATTCATCAGGGTCCAAGGTTGCTACCATACTCTCAACATAATGTCGAGCCTAGATCTTAGAAGAGTCGGCCAGTGTGTAGTGAAATTCCAAAGTATTAATTAGCTTACAACTCCCTAAGAGAGACTTAATAAAAAGAACTTAAATTTGTATTACTTCCGTCTAGTCATTGGGCTTTTTAGATTTTATATACCCTGTGTGTTTATCATTCTCACATTCATGTATAGAAATTAGGTATATATATATATATTAAATTTTTTTTTAAGATCATAAAAATGAACACAATTTTTTAAAAGATATTTTTATTTTTTTATTTTTTTCGATAAACCTGACATTATGAAGTGAAAACGAATGCAAGAGATGCAAACAAAAAAAATAATTAAAAATACTTAAAAATACCCCCAAACCTAAACCTAACATTGTCCTCAATGTTAAAGAAAATTAAAAGAATTAGGTTGCCTCCCATTAAGCGCTAAGTTTATTGTCTTCAGCCAGACATAGTGCATCCTTAATTATTTTGATAAACAGGGTTCGTCAAATTAAGGGATTTGATCAATTGTCCATCGGTAACACAGTCCACATAAGGTTTTAACCTTTGGCCATTGACTTTTAAAACATGTCCACCATTAAGGTGTTGGATCTCTACTGCACCATAAGAAAAAATCTTTTTCACTACGAATGGTCCATCCCACCTAGAGCGAAGTTTACCCGGGAAGAGTCGCAACTTGGAATTGAATAGCCAAACCTTTTGACCAGGTTCGAAGGACTTACGGTTAATATTTTTATCATGAAAAGCCTTAGTCCTTGCTTTATAAATTTTAGCATTTTCATAAGCCTCATTGCGCAATTCTTCAAGTTCACTTAGTTGGAGTTTTCGGTGAGGACCAGCTACTGCCATGTCTAAGTTAAACTTTTTGATAGCCCAGAAAGCTCTATGTTCAAGTTCTACTGGTAAGTGACAAGCTTTTCCAAAAACTAATCGGTAGGGAGACATGCCAATAGGAGTTTTGTAGGCAGTACGGTAGGCCCAGAGTGCATCATTTATCCTTTGAGACCAATCTTTCCTATCGGGACGTACCGTTTTTTCTAAGATGTGTTTTAACTCCCTATTGGACACCTCGACTTGTCCACTTGTTTGGGGATGGTATGGGGTAGCAACTTTGTGGGTGATGTTATATTTGCGAGCCAAAGCCTCGAAAGACCGGTTGCAAAAATGAGATCCCCCATCACTGATGATGGCTCGGGGTGTGCCAAAACGACAAAAGATGTTTTCATGTAAAAATTTAACCACAACCTTATAGTCATTAGTTTTAGTGGCGACAGCTTCTACCTATTTTGAAACATAATCAACCCCTACAAGAATATATTCGAAACCAAAGGATGGTGGGAAAGGGCCCATGAAGTCAACACCCCATACATCAAAGATTTCTACAATTAAAATAGGATTGAGAGGCATCATATCTCTACGGAAGATGGTCCCCATCCGTTGGCACCGTTCACAAGTTTGGGAAACGTTATGGGCATCTTTGAAAAGTGTGGGCCAATAAAATCCACTCTGTAAAATTTTTGCTGCAGTTTTTCTGCCCCCAAAATGTCCCCCACAAGCTTGTGAATGGCAGAATGAAAGAATACTTTGAAATTCACATTCGGGGACACATCGACGGATTACTTGATCGGGACAATACTTGAATAGATCGGGATCATCCCAATAATAGAACTTTACTTGTGAAAAGAATTGGTTCTTGTCTTGAGTTGACCATCAGGAATTCGTCCTATGGCAAGGTAATTTACTATGTTTGCAAACCATGGCATTTTCATTCCTTGTACCCCAAATAATTGTTCATCTGGGAAAGCATCATGTAAGGGTGAGGTATTCTTAGAGGGCTCAAGAAGAATCCTAGATAAGTGGTCTGCTACGACATTTGCAGTTCCTTTCTTGTCACGAATTTTTAGGTCAAATTCTTGTAGTAAAAGAATCCATCGAATCAGACGGGGTTTGGTGTCCTTCTTTGCAAGAAGGTGTCGAAGGGCAGCATGATCAGTGAATACGGTAATCTTGGATCCTATTAGGTAAGATCAAAACTTGTCTAGCGCGAATACTACAGCTAGCAATTCTTTCTCAGTGGTGGTGTAGTTCAATTGTGCATCTGAGAGTGCTTTACTAGTGTAGTAGATGACATGAGGTACCTTATCTAGCCGTTGCCCTAAAACTGCCCCAATGGCATAGTCGGATGCGTCACACATCAGTTCAAATAGAAGGGTCCAATTAGGAGGCCGTATGATAGGTGCAGTGGTCAATTTCGAGCGAAGATTTTCAAATGCCTCTTTGCATGCTTCATTAAAGACAAAGGGAGTGTCCTTGGCAAGAAGATTGCACAAGGGTTTGGAAATTTTACTGAAATCCTGAATGAAGCGACGGTAGAAACCAGCATGGCCAAGGAATGATCGGATTTGTTTCACAGTTTTAGGTGGAGGGAGATTGGAAATAAGATCGACTTTGGCTTTATCTACTTCAATGCCCCTATTGGACATGATGTGTCCTAAAACTATGCCTTCTTGAACCACGAAATGGCTCTTTTCCCAACTTAATACTAGGTTGGTCTCCTTACATCTTTTCAAAACTAAGGTCAAATTGTCCAGACAATCGTCAAAAGATAGGCCAAAAACTGAGAAATCATCAATGAAAACTTCTAGAAAGTTTTCCACCATATCTGAAAAAATGGCCATCATGCATCGTTGAAAAGTTGCGGGTGCATTGCATAGTCCAAAAGGCATCCTCCTATATGCAAATGTCCCAAATGGACAAGTAAAGGTGGTTTTCTCTTGATCGTCCGGGTAAACAGGTACTTGATTATATCCAGAATAACCATCTAAGAAGCAGTAGAAACCTTGATCAGCCAACCGTTCCAAAATTTGATCTATAAAAGGTAGAGGGAAATGGTCCTTCCTAGTCATTGAATTAAGTTTTCTGTAGTCAATGCACACGCGCCAACTCGTGGTTGTGCGTGTTTGTATCAATTCTCCTTCCGTATTTTCAACCACAGTGATACCTGATTTCTTGGGTACCACTTGTGTCGGACTCACCCACTTACTATCAGAAATTGGGTAAATGATTCCGGCATCTAATAAGTTCACAACTTCTTTCTTGACTACCTCCTTCATGTTAGGATTGAGTCTTCTTTGCATTTCTCGGGTGGGCTTTGCATCATCTTCGAGGTGAATTCGATGCATGCATATGGAGGGATCAACCCCTTTCAAATCGGCTACAGACCATCCTATGGCATGTTTATTCTCTTCTAGTACCCTTAAAAGTTTACCCTCATGTTCAGTAGATAAGTTGGCCGCGATGATTGCAGGGAGGGTATCTTCTGGTCCTAGAAAGGCATACTTAAGAGTTGTCGGAAGTGGCTTTGAGGATGATAGTGTTATTTTGATGATTAACAAGCAACAATCAAAAGTATGCTACAAGTTAATTCGATACTTCATTTATAAGTCTGTTACTCTCAGTATATTTGTATAAATGCATTTCATTGTTTATTTGGATGAATCTAACCTTGAGTTGCAGCAAAGTGTGGATTGAGTCGACCCCAAGGATGATTGGGTCGACCCCGGTACATCAAGAAAGCATTTGGCACACTTCTGCAAAAATGGCACAGATGAACAGTAAGTTGGGTCGATCCAAGAAAAGCATGAGTCGACCCAAACCTCAAGCCTCTCAAATACATGACAGAAAATGGCTCTCTGGAAATACTGAGAGGGTCGACCCAAGATGAAGTTGAGTCGACCCAAGCTTGAGTCGACCCAAGCACTGAGAGGGTCGACCCAAAGACAATGACAGAATACATGACAGAAAAGGTTCTCTAGAAATCCTGAGAGGGTCGACCCAAGAATAAGTTGAGTCGACCCAACTGAACCTTGAGTCGACCCAAAGAAATGTTGAGTCGACCCAAGTGAAGGAAGGCTGAATTGCATGTTTCTGTGGTTCTGAGAGGGTCGACCCAAGGAAAGGTTGAGTCGACCCAAGTGAAAGTTGGGTCGACCCAAGGACAGGTTGAGCCGACCCAAACACGGGCAGAAGCATAACGGCTAGTTCTGCAGAAGTACTTTTTGTCCTTCCAACAGTGAGTAACGGCTAGTTTTTGAATTCTAACCATTGGGGCTTGTCCAATGGATGAAGGAAACTATTTAAAGTGGCACTATTCATCAGAGAGAATATCCTTTTTGCAAAATATCAAAGAGTACACAAGAAAGATAAAGTGCCCTAATCTTCTACATTCAAGTGCTTCATTCAAGAGTCAAAAGAAAGTGGTTGAGCAGATTCCAAGAGTCATTAAGAGCTCCATCCACCCTTGAAGAGTGAAGCATCCTTGACAAAGAAGAGAGAAGTCACATCAAGCGATAACTATTCTCTAAACTCTTCTTTGTAGATTATATTGTTATATTTGCTCATCTAGGAGCTTAAATCTTCTTACTTCGTCTATTAAACTCCTTGTAAAGGTTAGTTGGTAAGCCCGCAAAACCAACGGTGTAGGTTGATTGGTGAATCCGTAAAACCAATTGTAAAGGTTTGTTGGTGAGCCCGAAAAACCAACATAGGTTCGTTGGTGAGCCCGTAAAACCAACATAGGTTTTTGGTGAACCCGGAAAACAAAAGTGTAAAGGTTTTTGGATTGTGAGCCCGGAAAACAATCCAACTGTAATCCGCGGAATTATAGTGAATTTCCAAGGGGTCGCTTGGAGAGTGGACATAGGTGCTTAGGAGAGCACCGAACCACTATACTTCTTGTTGTTTGTATTGTGATTTGTTTAATTCCACTAACTCATCAATTAATATAAGTAAGATAGTTAAAATTAAGAGAAACCAATTCACCCCCCCTCTTGGCTTGTCACCTTGGGCAACAAGTGGTATCAGAGCAAGATGCTCCAATAGTACTTATTGATCTCACAATCAAGAGTTAAAGATCATGACAACCCAAGTGGGATGTTCTATGAGTGAGGGGCAATCCACAAATAGACCTCCTCTATTTAATGGCACAAATTACACATACTGGAAAGCTAGGATGAGGATATTCATTCAAGCTTTAGACTATGAATTGTGGTATATCATTACTAGAGGACCTCACACACCCACAATTAGTATAGAGGGCACTATCATACCCAAACCAGAAATGGATTGGAATGAAAGTGATAGAAGATTAGCACAATTAAATGCAAAAGCAATTAATGTACTTTACTGTTTATTAGATGTAAGTGAATTCAATGGAATATCTACATGCATCTCTGCAAAAGAAATTTGGGACAAACTTGAGGTCACACATGAAGGGACTAATCAAGTTAAGAAGTCAAAAATAAACATATTAGTACATAAGTATAAATTGTTTAAAATGGAATCCACTGAGTCCAAAACTGATATGTTTACTCGTTTTACTGAAATTATAAATGGGCTAAAGAGTTTAGGAAAGTCTTATACTAATTCTGAATTGGTGCGAAAAATTCTCAGATCTCTACCAAGAGTTTGGGAGGCCAAGGTAACTGCAATTCAGAAAGCTAAGAATCTCAATACACTGCAATTGGAGGAACTTCTAGGATCACTCATGACCCATGAGTTGACCATGAGGCAAAATTCAGAAGATGAGGTCAAGAGAAGAAAGACCATTGCCCTAAAGTCAACCACTCCAAAACAACAAACTGAGTCGGAAGATTCAGATGATGATGATGAATTTGATGAAGAAGGAATGGCTATGCTTGGAAGAAAATTTAGAAAATTTATGAGAGGTAAGAATAGATTTCATAAAAAGAAACCCTTCTTCAAAGGTATAGCTCAAGCAAAGAAAAGGGTAAGGACAAAGAAAAGGAAAAAGAATCACCTATTTGTTATGAGTGTAACAAGCCCGGGCATTATAAGATAGATTGTCGGAATTAAAGTGGATGGCAAGAAAACTGAAAAAGAAGAACTTCATGGCTGAATGGAGTGAAAGTGAGGAGTCAAGTTCGGAAGAGGAAGATTACCAAGAGACGGCCCAAATATGTCATATGGCCAATGACGATGAGGTAGATTCTGAACTTGAATGTAATTTTACTGTTGATGAATTACATGATGCATTTTTAGAACTCATGGAAGAACATAAAAAACTAATCAATAAAAATAAAGTTCTAAAAGAAGAAAATCAATCTCTTATCAAAGATAAGTTAAAACTATCTCATAACTATGAAACATTAAGTAGGAAACTCACAAATGAAACCAAGAATCTAATTGCTGAAAATGTCAAGTTAAAAGAATATGCTGAAAAATATAAATCCTTAGTAGATAAGTTTACACTTAGTTCTACCAAATTAAATATGATTCTTGATAGTCAAAAAGCTGTATATGATAAGGCTGGATTAGGATATAAAACAAATAGAAAACAAAAATACTTAAAGAACATTTTTGTAAAAGCTAAAAATGAAAATATTACTTGTCATTGCTGCAATAAATTAGGACATAAAGCATATGAATGTAACTATAGAAAGTCCAGTCAAAACAAACTGAGTAATAATCATAAGCTTAAATTCAAGAAAGTTTGGGTTCCAAAAGGAACATCAAGTACTAACCCTAAAGGACCCAACATAGTTTGGGTACCTAAAGCTCTTTCTTGATCTTTATTGCAGGGGTGTCTTGCAGCTAATAAAGTGAAAAAACGATGGTATCTAGATAGCGGCTGTTCAAGACACATGACCGGTGACGTAGATCAATTTGTCACCTTGGAATCTAAGAAGGGTGGAGTAGTAACCTATGGAGACAATGGAAAAAGGTATATCATTGGAAAGGGTAAAATTTTCATTACTCCATCTACTTTCATAGAAAATGTCTTATTAGTTAAAGGTTTGAAACATATAGCATAAGTCAATTTTGTGATAAAGGGTTTAAAGTCACATTTGAAGCATCAGTATGCATAATCACAAATCCTAAAGATAATAGCATTGTACTTGTAGGACAAAGGCAAAGAAATATTTAAACGGTAGATCTTCATGATTTAGGCAAGAAAAATGGATTATGCTTAATTACTAATGAAGAAAAGAAAAATGAAACAAGTTGGCTTTGGCATCGTAGACTAGGACATGCTAGTATGGAATTAATATCAAAACTAGTCAAGAAGGAATTAATAAAAGATGTGCCAAAATTGATTTTTGAAAAGGACAAAATCTGTGGACCATGCGCATTAGGAAAACAAACTAAATCATCCTTCAAATCAAAGAATATAGTATCAACAACTAGGCCTTTTGAACTCATACACATGGATCTATTTGGACCCACTAGAACTGCGAGTCTAGGAGGGAAGAAGTATGGACTAGTTATTGTAGATGATCTTTCAAGATATACATGGGTTTCATTTTTGGCACATAAGAATGAAGCATTTTCAGAATTCTTGAAACTTTATAATAATATCATAAATGAAAAGAAGCTCACCTTAGTAGCAATTCGAAGTGATCATGGTACTGAATTTGAAAATCAACACTTTGAAGAATTTTGTAATAAAAATGGTATCTCACATCAATTTTCAGCACCTAGAACGTCTCAACAAAATGGGGTTGTTGAAAGGAAAAACAGGACATTGGCAGAAATGGCACGCACGATGTTGTGCGAATCAAATCTTCCAAAGTACTTTTGGGCTGAAGCTATAAGCACTGCTTGCCATATTCTAAATTGGATTTTAATACGATCAATAACCAAGAAAACTCCTTATGAACTTTGGAAGAATAAGAAACCAACTGCTAAATATCTTAGAGTATTTGGATGTAGATGTTTCATTTTAAACAATGGCAAGGAGGATCTAAGTAAATTTGATGCCAAGTCAGATGAAGGTATCTTCTTAGGATACTCCACATCTAGCAGGGCATACAGAGTATTCAATAAAAGAACTCTTGTAGTCGAAGAGTCAGTTAATATCATATTTGATGAGTCTGATAGTGAGTATGCTAGGAAAGAGAATATTCTTGATGATGATACAGGAATTATTAACTTTGAAAAGTTGAATATTGATGACGTGCCAATTCAAGATAAGGGAGATGATTGCGTGCCACCACAATCTCAAAACTTGCCAAAGGAATGGAGGTATGCATATGGACACCCTAAAGACTTAATCATTGGTGATCCATCTCAAGGGGTAAGAACTCGATCCTCTCTTAGAAATTTAAATGATTATCTTGCTTTTGTTTCACAGTTAGAACCTAAGACTTATGATGAAGCTGAAAAAGATACCAATTGGATAAATGCCATGCAAGAAGAATTAAATCAATTCAAAAGAAGTAATATATGGACATTAACTGAAAGACCAAAGCATAACTCTGTAATTGGAACAAAATGGATCTTTAGAAATAAATTAGATGAAAATGGGTTAGTTATAAGAAATAAAGCTAGACTTGTAGCTAAGGGATACAATCAAGAAGAAGGGATAGATTTTGATGAAACATTTGCTCCTGTAGCTAGATTAGAGGCTATTAGATTACTTCTAGCTTTCGCATGTTTCATGGATTTTAAATTGTATCAAATGGATGTAAAAAGTGCATTCTTAAACGGGTTTATAGAGGAAGAAGTATATGTAGAGCAACCTCCTGGTTTTGAGAATCATGAATTGCCAAATCATGTGTTTAGACTACATAAGGCATTATATGGATTGAAGCAAGCACCTAGGGCTTGGTATGATCGATTAAGCAAATTTCTACTAAATAATGACTTTAGTAGAGGAAATGTAGATAAAACACTGTTTCTCAAAAGAAAAGACGAAAATCTATTAGTGGTACAAATATATATAGATGACATAATCTTTGGTGCCACAAATGATACTCTTTGTAAAGAATTTGCTGATTTAATGCACGGAGAATTCGAAATGAGTTTGATGGGAGAACTAAGTTTCTTTCTAGGATTACAAATCAAACAAACTAAAGAGGGTATCTTCATTCATCAAACTAAGTATACAAAGAAAATACTAAAGAAGTTTGGGAATGAAAATCATAAGGGAGTAGGCACTCCAATGAATCCTACTAGTAAGCTTGACAAAGATGAGAAATGAAAGAGTATTGATATTAAACTTTATAGAGGACTAATTGGATCCTTGCTCTACCTTACTACTAGTAGACCAGACATCGTGTTTAGTGTAAGAATATGTGCTAGATACCAATCAGATCCTAAGGAGTCACATTTAAGTGCTGTTAAAAGAATCCTTAGATATTTAAGAGAAACTACGAATATAGGATTATGGTACTCAAGAGACTCCTGTCTAGATTTGCTTGCATACTCAGATGCTAATTTTGCTACATGCAAATTAGATAGAAAGAGCACTAGTGGAACATGTCAATTCTTAGGAAATAACTTAGTATCATGGTTTAGCAAAAAGCAGAATTCAGTGGCACTGTCAACAGCTGAAGCTGAATATATAGCTGCTGGCAGTTGTTGTGCTCAAGTACTTTGGCTTAAGCAACAACTAGAGGACTATGGAGTTAAGCTAGATAATATTCCTATTAAGTGTGATAATACTAGTGCCATCAACCTCACTAAAAATTTGGTTCAGCATTCTAAAGCCAAACATATAGAAATAAGATATCATTTTATTAGGGATCATGTGCAAAATGGAAACATATGTATTGAGCATATATGCACTGAAAAATAATTAGCTGACATATTCACAAAACCCTTGAGTGAAGATAGATTCTGCACGCTAAGGAGGGAATTAGGCATATGTGATCCTTTTTATTGAAGAGATATAAAAGGGAGCAAGCAGTCTCATGATACATTCCTCCCATTTCTAAAAACCCATGAAACATGAGTCAAACTTGTCATCTATAGATTCATTACTCATGTATCATTGTCCCAGAAAGAATTTGTAAGGATTGGAAGCGAGAAAAAATTTTAGAAGCGAAAAGGAAGAGAAAGGAAAAATTTCTGAACTTGGGTCGACCCAACCCAAAATAGGGTCGACCCAACGTTGAGTCGACCCAAAAAAATTCTTGAGTCGACCCAACATCGGGACCCCACTGTTAAAAGGGGGACCCGTGAGCTTTTTTAGGGCACTGTTTGCCCTTGTCCTCTTCTGAAAACTCTATTCCCCACTCTCCAAACTCCTCCAATCAACTCCAAACGCTAGATTACTTCAAGATCTTGGAGAAATGGGACCCAAAAGAGCCGTAGCCAAGAGATCCGGGAGAGTCTCATGGATCCAACATGAGGAAAGAGAAGCTACAGAGCCATCTACAGTGTCTCCACAACGTGAGGCACGTGCAGAGCCACCTCCTCCTCCTTCCTCCTCAGTACAACTTGCAAAGTTTGCGGGGAGACCGGTTACAACGGGGAGAAGGATCCATTCCGAGTTCTTTAAACAAGAAGGGTTCCGTTTGGGGGAATGGATCCGAAGGCAAGGTTGGGAGTATCTTTGCTCCCTCGATGTGGT
Organism: Phoenix dactylifera; assembly: GCF_009389715.1. Classification (NCBI taxonomy): domain Eukaryota; kingdom Viridiplantae; phylum Streptophyta; class Magnoliopsida; order Arecales; family Arecaceae; genus Phoenix; species Phoenix dactylifera. The sequence goes on along the minus strand of NC_052394.1, from coordinate 11,610,657 downwards.
GATCTACCCCGGACTAGTTCAGGAGTTCTATGCCTTCCTCAAAACTGGAATGGGAGGGCTCATTTTGGAAGTTCGAGGAGTTAGGGTTCGAGTTTCCGAGGAGAGTTTGAGTGAGTTGCTTCATCTTCCCTGCGAAGGAGCAACTCCAGAAAAGCCAGAAAACAAGATGAGAGCCCTGCAGTTGATACTTGAGAATGAAGACTTCGACTTTTCGGAGAAGGTAATAGCGAGCTCTCTATCTGCAGAAATGAGGTTGTTGCTCAGCATCATAAATAGGATTCTATTTCTGAAGAGCGGGAGATTCGATCTCATTACAGAGCGAGATCTAGTAGTGATGGAGCATATTATTCAGGGTATTCCTCTGAATCTCCCGGCCATGATACTGAGGCAGATGAGGAAGGTGATCTGCAACTCCAGAGTATCCCTGCCTTATGGTATGATACTCACCTTGATCTTCCGACAGCACGACATATCTGTCGAGGGGGAGATCTTCAGGCATCTGCTTCATACTGATACATACACTGCACGATCACTTATTCGCATGGGCTATGAGAAAGTGAACGGGCAGTGGGTTCATACTAGAGCAGGGATTCAGGGTGATGCACCAGAGGGTGATGCACCAGATATTGGAGACCCTATCCCTGAGGATGAGGAGCATATGGATCATCCTACTGCACCTTCAGAGGCTGGACCATCGTCATCTGTTCCTGCAGGAGATACAGATGAGTTCTGGAGTAGGATGACAGAGCTTATGTCAGCTCAGGCGAGGACTATCACTGATGGGCTGACGAGCAGATTAGACATCATGTCTGCTGAGATCAGTGATCTGAGGGAGCAGATAGGAGCTCTACGGAGAGAGAGAGAGACTCATGGACCATCTGTGCCACAGGTTGCTGAGTCAGAGATTTCGGCACAGAGTCATCCAGCTCATCATGCTCCACGCCAGACTCAGTCTCATCAGGCTCGACCTCCCCTCGCCACGTACGCTAGGAGGATGAGGACTAGATCCCAGCTATTAGATACTCCCTAGGCTGATATTAGTATTTCTGTTTAGAGCCTAGGATAGGTATCTAGTTCTCATATGTATTTTGTGTTTATCATGTATTTTGAACTTTGATTGAGGAACATTGTATTTACTTTTATTTTTGGCATTATTGTACTAAAATGTTCCTATTTTGATCAATGAAGTTTGAATGTTTGTTACTTATTATACCTATTTGATGATAACAAAAAGGAGGAGAAGTAAAGAAAGAAAAATAAGTTGTGTAAGAAAAGAGAAATAAGTTGTAAAACATTGAAAATTATAATGGGAAAGCATATACATTTAAGGAGGAGCAATTTGTAACAATGAAAATGATCAAATCTAAAATTTCTATTGAATTTCAGAATTTGGCACATAGAATTTCAGAATTTGGCACGCACCTTTCACACCTCGATACATAACCTGAAACTCATGCTTTATCTCAAATTTTTGGAGTTTCATCTTTAATGAAATATAAATGAAAGGGGGAGCAATTCAAAAAGTCAAATTGGAAACATTTGAATGACATAGGGGGAGACTTCACTCTCATATTTGAAAAGCTGAAATTCAGCAATTTGAGCCCTTTTAAAAACTGATTTTAAGATAAGTATCAATAGGCTCATACTCTATATTTTGTAATCATCAAAAAGGGGAAGATTGAGGATGATAGTGTTATTTTGATGATTAACAAGCAACAATCAAGAGTATGCCACAAGTTAATTCGATACTTCATTTATAAGTCTGTTACTCTCAGTATATTTGTATAAATGCATTTCATTGTTTATTTGGATGAATCTAACCTTGAGTTGCAGCAAAGTGTGGATTGAGTCGACCCCAAGGATGATTGGGTCGACCCCGGTACATCAAGAAAGCATTTAGCACACTTCTGCAAAAATGGCACAGATGAACAGTAAGTTGGGTCGACCCAAGGAAAGCATGAGTCGACCCAAACCTCAAGCCTCTCAAATACATGACAGAAAATGGCTCTCTGGAAATACTGAGAGGGTCGACCCAAGATGAAGTTGAGTCGACCCAAGCTTGAGTCAACCCAAACACTGAGAGGGTCGACCCAAAGACAATGATAGAATACATGACAGAAAAGGTTCTCTGGAAACCCTGAGAGGGTCGACCCAAGAATAAGTTGAGTCGACCCAACTGAACCTTGAGTCGACCCAAAGAAATGTTGAGTCGACCCAAGTGAAGGAAGGCTGAATTGCAAGTTTCTGTAGTTCTGAGAGGGTCGACCCAAGGAAAGGTTGAGTCGACCCAAGTGAAAGTTGGGTCGACCCAAGGACAGGTTGAGCCGACCCAAACACGGGCAGAAGCATAACGGCTAGTTCTGCAGAAGTACTTTTTGTCCTTCCAATAGTGAGTAACGGCTAGTTTTTGAATTCTAACTATTGGCGCTTGTCCAATGGATGAAAGAAACTATTTAAAGTGGCATTATTCATCAGAGAGAATATCCTTTTTGCAAAATATCAAAGAGTACACAAGAAAGACAAAGTGCCCTAATCTTCTACATTCAAGTGCTTCATTCAAGAGTCAAAAGAAAATGGTTGAGCAGATTCCAAGAGTCATTAAGAGCTCCATCCACCCTTGAAGAGTGAAGCATCCTTGACAAAGAAGAGAGAAGTCACATCAAGCGATAACTATTCTCTAAACTCTTCTTTGTAGATTATATTGTTATATTTGCTCATCTAGGAGCTTAAATCTTCTTACTTCGTTTATTAAACTCCTTGTAAAGGTTAGTTGGTAAGCCCGCAAAACCAACGGTGTAGGTTGATTGGTGAACCCGTAAAACCAATTGTAAAGGTTCGTTGGTGAGCCCAGAAAACCAACATATGTTCGTTGGTGAGCCCGTAAAACCAACATAGGTTTTTGGTGAACCCGGAAAACCAAAGTGTAAAGGTTTTTGGATTGTGAGCCCGGAAAACAATCCAACTGTAATCCGCGGGATTATAGTGAATTCTCAAGGGGTCGCTTGGGGAGTGGACGTAGGTGCTTAGGAGAGCACCGAACCACTATACTTCTTGTTGTTTGTATTATGATTTGTTTAATTCCACTAACTCATCAATTAATATAAGTAAGATAGTTAAAATTAAGAGAAACCAATTCACCCCCCCCTTTGGCTTGTCACCTTGGGCAACAGGCTTTAACTCAAGTTTAGTTGGAGAATCAATGGAAGGACAAAGTGGTGCGCTAGCAATAGGGGGAAGAGGTTCAGGTCGGATCTTCCAAGGAAGAAAACTCATGGGAGATTGATTGTCGAGTAAGATGTTGACTTCTTCTATGGCCTTGTCTATGTTAAAGTTGTCAATGTCAAAATGGGCCAAGCATGCCTCTAGGGGGTCATCTGCTAAGATATAGGGAAGGGCTTCCTCTACAAGATCATCCATTTCATCAATTAGGCAACACCCGTCTTCCCTCACATGTTGGTCAGCGGCATGAAACACATTCAACTGAATTTTCATGTTCCCAAATGATATATCCATTGCCCCAGTTCTACAGTTGATACATGCATTGGCTGTAGCTAAAAAGGGACGACCAAGAATCACAGAGATTTGTTTTTTAAGGTTGGGCACATGTTCCATGTCAAGGACGATAAAATCTACTGGAAAATAGAATTTGTCTACCTTGATAAGAACATCTTCAATCATCCCCCTTGGCATCTTCACCGATCGATCAGCCAATTGTAAAGATACCGAGGTAGGTTTCAATTCACCCAACCCAAATTTTTCATAGACTGAATAGGGTAGAAGATTCACACTGCCCCTAGATCTAAAAGTGCTCGATCAATGAAGTTATCTCCTATGACACAGGAAATAGTGGGAGCGCCAGGATCTTTGAATTTTGGAGGGGTGTTGTGTTGGAGAATGGAACTTACCTGCTCAGTTAGGAGGACCTTTTTAGGCACATGTGTCCTAGATTTCCGCTTTTGGGTGCAAAGGTCATTGAGAAATTTGGCATAGGAGGGAACTTGTTTAATGGCATCAAGGAGTGGGAGGTTGATTTTAACTTGTTTGAAGACCTCCATCATCTCTTCTAATGAAGTTCCCTTCTTGCCAAAGGGAGAGGGTGCATTAAGTGCTTCAGGGAATGGAGCCTTTGGAATGTGGGTTGTGGCAGATGGTGGACTAGCTGAAAAAGGTTTTGGGTTTTCATGTGATACATTCCTCTCCTCTTCTTCACCTTCCTTATTGTTACCCTCCCCAACCTTATTATCTATTATACGTCCACTCCTTAGGGTAGTCAAAGCATTAGCTTGCTCATGATTTAGTCGAGTTTCTTGAGCCACGTATTGTCCCCTAGGATTACTCATTGGTTGACTTGGAAGCTTACCTTCCTCTCGCTTGTTTAATGCATTGGCTAGTTGACCCATTTGGGATTCTAGCTTAGCAATTGATTGCGTGTGAGAGTGCAATAGTTGTGTGTTTGCCTCCAAACCTTGAAGGGCAGTCAACACTTTCTCCTCAAAGGCTGTATTTCTTTGGGTTGGAGGAGGAGGGTGTTGAAATTGATTTGAGGGACGGTAGAGATGAAAATTCTGAGGATTTTGAAAATTTTGGGAGTAGGGTTAGGCAGTATTCGAAGCTTGCTGCCTCCAAGAAAAATTTGGATGATTCCGCCATCCTGGATTATATGTATTGAAAAATGGGTCATTATCCGGTCTGGGCTGTGTTTGGGCAGCATTGATGTGTTCTTGCACGAGTTCGGGAAATTGGGGTGCTGAGGGGCACTCATGAATGGGGTGCGATGGGCTAGAACAGATAGCACACACTTGTGCTTGGGTAGAGCTAACGATATGTCCCCCTATCATCAATTGATCAATCTTATGGGACAATGCATCTACCTTGCTAGACAGGTCCATGGAATGACTTATTTCACAAATGGTCCCTCTTCTTTGAGAACTCGGAGGTGCTTGACGAGAACAGGAAGCATGGTGGAGGGAGTTTTCATTAAGATTTTCAAATAATTGCCATGCTTCATGCTCATTTTGAAGCATGAAAGTCCCCTCGCATGCAGCATCGATCATCTGACGGTTTCGTTCAGTCAATCCGTCATAGAAACATTGCACTAGCTGCCACTTAGGTATTTGATGATGAGGGCATTTACGGATTAGGTCCTGAAATCTCTCCCAGGTTTCATGAAATTCTTCTCCCTCAGTTTGGGAGAAGCTTATGATGGCACGTCTAAACTGGTTCGTTCTTCCTATGGGAAAGTATTTTTTAAGGAATTCTTGTTGCATTTGATCCCAAGAACGAATCGAGTTAGCTTCTAAAGAATTCAGCCATTGTTTGGCTCTATCTTTAAGGGAGAAAGGGAATAATCTAAGTTTCAGAGCATCATCAGTGAAGTTCTGAATCTTGATAGTGGTGCAAATCTCAAGGAATTCATCTAGGTGTTTATATGGTTCTTCGTTGGTGAGCCCATAAAAAGATGGGAGCATTTGGATCACACTAGACTTTATTTCGTATTGTACAGCTGCTACTTTAGGTAATCGAATGCAAGATGGGGAAGTGTAAATGGTGGGAGTAAAGTACTCCCTCAGGAGTTTGGGTTGTTCTTCAGCCATCTCAGGGGGTGGGAATGATTCTAAGGTTTTGATCTCAGCTCGAATATTTCTAAGGGTCCGTTCTATTTCAGGGTCAAAAGATAATAGGTCATGTACTCTAGAACGACTCCCTTGCATACACTAGTACTTGATCAATCAAGCATGCAATAAAAGAAAAACACATAAATTCTTGTATTTGTCCTAAAATCACTAGACAGCTCCTAACTGGTTTGAAGAGGGCACCTAAGCCTCCAATCCGGTCTAATGAACCGAGTTGACCAGGTAAGCTTCCAGATAAGTGGAGGGGTCACGATGCGTTCGCAAAGGTCCCACTTAAAACCCACTTGCCTCGAACAGATGAACTGTCTCCCTTATAGGGACAAAGCTTGCCTAGACATCAACTAAGCCACAGAGCGAAATTGGTGCAACTTTCGGTGATCTTCGTCCTATTGAGCTCAAATGTTCCTAGGAGCCAACGTCTAATTGATTTTAATTAAAGTGACACTATGTGAGATTGAATTCATCTAAGTTGGGCAAGAATCTGGTGATGAAATTCGGCTCTTATCTTGTTGGGGTGATTGCCCTTACTATGTGCGGATTAATTTGTGTATGTGTATCAAGCATGTATTCATACTTTTGCTGAAATTAAAATCAAGCAATCACCCCAAAATTTCAAGCTAATAATTAATTTAAATAAGAAAGGTTTAGAGGTTACCAAAGGGAATTTCCCCAGCAATTTAAAATTTTTTTTAGGCAAACCTCTAAAGCATTCCTTTTTGATGGCCAGATCTTCTCTTCGATTCCTGATCAAATAAGACCAAAAGAAAAATTAAAAAAGAAAAAAATTAGTAGAAGAGAAAAAGGAGATAAGAAAAGTAACAATAATAGAAAATAATTTTTTTATTTTATTTTAGATATATATCTGTTTTTTTGAATTTTTTTTAATTAACAATTTTTTTTAATGATAGAAAAAATAACTATGCTAGCAATCTCCGGCAACGGCGCCAAAAATTGATCGGTTATTTCAATTTCAAAAATAAACCACGCAATAGCACGTATCCTGTAGGATAGTGATTACGGGTGTCGGTCCATAGGGATTGGAGATAAGTTATTTTTCTTTTAAAAATAAATCACGAAGAAGAATTTGCTAACTTGATTTAACTAAATTAAACTATGAGTGCGAATTAGAATTTATCAGAATAAATGGATCTAGGGTTTGGAGTCCACCACATAGCATTGCATCAGGGTTTGTATTCTTTATTTTTTTTTAAATCTTTTGGAGAGGCATGCAATATTGGCTACAAGCCTTTTAAAATAAAAGCATAAAGAGTTTTAAGAAAATCCATCTTCGGTATAGCAAGAAGTGTCTACCTAATTATGCTAACCTAGGGTGCAGTACACCTCATCTTCCTAGGCATGGATTATCTTAGACTACTTTAAGCAACATGAATAATAAATAGCATGCTCAAAGTTTAAACATCATAAAAGAATTTTTCATTGATAATAAGAATTTAAACAAGCTCCAAAATAATAAAGAAAATAAGAACTACAATGCCCTGTAACATTGCTAGAGCTTCATCCAGCCCTAGACTAGACGTTTAGCCGAGCATGGCTTCCGGACGACCTCCCATCTTCAAATGAAATTGATCACGAGCATGGTTAAATGCTAGGCGGATTCCGTGGATGATGGAGTTAATCCGAATGGGAGGAAGGTTGCGGATGCTTGCAAGATTTGAGTGCGAACGGGAGGGATCCGGAAGAAAATCTGGGAGAAGATCAAATCTGGAACAAGAAATGAGGGTGATGGTGCTCACGGGATGCTCGGACGCAATTGAACGCGAACGGGAGGGGTCCGGAGGCGATCAAAAATTGGATGCGGCTGAGCTGGGAGGTATGCTCTATTTTGAAACAGGGGGAAAACATGTGGATTTGAGCCGTGAGCTGGGATGCTGGGATACGATCGAGATGCGGGTTATTCGTGGAAGGAGATTTGAGAGGATAAGCTTGCTTCGGTTTGCTGGGAAGGAAAGGGATGATCTGCCGATTTGAATCGCGGAAGCGGGGGAGGGGAGGACGTGGAACAGGGGATTCTTATCCGTGGGAGATGAAAATGTTTAGATTCAGAATCGGATGGAAATAAATCTTTGGGAAGACGGTGCTTGGATTGCGGATGCTGGGAGGATTGCATTGCGGGAGGAGATCACGTTTGAAGCAAAGAATCTGGGAGGACGGGGTTGAATGGGAATGGGAGTGATCATGCGGCTTGTTCTGAAACAGGGGAGGAGAAGAGAATAAATAATGATGTGGGAGATGAATGCGTGAGGGGTGATATGAGAATTATTAAATAATGATGTGGGAGATGAATGCGTGAGGGGTGATATGAGAATTATTATATATATATTATCTCTTTTTTTAGAAAGGTAGTTGGGGTCCACTCGTGTAGGTTGGGAGGGCTCTGTTCTGAAAGAAAGTTTGGATACGTGAAGAAAATGGGAGAGACCTCTGTTTTGTTAAGTTGGGAAGCTTGGTGCACACGAAAAAGATGACGTAGACAAAAGGATGGGTAACTTCATGCAAATGGGGAAGAAAGCAATCCACACATGGAACTGATTGGGACTAATTCGTGAATGGGGTGACTCGACCTGCACACACATTAGACTAAATCAATATAGAAAATTAAACCAAACTTGAATTACCTCTAATAATTTATTAAAATGCAATGACGAGGGGAAACACATTTTCTTCTATTAATATTTAAAATATGTGCATAACAATAATAATAAGTGCTATGTAAAATAGATAAATTTGTACATTATTTAGCGCTTATCAAGTATCCATCGTATTAAGCGTGGTTTGGCCTCTTTCTTATCCAGCAAATATTTTAGCGCTGCATGATCTGTAAAGATAACAATAGAAGCACCAAGGATATAAGAGCGAAATTTGTCTAATGCAAATACTACTGCAAGCAATTTCTTCTCGGTGGTGGTGTAATTCATTTGAGCATCGTTCAAGATTTTGCTTGCATAGTAAATGACATAATGCTTATTATCCTTGCGTTGTCCCAGGACAGCTCCTATCGCATAGTCGCTAGCATCACACATGATCTCAAAAGATAATGACCAATCACGTGGTCGCACGATGGGTGCAGTGCTAAGCATAGCCTTCAATTTTTTGAATGCCTCTTGACATGTTTCAGTCCAATTGAACGGTGTATCAAGGGATAGGAGGTTACATAATGGTCGAGCTATGACACTAAAGTCCTTGATGAACCTTCTATAAAATCCTGCGTGACCCAAAAATGATCTAACATCTCTAACTGTCTTGGGTGCAGGTAGCTTGGCGATTAAATCAATCTTAGCTCTATCAACTTCCATGCCCTTCGATGAAATAATATGTCCTAGGACAATTCCCTTTGGCACCAGAAGTGGCATTTCTTTCAATTTAGTATCAGATTCTTTTCCATGCATCGAGCTAAAACTGCTTGTAAATGTAATAAACAATCATCAAAAGAATCGCCAAAAATAGAGAAATCATCCATAAACACTTCTAAAAATTTCTCGATCATTTCTTCAAAAATGATGAGCATACACCTTTGGAATGTTGCAGGTGCATTACACAACCCGAATGGCATCCGATGGAACGCGAATGTGCCAAAAGGACAAGTGAAGGTAGTCTTCTCTTGATCCTCATGTGAAATTTTAATTTGGTAGTACCCGGAGTAGCCATCGAAAAAACAATAGAATTTGTGTCCTGCAACTCTTTCCAAAACTTGGTCTAGGAAGGGTATGGGAAAGTGATCCTTCCTAGTGACCAAATTCAATTTTCGGTAGTCAACACACATGCGCCAACTCGTCGGAACACGAGTTGGAACTAGTTCACCCTGCTCATTTTTGACTACCGTCAGACCCGCTTTCTTAGGAACGACTTGAGTAGGACTTACCCACTTGCTGTCGGAAATTGGGTAAATAATACCCACGTCAAGCAACTTGAGGACTTCTGCTTTAACCACATCTCTCATCGTAGGATTCAACCTGCATTGCATTTGCCTTGTGGTTTTGGCATTGTCCTCCAAATATATCCGGTGCGTGCAAATTAAAGGGCTAATCTCCTTCAAGTCGGCAATAGACCACCCTAAAGCTCCCTTATAATTCTTTAGAACACCAAGTAATTTTCTTTCTTGGGCATGATCCAGATCAGATGAGATGATTATAGAAAATGTGTCCTCGGGTCCAAGAAAGGTATACTTGAGTTCCTTCGGTAAAGGTTTCAACTTGAGCTTAGGTGTTTGTTCATGGGATGGTACTATCTTTGCTTTTCGAGGTGGCAACTGTTCAAATTCCTCTATTCGCGGTCTCCACCCATTGACCATCATAACATTCAAATTATCTAAAACAGGTGGGACCACATCATCAGCAGTACCTTCAGAACACCAATCTATCAAACCATTGTCGGCCGATTCAATAAATGTTTCTTTTAACAGATATTCTTCCGCAATGGTTTCAACCCATTCAACTTCTTTACTTTCTTCATGATCACTGGGTTGTTTACTTATACTAAAGAAGTTCAGTTTCAAGGTCATATTGCCAAAAGAAAGCTTTATGATACCATTCCTACAATTGATCAATGCCTTAGAAGTTGCAAGGAATGGACGTCCTAAGATGACCAGAATCTGAGATGGTGAATTGGAAGCCGGATGTGTGTCCAGTACGATAAAGTCGACAGGAAAATAGAACTTGTCTACTTGGACCAACACATCTTCGATAATTCCTCTAGGAACCTTCACTGACCTGTCAGCTAATTGTAAGATCACAGTTGTTGGCTTCAACTCACCCAAACCGAGTTGCTCATATACCGTATATGGCAACAAGTTCACACTCGCTCCTAAATCTAGCAATGCTCGCTCAATCCTAAAATTGCCAATGATGCACGAGATAGTTGGGCAACCTGGATCCTTATATTTAGGAAGAATGTTATGCTGTAAAATTGCACTCATATTTTCAGCCAGAAATGCCTTCTTCTTGACATTTAAATGACGCTTGACCGTGCACAAATCTTTTAAAAATTTTGCATAGGAAGGCACTTGTTTGATTGCATCAAGAAGAGGTACATCAATTTTTACTTGCTTAAAAAGCTCAAGAATTTCAGAGTTTGGTTCAAGCTTTTGCAAGGGCTTTAATCTTTGTGGAAATGGTGCAGGAAAAGGACATTTGATTTTTTCAGTAGATGTTGGTGCTTCAGTTTCTTCGTTATCCTTTTATTTTGTCTTTAAAGGGTCAGAATCAGGTATAGCTCAAGTTTGTTCTGGAACTGGATGGTCAATAACTTTTCCACTTCGCAAAGTTATTATACTCTTCGCTTGTTCTTTATGCGAAGTTGAAGATGATGCATTGCTACCGCCGTAGACTTGAGGGTTAGGTTGTGGTTGAGCTGGTAGCTTACCCTTCTCTTGAGCACTTAAAGCAGTGGTCAGCGTTGTCAGTTGATTTCTTAATTCATCATTGATTTTAGCTTCACCTTGCATGAAAGATTGCAAAGTTTCTTCGAGACTGGATTTTTGAGGGGGTGCGTATGCATAATGAGGTTGCGGAGGTGGAGGAGTTGGGTTATATACTTGTTGAGGTTGGTCATTCCTCCACCTGAAATTTGGATGGTTCTTCCATCCAGGGTTGTAAGTACCCGAAAAAGGATTATTGAAAGATTTTTGATAGGTATTCATAACATTGGCCTGATCGTGCAAGACTTCTTTGAATGCGGGTATTGTAGGGCAATCAGTGGTGAGATGGCCAGGCATCTCACAAATCCTACAACACTCGCTGTTATGTTCTACGGTCTTGACGGGTTCAATCCTTCTAAGTTCAATTTCCTCTACCTTCCTAGTAAGGGCTGCCATTTTAGCCTGAATATCATCCTGAGTACTAAGGTTGTTGTTGCCCAAGGTGACAACCCAAGAGGGGGGGTGAATTGGGTTTTCTAAAAATTATGTTCCCTAATTTTTACATTGAATAGAATGCAGCGGAATAATAAGATGTTATTTACTTAAGCTCTAGGCAATTACAAGTAAAGCAGTGGAAAATTAAGCTAGAGCAATTATACTATGGCTTTAGGGTGCAATTGATCTAAAATTAACTTTTAGTTGTATGATCAATTTTAATCTATGTGTATGGTAAGAATGGAGTGGAAGCTAAGCAAATTCTAAACAATCACTTATAACTCTATAGAAAACAAAGCTAGAGATATTACACAATCAAGCATGAATGTAAGGCATGAAATACAAGAGATAAGGCATCACAAACACAAAGATGTATAGTGGTTCGGTGCACCCCAGCACCTACATCCACTCCCCAAGACCTCTTGGGAATTTCACTATAATCCCTCAGATTACAGTCGGTTGTTTTACAAGCTCACAACCCAACTTGTTGTTTTGCGAGATCACAACGAACTCGGTCGGTTTTCACAGGCTCACCGACTAGAACCAACCGATTGTTTTTCACGGGCTCACAATCCAACCCAGTTGGTTTTCCCAAAGGCTCACCAACCACAACCTTACAACGATTGTTTTCCGGGTTTACAATCAACCCAGTTGGTTTTTCCAAAGGCTCACCAACCACAACCTTACAAAGTTGGTTTTTCCTTTGGCTCACCAACAAACCTTAACCCCTTGATTCAATCTCTTGATTGAATCAAGTTACAAGATAATAGAGCAAGAGTTTAAATCAAATACAAGCTTCTCAAATAAGCAAATATAGCAAATATAAATAAGTAAAGTAAAGAGATGAAGCCCTCAAACAAATTTGTAGATGGAGGAACTCGGCTTCTTCTTTACTTGACCCTCTTCTGATTTTGCACGAAGTAGAGGATCACCGAGGCAGCACACAGATGGAGAGGAAGCTTTGGGATTCACTTGGATACTCTTCTTCTCTCTATTTTACTTTGAATGGCCCTTTTGTGCTTATGGAAGATTTCTCTTGTAATCTCTTTGAAATCTCTTCCCTAAATGTTCTCTCCCACTTCCATACTCTCTTTCCTAGCTCTCCTCTTGATTTTATAGCTTTAGAGGGAGTGCAAACAAAAATCTAGCCGTTAGAGACAAAAATAGAGCCGTTGGAATCAAGAAAAAACTAGCCGTTATGCCTCCCAGCGTGCTCGAGTCGACTCGGCTGAAGTAGGAGTCGACTCAGCTGAAACATGAGTCGATCTGTGAATAGTAGTCTGCCGGCACTGTGGCTGGGAGTCGGCTCCGCACTGTAGCGCTGAAGTTGGAGTCGGCTCGAGATCACTGTAGCGCTGAAAATCAACTCTATATCTTTTTGTTTGTTCTCAGTCGGAGTCGACTCGTAGAGTATCGGAGTCGACTCGAGCACTGTTTCTTGAAACTCTAGAGTGCCAGAGTCGACTCCAAACTTCCCGGAGTCGACTCGAGGACTATTCTTTTGAATCTTTCTTTGAATTTGCTCCTCCAACTTAAATCCTTGGAACTTGAAACTTGGGCCAATAAATTGTAGCTTTCTTCTAACTTTTCTTGAGAGCTTTTGAGGCCTTCTTGTATTTTTCCAACTTGCTATGTTCCTTGCAAAATAAATTATCTTTCTTCTTGCAACACAAACATTAGTAATTATACTTAAAGGTTTTGTGATCATCAAAATCAATCTTTAACTCAATCTTTGGATCATCAGTCTCCCTCTTTTTGATGATGACAAAACTTGTAGTATGTGCAATATAAAATATATTGTGTTCTAGGACTAATGCATAGCTAAGTTGCATGAAGTAGAAAACATATATATTTAAAACATACTTCATGATAATGCTTTAGATTTAATCAGCTTAACACAATCAACATATTTCAATTTAAGCTGATTTGTATTCAATTCAAAACATAAAGCATTATGAGCATATACTTAGATATTTCTCTCCCTTTTTGACAACATCAAAAAGGTTGCAAGATAATGAAACATTAAGCACAAAGATAAGAATACTCAAATATTTTTTTTTCTTTTTGTACTCTGATTTGCATGTCAAATTATTGCAAGAATATGAATCATATAACTCAAGGCAATAATGTTAGAAAAAGATTAATGAGCATAGATCAGAGCCAATTATAATGAGAACACATCGAATGTGGTTCCAAAGATAGTTTTCAAATCAAGTGTAGGTGGAAATTTTCTCAAGTTAATTCAAGAAGTACCAAAAATGATATTCAAAGAAAGCACGAATGAAAATCTAATCATTCTTTAATAATAAGTATGAAAGCTTGTTCATTTAAGATCTTTTGCCCAATATATTAAGTATTTTAGCAGCATGAGAGCAATTGAACTAATTTTCTTTTTGGAGTATAATAGCAATATATTAAGTATGATTTCAAAGTTCTTTTATTCCTTTAAAAATAAGTACATTTTGATACATATAATAATGAATTGGCACAAAATTGAAGTTCTAAAGAGCAAGCCAATAAGAACGCATTAGTGAATTCCAAAATAGATTTTCTAAGAGTTACTCAGTGAAATTTAATATTATTCGGTGTTCTTAAGCTAGAGGCTCTTAAGATCAACTGTTTGAATTGCAATTAGGATCACTTCTTATTCGGTGTTCTTTCTCTCTCCTTTAGTTATGGATTTATGCGATTAAGTTCCATATGATCTCTTCCTCTAAAATTTTCTTTCTTCCCCTTAATTATTCATTCCATTTAAGAGTTTAAAATTTGAAGATAGTGTCCAATAAAATTGTTAAACTCGAAAATATATGTTCAATATATTCTATTTCCATAAAGCTCAAATTTTGAGATAAAACAACCTTTATACAACTCATCTCAAGGTACAAGCTTATTATGTATTCATGAAGTCATGCAACACAATGAGGTTCATCAAAATCAATCCATAAAATTCAAGGTATGCATCAAATTAAAGTAACTTTAGGATAAGATACTGAATATCTAAAGCTCCCCCTCAAAAGATGCATTCTTCTTTAATCATTCTTTTCTTTTGTTGAATTTCAGATTTTAATGATAAACGTGAATAAAACTGAAACTTTATGATATCAAGAATGTAGAGTGATCTAGAATTATTCAAAATTTATAGCAATCACTCCTTTTAATCTTTCAAGAACAAGTTATGCTTCCTCTTAATTTTTGAGAAAATGTACTGAAATATTAATCAGAAAATGATTCATTGGAAGCTCAAATTCTTTCAAAAGCATTTACATTTTCTTTCTTTTAAGAATCATTTGAGTGAGCTGAAATGTTTCTAGACTTAAGATCATTCACTCTCTTAATAATATATATATATATATATATTGATGAAATTCTTTAATAATGTAGGAGAGAAAAACATATAGATGATCATTGAAGTATATATTTATAGAACTCAATTTCTTAATCATAGTTTTTCAGCATGTATACATGAAGCACAATAAATCTTTTTAATATCAAAATAAAATCATATATTTAAAAATATTTGTTTGCAATTAAGATCATTGAAAGACACATTATTTAGACTAATATTAGTACACTTTAAGGGTAAGAAAAGATATGTTTCGGATGCGTATCGAGACAATCAACCAAGGCGTCAAAATTAATTCTGTTTTTTTTATATTAAAATTTTTATTTAGAAATCATATTGAGCTATTCTCCTGAATGACGTGATCATTGAAGCATATAACTAAGGTTACAAAGATGTAACGATATAAGCATTTTTAAGTTAAGTTTAAGCTTTTATACAAAATCAGATTCTGAATTTTCATAAAAATTTCCAAGAAGGCTTTCACAATTATAATTTGAGATATGTATCTTCTACATTGTAGCTCATCTTAAATCACTAAGATTGAAAACACATATTTCAATAACATTCGAGCACTTTCAGAATCTTTGTATTTAATTGTTAGAAGTATGACCTAGAAGCCAATTTGGCTGACGTATTATTTTATTCTGGGACATAAAATTGTACTTGACCTAATTATGAATTTATTAAATTGGGCATTCTTTTCATTCATGTTCTTATGTGTCCATGAATCGTCCAAGAAATTAATAAGATGATGACGCATATTCTCAAGAGTTGAGAATTTGAGGCATGTGTCATTGGTGATTAATTTCTGAATTGCTCCTGATCGATGGATCATCACGAGGATGGTGATCGATCCGCTGAGATTAGTGCACAGATCGCTTTCTTTTGATGGACGAGTCTTGAGTCCACAGTGTAGGGACACTGGAGCAATTGTGCAAGTGCTTGTTAGAGAATAAGGGTACTGAGCATGACCAAAGCAAGTAGTCACTTGGATGTCCATCCACTCGTCAGTGACTTACTTGATGCTGCAGTTGTATGACTGGTCCTTTGACCTGCGATGCCTCGGCTATTCACAGTGAGGTTGCTGTAGTTTGACGAGCACATAAACATGAGCCCTAGCCAATTGGGTTCTTGTGGTGCAGATTGGCTGCAGTAGGTTCATTGTAGGAGTAGGGGTGCATCTAGATGGAATCTATCGATCTTGATAGGTTAAGAGAGGTCCTATGTGATTTATGAGACTGAGTTCGTAAATCCTCGGCCGGGGTAGTATGTATAGTGGAAAAGAAGTTTTCCACTCTCGAACTTAAGTCGAATAAATCTTGACATATGACAGACGATGGGGTTTGACGAGTTATCCATGACCTCCGTCCTGTAGGAATCCATGATAGAAGGACTATATCATACGATAACTGCACCTAGAGGTTCATCATTCCATTCTGCTGGGTAGCCACTACATGCTGCTAGGTGTCACTGGTGGATGGTGAGACTCACAGGGACTATCTTGATGATTGATGATCCCTGGTGAGTTGAGTTGGAATTGTTCCAACCCATTGAAAGGAGTTTTCAATGATATTGTGATAGAGATCGCAGTATATCTCACTACCAGACAGAATAGAACCTATGGGGTCACACACATTAGAGGTATTGACCGATCTGATGGTTGAATTGTGATTTGCAATCACAAATAATTTATAATTATCAATTTGATTGATAATTGTTTTAACTCACTAAAAGTTAGTGAGTAGAAGAAGAAATAATTGCAATTGGATTGCAATTTAATTAAATCAATTGGACTTAATTAATTGGGCTTGATCTTATTTAATAAGAGTCCTATTTGCAGTAGGACTCCTAGAGTCCTAATTAGATTAGGACTTCAAATTAAATTAGAGTCCTACTTGGAGTAGGTTCCTAAAATCCTAATTGGATTAGGACTAAAATTATGTGAGTCCTAATTAGTTTAGGATTCCTAAAGTCCTAATTAATTTTGATCTAATTAAGATGACTCCTAATTGGATTAGGATTGAAGAGTTCAATTGAGTCATTATTCAATTGGGTCCTAATTAGATTAGGACTCTAAGAGTCATAATTGATTTAATCTTATGGATAAACATGAGGAAATTAAGGAGGCTGAAAGTGGAGCCCACGCACCTCATGAGATGAGGCTTGGGCGTGGGGCATGAGAGGATAAGAGGGAGGGGCGTACGCCCCTCTCCTTGGGTTTTACGTGAGGAAAAGAAGGAGGGGCGTACGCCCCTCCTCTCTCCTTATGGATAGGTTTGGAGCTCCTATTTTTTAGGAGCTCCACATGCCAAATTAAATGAAGGCAAGGGGGCAGCCGTACTAGGTTAATTTCCTCCTCCCTTTGTGCCGTGAAAAAGCCCCCTTCTCCTCTGGTTTTTAGCCGCCAACAAAAATAAGGGTATCACGTTGAAGCTGATTCATAAAGGAGGGCATGCGGGCCCCCCCTTGGACCTCCCTCCTTGGAAGTACGTGGGGATTTCTCCTCTCCTTAAGAGCCATGAACAGCACCTCTCCAATCTAGTTTTTCAGCCGTGAGACAATGAAAAATATAGGGAGACGTGCATCTTTTCCTTCATCCATTTTTGGTTCCAAGACAAAGGAAAAAGAAAAGGCTGCAAGGTTTTTGTTTTTCTTCCTTGGATCCATCCTTCTTCTTCCTCCTCCCCAAGGCAATCAAGAGTTGATTCAAAGGGAGGTTTTCAACCATCAAAAGACATCTCTGCAAGGGAGCTAGCACCCCGGGGAGATTCGAGAGCTTTGATCGGTCCTCTCCTCGTGTGGATACCTGTAGAGGCCGGACGCGTATGTGGCTTTAAGCGAACCTTCAACAAATACCACGATCATCAGATTGCGGTGATCATCTACCCGCATAAGGTGAAGATCTGATCTTCTTAATCATATAAAAAGTATTTAATCCTAATCTATCTACGAACGACGGTTTTAAAATATGTTCATGCGATGAACGAGATCTCGCGCATGTCTTCCGCTGTGCGCAGAATTTTTCTAAAATTTTCTGCGGCGTGCGAGGGATTCCAACAGTGGTATCAGAGCCATGGTTTCGTAGATTAAGGTTAGGATTAATTATTAAAGGGCATATTAGATCTGAAATTTAAAGAATTATGCCTGCTGATTTTTATGCATGCAGAATTTCAGCTTGCTGATTTTTCTGCATGCTGATTTTCTATGCTTGGATTAATGATTCTAATGTTTTGATAATGTGATTACAAATATTTAGAATCATATCTTGCATGATCAGCAACTCATAAGATGACATAATCAGTTAAATATTCAGATCTGTAAATTATATTTAATGCATGTGATGCGTATGGTGATGATCATGGATGTACCCTTATACATGTGCTGAAATGTTCTGCAATGTTCTGTGATGTTATGTGATGGCATGTAATTTAGATTTTTAGATGCCTGCGTGCATCTTAAATTGATGTATTAGAGACCTGCGTGTCTCATGAAAAAGGATTGTAATTATTCTTTTATTTTTAAAAGTTTATCTGGGATGTAATCTGTGATGTGTTTGCACGTCAATGGTTGATCGCTGCATGCCTCTACAAGCACGCCTTGCGCGGATCGAGATCAAGGGTTGATTGAAGATGGATCAAGGAGTTGATCGCAATTGGACCTAGGGTACTCAAGATCGAATCAAGAGTTGAAGACGATCTAACCAATTGACGTGCATGTGCTTGTACTATGACCCCATCCTGGATCCATGATCATCACCAGTTTAATTTTTGTTATTATGCCTGGATGTTTATGTTTATGCATAGCGGGTAGATAATTATTTGCATGAGATGTAGATAATTAAATGAAAGAGACCTAAATTAAATCTCCTCGAAAATATTAAGTCTAGCGGTCTTCCACCGTAGTAGAGCTGCTAAGGTCTTTCCGGCATTGATTTGTCTCGGCTGGATACAGTAGGCAAGTTGCATCGGGGGACTGGACCTCTCTATTAGGCATGAGATGTTGTAGGGGTAAAGATGGGGTTGGGCCCAATAACTGTTAGGTGAGGGACCCAATGACGGCTTTGCTTCTGCGGTTATACGGTGGGTCCGACTTAACTAAGGAATGGGGCCAATAACTGTTAGGTGAGGTCTTCATTACTTAGAGACCGGATAGCGCTACAACTTGCTTGAGAAGCATTGTACAAGAGTTGTACACTCATCGTTTATTTGTCACCAATAACTGTTAGGTGAGGTGGTATGCAAATTGGTGGGACCGCAGCACCCCACTTGAAACCTAGAGTCGCAAGGTTTCCGTTTCTCTACTAGAGGAGTGTGAGAGATTCGAGAAAATAGTGGGAGGTATATTTGTTTTAAAAGGCCCTAAAATAAATAGAGATCAAGTACAAAATTCTAATTAGAATCTTTACTCTCTGAGGATTAGAAATTCAGCTTCTAGACTCTTAACTTATATCCTATAGAACGACCGTTTGACCAAACCCAATTATAAAGACTGGCTCAGCAAATTTTTAAAATAGTTTTAAATTGTGAGAAATTAGGGTATGTGCTAGACCATGGAATCCCCGTATTACCAATCCGTCCGATCACTGATCAGCGTAAGACGCATGCTAAGTGGATGAATAATGACAATAAAGTTAGGTGCTGCACAAAGGCATCCATGTCCAATGAATTTTAATGCCAGCATGAGAACATGAAGATTGCCAGGGACATATTATATCACTTACAAGAGTTGTATGGTGAACAGAGTCACGCAGCATGTTTTGAAGTGTCCAAGAGGCTCTTCAAGGCCAAGATGCGTGATGGGCAGTCTGTCCATGATCATGGTTTGACCATGATAAAGGACTTAGAGGAGCTTGAGAAGCTCGGCATGACCATGCACAAGAAATTGCAAACGGATTTGATCCCGCAATTCCTTCTAGCTTCATATGAATAGTTTATAGTAAACTACCATATGAACAAGATTGTATGCACCAAAACAAAATTGTTAAATAAATTGGTAACTGCCGTAGGGACCTTGAAGAGTTCAAGGAGCATCGTTCTCGCTGTCGAGTTGGTTTCTACTTCCAAGAGAGAGTCTACCTGGAAGAAGAAGAAGCCTACGAAAAAGCAGTAGATCGAAAAAAGGGCCAAGTAAGGAAGTTCCAAGAAAAGGGCCGATTGCAAGGGAAAGTATTTCCATTGCATCCTAGACGGCCATTTGAAGAGGAATTGTCCTACATACATGGGAAGCATAAAGAGCAAGAAGGGTGACAGACCTTCAGAAGGTATGTCAGATATGCTCATTATTAAAAGGATACTTAGGGACCGTTACTTATTGCTAGCAGAAATTTGATTTCTGTATCTTGTTTAGCACAGAAAGATTTTTATAAGAGTACTGTTCCATTTATTTAAGAAATAAATTGGTTGCATGTGGTTTTATGATTGACGGTTTCTATCACATACATTGAATGTATCTGTGAATGTATCTGAGCAAACAGTGAGTACCATAAGATCCAAAAGATCTAGAGATGAGATAAATCTAAAGTATTTGTGGCATCTCAGGCTTGGTCATATAGGAGAAGACAGAACAAACAAATTGGAGAAACATGGGCTTCTAGACTCATTGACTTTCGAGTCATATCCGATTTGTGAATCCTGCCTTCAATGAAAGATGGCCAAATTACCCTTTGTAGGACATGGAAGAGGTCCACTGAAATACTTACCCTAGTACACACTGATGTGTGTGGCCCATTCGATGTGCAGGCTAGGGGTTGTAATTTTTATTTCATTTACCGATGATTACTCACGGTATGGATATGTGTATGATACACAAATCTGAAACTTTTGAAAGGTTCAAAGTGTTGAGATATGAAGTAGAAAAACAAACAGAAAAACTCATTAAGGTTCTTCGATCAGATCGAGGAGGTGAATACCTTAGTGGAGAGTTCCATGATTATCTCAAGGAGAATGGTATAGTTTCATAATGGACTCCTCCTGGTACACCTCAGCTTAACGGAGTGTCGGAGAGGAGGAATCAGACCCTATTGGATATGGTCAGGTCCATGATGAGCTTCACTAATCAACCCTTGTTTCTTTAAAGAGATGTCCTATTTTCAGCTATTTACATATTGAATAGTGTTTTCTCTAAGTCTGTTCCTACCACACTATATGAGATATGACATGGTAAGAAGCCGAGTCTTGGTCATCTCAAGATTTGGGGATGTCCGGCCCACGTCAAGCGACAACAGGCGGACAAGTTAGAGGATAAGACAATTAATGCTCGTTTTATTGGATATCCTAAAAGAGTCATTAGGATACAATTTTTACGTCCCAAAGGATCACAAAGTGTTTGTGAGCCGACATGCTATCTTCATGAAAATAGTTTATCCTTGATAGAGGCAGTGAGAGGAAAAATGAGCTCTAAGAGAAAGTCTCTGAAGAGCAACGAGCCATTGTGCCTATAGAACCTATTCATATCGAGCCAGTACATGTTGTACCTCCTCCACCTCGTAGATTTAGTAGGATCTTCCATCCTCCTGAAAGGTACTTAGGTATACTTACAGAGGATGTAGAGGAAGTGTTCCTCATGGGAGATAGGGATCAAGGTAAGGATCCCAATACCTACAACGAGGCGATGTTAGACATCGATTTCGAGAGATGGCTGGAAGCCATGAAGTTAGAGATAGACTCCATGCATTCCAACCAAGTCTGGACCTTAGTAGATTCACCAGAAGGTATAGTACCTATTGGGTGTAAATGGATCTACAAGAGAAAATTAAGTTCGGATGGCTAGGTAGAGACCTATAAGGCAAGGCTAATGGCGAAAGGTTATAGTCAGTGCGAAGGCACTGATTATCAGGATACTTTTCACCTGTAGCCATGCTGAAGTCCATTCGAATATTGCTTGTTGTTGTAGCATATCATGATATTGTGATGGTGATCACAAGGTCTGTAAGCTGCAAAGGTCCATCTATGGACAAAAACAAGTATCTCGGAGTTGGAACACTCGTTTCAACGATATAATTAAATCGTTTGATTTCTTCAAGAACGAGGAGGAACCATGTGTTTATAAGAAGGTTAGTGGGAGGGCTATTGCATTCCTCGTATTGTACGTGGATGATATCCTAAGTCAAGGTTTGGTTGTCTAAGGAATTCTCCATGATAGACTTTGGAAAAGCATCCTATAATTTAGGAATTAAGGTCTATAGAGATAGATCTAAGAGGATGCTTGTCCTGTCACAGAATATTACATAGAGGGAGTGTTGAAGAGGTTCGGCATGGAAACCTCTAAAAGGGGATTATTACCCCTTAGGCATGGGGTAAATCTCTTCAAGAAGATGTGCCCCAACACATCTGAAGAGATTCAGTGGATGAGCAAGATCCATTATACTTCGGCTATAGGGAGCCTCATGTATACCATGCTATGTACATGACTTGATATAGTACATGCTGTGAGTGTCACGAGCATATATCAGTCAAATCCAGGCAAGAAGCACTGGATAGCTGTGAAGAACAGTCTTAAGTACTTGAGAAGAACTACGGACATGTTCTTGGTCTTTGGAAGAAGATCAGAGTTGAAGGTAGAAGGATGCACACATATTGATGATAGAAAGTCTAAATCAGATTATATGCAATGATGGTTCAGTAAATTAGAAGATTCCAAACAACCAATTATTGTAGATTCTACCTTAGAAGCTGAATGTTAAGCCGTATCTAAGGGTGCAGTGGAAACCTTCTGGTTTAAGAAGTTCATTGCTGAGTTAGGTGTAATGTCATCAGATGCCATAACACTCTACTACGATAATAAAGGCACCATAGCACTAGCTAATGAGCCAAGGTCTCACCAGAAGCCGAAGCACATAGAGCGGCGGTTTAACCTAATAAGCGACTACCTCGAAAAGAAATAAGTAAAGGATCAGAGAGTAGACTCCACAGGAAATGTGGTGGACCCATTCACTAAGCAGATAAGTCAGCAGAAAATTGAAGCACATCTTGAGAAGAAGGGGCTTAGGTTTATGGCTGATTAGCTTTAGTGCAAGTGGGAGATTGTTAGAAGTATGACCTAGAAGCCAATTTGGCTGACGTATTATTTTATTCTGGGACATAAAATTGTACTTGACCTAATTATGAATTTATTAAGTTGGACATTCTTTTCATTCATGTTCTTATGTGTCCATGAATCGTCCAAGAAATTAATAAGATGATGACGCATATTCTCAAGAGTTGAGAATTTGAGGCATGTGTCATTGGTGATTAATTTCTGAATTGCTCCTGATCGATGGATCATCACGAGGATGGTGATCGATCCGCTGAGATTAGTGCACAGATCGCTTTCTTTTGATGGACGAGTCTTGAGTCCACAGTGTAGGGACACTGGAGCAATTGTGCAAGTGCTTGTTAGAGAATAAGGGTACTGAGCATGACCAAAGCAAGTAGTCACTTGGATGTCCATCCACTCGTCAGTGACTTACTTGATGCTGTAGTTGTATGACTGGTCCTTTGACCTGCGATGCCTCGGCTATTCACAGTGAGGTTGTTGTAGTTTGACGAGCACATAAACATGAGCCCTAGCCAATTGGGTTCTTGTGGTGCAGATTGGCTGCAGTAGGTTCATTGTAGGAGTAGGGGTGCATCTAGATGGAATCTATCGATCTTGATAGGTTAAGAGAGGTCCTATGTGATTTATGAGACTGAGTTCGTAAATCCTCGGCCGGGGTAGTATGTATAGTGGAAAAGAAGTTTTCCACTCTCGAACTTAAGTCGAATAAATCTTGACATATGACAGACGATGGGGTTTGACGAGTTATCCATGACCTCCGTCCTGTAGGGATCCACGATAGAAGGACTATATCATACGATAACTGCACCTAGAGGTTCATCATTCCATTCTGCTGGGTAGCCACTACATGCTGCTAGGTGTCACTGGTGGATGGTGAGACTCACAGGGACTATCTTGATGATTGATGATCCCTGGTGAGTTGAGTTGGAATTGTTCCAACCCATTGAAAGGAGTTTTCAATGATATTGTGATAGAAATCGCAGTATATCTCACTACCAGACAGAATAGAACCTATGGGGTCACACACATTAGAGGTATTGACCGATCTGATGGTTGAATTGTGATTTGCAATCACAAATAATTTATAATTATCAATTTGATTGATAATTGTTTTAACTCACTAAAAGTTAGTGAGTAGAAGAAGAAATAATTGCAATTGGATTGCAATTTAATTAAATCAATTGGACTTAATTAATTGGGCTTGATCTTATTTAATAAGAGTCCTATTTGCAGTAGGACTCCTAGAGTCCTAATTAGATTAGGACTTCAAATTAAATTAGAGTCCTACTTGGAGTAGGTTCCTAAAGTCCTAATTGGATTAGGACTAAAATTATGTGAGTCCTAATTAGTTTAGGATTCCTAAAGTCCTAATTAATTTTGATCTAATTAAGATGACTCCTAATTGGATTAGGATTGAAGAGTTCAATTGAGTCATTATTCAATTGGGTCCTAATTAGATTAGGACTCTAAGAGTCATAATTGATTTAATCTTATGGATAAACATGAGGAAATTAAGGAGGCTGAAAGTGGAGCCCACACACCTCATGAGATGAGGCTTGGGCGTGGGGCATGAGAGGATAAGAGGGAGGGGCGTACGCCCCTCTCCTTGGGTTTTACGTGAGGAAAAGGAGGAGGGGCGTACGCCCCTCCTCTCTCCTTATGGATAGGTTTGGAGCTCCTATGTTTTAGGAGCTCCACATGCCAAATTAAATGAAGGCAAGGGGGCAGCCGTACTAGGTTAATTTCCTCCTCCCTTTGTGCCGTGAAAAAGCCCCCTTCTCCTCTGGTTTTCAGCCGCCAACAAAAATAAGGGTATCACGTTGAAGCTGATTCATAAAGAAGGGCATGCGGGCCCCCCCTTGGACCTCCCTCCTTGGAAGTACGTGGGGATTTCTCCTCTCCTTAAGAGCCATGAACAGCACCTCTCCAATCTAGTTTTTCAGCCGTGAGACAATGAAAAATATAGGGAGACGTGCATCTTTTCCTTCATCCATTTTTGGTTCCAAGACAAAGGGAAAAGAAAAGGCTGCAAGGTTTTTGTTTTTCTTCCTTGGATCCATCCTTCTTCTTCCTCCTCCCCAAGGCAATCAAGAGTTGATTCAAAGGGAGGTTTTCAACCATCAAAAGACATCTCTGCAAGGGAGCTAGCACCCCGGAGAGATTCGAGAGCTTTGATCGGTCCTCTCCTCGTGTGGATATATGTAGAGGCCGGACGCGTGTGCGACTTTAAGCGAACCTTCAACAAATACCACGATCATCAGATTGCGGTGATCATCTACCCGCACATGGTGAAGATCTGATCTTCTTAATCATATAAAAAGTATTTAATCCTAATCTATCTACGAACGACGGTTTTAAAATATGTTCATGCGATGAACGAGATCTCGCGCATGTCTTCCGCTGCGCGCAGAATTTTTCTAAAATTTTCTGCGGCGTGCGAGGGATTCCAACATTAATATTGAGTTTCGATACAAAATAAAGGATATTTTAACAAGTATTAGGACATTATGTATCAAAGTTAGGCAAGTAGAAAGATAGATCAAGATCAATTCATTTTGCCTAAATAGAAATATCCTTCTCTTCTTCTTTTTGTAAATCTATTTAACTTTCAAAGATAATCGTGAATGATAAAACTGAAATTTCTTTTTAATATTACAAAAAAAAAAAACTTTATGTTGTATTTTAAACATTCAAGCATTGGAACACAAGTTAGTTTGAGGCAAGGGTGAAGCAAAGACTTGTGAGCAAAGTTAAGACATATTCCAAGTTAAAACATATTTCAATCAACTTATCCAAGCATGGAGCATTACAAAGTATTGAGAACCCATAATTCAAAACATCATGCCACATGCAAAATATATTATGTGTTAAGTTATGCATTAAAATATTAAGAACAAGCATGTCAAGGATCAAAATCAATTCTTTTCGAATTAACTCCCCCTATTTAAAAATAATCCTCCACTAATTTCATCCTTAAGGTGTGTTTCCAAGTGATTAATACTTGACTTGATTCTTCTTATATACTTTCATTTACTTTGTCATTCATTTCCTCCTTTTTTTTGAATTTCTTTTCTTAACCAATTAACGAACATTTTGATATTGTTTTTTTTTTTTTACTTTCTTATGCTCTATACTCTATTTGCTCCCTATCCGGTGGAGTTGGAAGGGGCACGAGGTACTACCACTGGCCTCCTCATTGGCACCATCCCTATGATGAGCAATATAGAAAATTTAAAAGGTTCACTTCAAACTCTCCCTGTTTAAGTGTAATTAATTGCGGATTTTATCCCTTTCACGAGTCTCATAAATGTGCCAAATCTATTATGCTTGTTTTACTTTTCCTCAAGATTGAAGTATTTGCTTTTACTTAGATTTTACTTCTCTTGAATAATATCCATTTTCTTTTCTTTATCTCTCTCTCTTTTTGTTATTCTCAAGTAATTTACATGAAAGAGCAGAATAAAGAAATAATTTTATGTATCATATAGATGTATATCATGCAAACAACATTTTCATTGTGCTCAAGGATTCATAACTTCTCACAAGTTATTTTACATCAAAATTTTAAGCATATACTTGTGTATTTCATGGTTATGATATAGGCAAAGAAATAATTTAGTTTGGGCAAACCATGAAACAGTTTCTAAAAGTATAAGTCAGTCAATACATATATAGACATGATATCAAAAATTAATAATTAAAGAATTTAATCATGCCATAATAAGATTTAAGTTATTGACTTTGCTCAATTAATTTATGAGAGAGGTATCTAAAATTACCTATTCATTCTATATTCTTCAAGCCAAACTAGATTTCTTATGTGTGAACTTTTGGCTGAAAAAGATCCTCTCTCTTGTTTGCATGTGAATGTTTATTGTATCTTATGTGGAGGTGTCCTTCAAGTTGAAATCTTTCATTTTCTTGTCAAGGATCCTGCATTATTAACAAGCTCCTTTTCTTTCTTGAAAGAAAGTCTTTAGTTTCTTTAAGATACAAACCATTCATAAATATATTTTTAACTAGATGACTCAATATAAGATATGACAATAGTTGAATATTGAGTCACTTTACTCAAGAGATTGCCTAAATATAAGCAAGCACATATCACTTGAACTAAAGAGATAGTTTCATTAACCAAGATGGTTCAAGGACAAGCATGTGAGGCAATAGGAAGATTTATCAAGGTCAAATCAATTTCTTATTTTCAAAATCGATTTAGTTTAGATTTTATTTGCTTAAGATAATTATCAATAAGACACGCTAGCTAAGTTTTAATCAACTTATCTTAAACAGTTGTTTCTATCAAAATTCAGATTATGATTTATTTGTTATCAATAAAATATGATTCATTAAAGTTAGATTGAAGTCTTGCACAAGGTCACATAATGAGCATACATCTGGTCTACTAGCTGTATGATAAAATAATTATTCTATCATGTTTCAATACAGCTCTAAAATAATAGATCTACTTTGCTCATCCTTTTCAAATTCTACAAGATGGGGTCATAGACATACCTTCTTCATGCCAATCTTCTATAAGAGTTTTCTTGTGGACTAACTTTGGTCAATAAAGATCCCCTTTCTTGTTTGACTTAATTTGGAGTTTGAGAGAAGATGTTAATTCATTCACCATACATATTTCAAACTCACCTTGCATGAGCTAAGTAAAATCTTCATATAACTCTTCATTAGTAGAACCAAAAATGATGTCATCAATGCATACTTTGAGCAAATAAGATATCACAAATTCTTCTTTTTGATGCATAGATTTATCACTATTACTTTCTATCAAAAAGGTTGCTTAAGCTTTTATATCATGCTTTTGATGCTTGTTTCAAATCATATATTGCTTTATCATATTTGTAATGAGTGTTTTCAAATATGGTGGTTAATTAACATATATTTTTTTTTAATAAAGTAAGCACATAGGAGTCCATTCTACACACTCATTTGATAGAATATAAAGCTCATAAAGCAAGCAAATGATAATGTTGATCTTTACTTCTAATCATGCAAGAATTTCATCAAGATCTATTTCATCTTTTCTTGATTTAGTCTTTTAGTAGTCATCAATTTTTCTTCATTAAGTGCATTTATGAAAAACTCAATTTGGTTCTAATTATTAACATGTTTTCAGATTGTTATATGTAAAAGATTAACCATATACATATATAATTTGATTTTAGTATCTTGATAATAAATCATTAGTCTCATAAAGAATAAAATGAATTGATATTTCTGCAACTAAAATCTTTTCATTGAATATTCTATATGCATTGCTTGATGAATGATATCCAAGGATGGACATATCTCTATCAGATTTGGCATTACTTTCAAGAAACCATATCAAGTATAACATATACTACTGATAAATATGAAAGATATGCAATAGTTCTTTTTCTATTTTTCAGAAGATCAAAAGAGTTTTCATCAAAAATAGATCTAATATAAATCATATGTATGACAAGCAGTGATGATAGCTTTTAAAAATCATTTAAGTAGATGACTATCATACACAATTGTCTTTTTCATTTCTTCAAGAATTCTATTAATCCTATTTTACTTATGGTGTCCTTGGTGCTGAAACAATTGTATTCAATATTATTTTCGATGCACAACTTGATAAAAATTGGTTTTCAAGACTATCCCATGATACTTCTTTATTTTCATAGTTTGCAAACCTTTTTCATTTGAACCCTTTTTGTGAGTTTGTGCCAATGCAGAAAATATTTCAATTTACGTGCTAAGAACAAAGCCAGTGTAAGCTTTTGAAAACTTAGTATTGGAAACAACATCATTAGATTTAGAAATTGATTTTTGTTTGTTTCCTTAGTTAACATGCATAGCAAACTTTGACCTTTCAGAAGATAATCTAAGTAAGCCAATGGCAAGGTCTTTTGAGATTAAGTACATACTAGCATGAGTTGATTTTATATGCCAAAGATGGTTTCTTTAATCTTGGTATCCATAGTGCATATATTCAAAAGCACACCAAGTACACATTATCATATCTATGATCAATAAACAATAATGCCATGGATAAAAACTCTCAATCAAGCATATAGAGAATTCATAGAGTTATTCTTAATAAATTGATTAATCATTTAGCAACTTATCCAATAGTGAGTAAAGTATACTATAGAATGAAGTGATTTGATTATATTTCCAAAAGTATTTTCTATATCACAAAATTGATCAATACTTGCAATTCATATTTTAATCAAATACTAAACAAAAAATAATGATGAGATGCAAGGATTACTGATTTCATTATTATTATTATTATTTTTTATTTAAAATTACTTTTCATAAGTATGTTTTAAGTTTCATTTTTTGACGTGTGTCTAGAACACCCATTTGTATGAATCTATTTGTTCCATGGGTATCTTGGCACATCTATGTCTATATTTTCATTTTGGGTACCCAAGCCTGCTTGGGTCCTTGAGAGTTAGGACATATGGTTCCTTTTGGAACCCAGATTTGTTTAATTTTAATAACTTTACCACTTGATTTAATTATATTAGAACGATAGGTAAAGTTGTTATGCCCATTCTTTTCATGTTTGAAATAAGTTATTCTTTTTGATGATTTGCTTGACAAATTCAAAACATTTTTCTTTAGGGATTCATTGCTAAGTGAAGGAGTTAAGACAAATTTTGATTTATCAAAATCAGCATGTTGGCTTTCAAACATCATTTTTAATCTTTCTGAACTTACAGTAAACTTGTTAATAAGAGATTTCAGTTGGTCAACTTCTTTACTCAAGTTTTGGTTTGTTTTGATTAAGCTATGATTTTTCTGAATCAATTCTTCTGAATTTAACCTTAAGCTTTTATTTTCAGAATTTAGTTTGTCTTGTATTTCAGCAATAGAATTTCTTTCTTTTGAAATTTGCAAATTTAGCTTTTTAAGATTTTTATTTTTCATAGCTAATTTTCTACATTCACCATACAAATTATGAAAAGCATTTAAAAGTTCATCATAAGAAAATTCTTCTTGAAAATTATTTGATGTAAGAGTAGATTCAGATTTTACCTTATCTTCTTGTGCCATAAAGCAAAAGTTAGTTACCTCTTGTAGTTCTTTGGAGCTAATATCATCATTGTTGCTCCTAGCTTTCATTTCCTTGCTTGACTCTTCCTTGGTCAAAACTTTCTTCCTTTTTATCTCTTTCTTTCTTTCTTCTTGCTTCCTCTTCTTCTTTGTCTTTAGGAAGCTTTTTAATCTTTTTGTTGTTCTTTCTTCCTCGAGTCGACTCGGGTTTACTTGGAGTCGACTCGACTGACTTGAGAGTCGACTCGAGATCTTCGGGAGACGTCTCGTTCTCAGAGGCCTAAAAGATGATTCTCTGTCTTTTGAACTGTTCTGCCTCGGAGTCGACTCGGGCCTTGTCGGAGTCGACTCGGTTAACTTGAGGGTCGACTCTGAAATACTTGGAGTCGACTCGTTCATAGGATCTCCAAAACTAAGTCTCTGTTTTTCTCTAGGAGTCGACTCGGACAACCTGGGAGTCGACTCGGCTGAGGTGGGAGATTCAACACCTTTTTCTGCAGTCTGATTGTTAGTATGTAATTGAAGCACATGTGAGCTAATATGAGATTTATCATAAATATTTTCTAAAGTATCCCAGATCTCCTTAGCAGATAAGCATGCAGAAATTTCATTAAACTTCGTTTCATGAATAGCACAATATAATATGTTCATAGCATTAGCATTCAATTGTGCTAAGTCCTTTTCATTAATAGTTTGAGACAGTGTGTGAAGGTCATTTATTATGATTTTTCATAAATAATAGTTTTGTGATTGAATAAAAATGCGCATGCGTGCTTTCCAATATGTGTAGTTTATGCCATTAAACAGTGGAGGTCTATCAATTAACTGTCCCTCTCCTAGAAAACTATCTATTTGAGTTGTCATGATCTTTGGCTCTTGATCGTGAGATCAACAATTAATCTTAAGCACCTGCTCTGATACCACTTGTTGCCCAAGGTGACAACCCAAGAGGGGGGGTGAATTGGGTTTTCTAAAAATTATGTTCCCTAATTTTTACTTTGAATAGAATGCAGCGGAATAATAAGATGTTATTTACTTAAACTCTAGGCAATTACAAGTAAAGCAGTGAAAAATTAAGCTAGAGCAATTATACTATGGCTTTAGGGTGCAATTGATCTAAAATTAACTTTTAGTTGTATGATCAATTTTAATCTATGTGTATGGTAAGAATGGAGTGGAAGCTAAGCAAATTCTAAACAATCACTTATAACTCTATAGAAAACAAAGCTAGAGATATTACACAATCAAGCATGAATGTAAGGCATGAAATACAAGAGATAAGGCATCACAAACACAAAGATGTATAGTGGTTCGGTGCACCCCAGCACCTAGATCCACTTCCCAAGACCTCTTGGGAATGTCACTATAATCCCTCAGATTACAGTCGGTTGTTTTACAAGCTCACAACCCAACTTGTTGTTTTGCGAGATCACAACGAACTCGGTCGGTTTTCACAGGCTCACCGACTAGAACCAACCGATTGTTTTCACGGGCTCACAATCCAACCCAGTTGGTTTTCCCAAAGGCTCACCAACCACAATCTTACAACGATTGTTTTCCGGGTTTACAATCAACCCAGTTGGTTTTCCCAAAGACTCACCAACCACAACCTTACAAAGTTGGTTTTTCCTTTGGCTCACCAACAAACCTTAACCCCTTGATTCAATCTCTTGATTGAATCAAGTTACAAGATAATAGAGCAAGAGTTTAAATCAAATACAAGCTTCTCAAATAAGCAAATATAGCAAATATAAATAAGTAAAGTAAAGAGATGAAGCCCTCAAACAAATTTGTAGATGGAGGAACTCGGCTTCTTCTTTACTTGACCCTCTTCTGATTTTGCACGAAGTAGAGGATCACCGAGGCAGCACACGGATGGAGAGGAAGCTTTGGGATTCACTTGGATGCTCTTCTTCTCTCTATTTTACTTTGAATAGCCCTTTTGTGCTTATGGGAGATTTCTCTTGTAATCTCTTTGAAATCTCTTCCCTAAATATTCTCTCCCACTTCCATACTCTCTTTCCTAGCTCTCCTCTTGATTTTATAGCTTTAGAGGGAGTGCAAACAAAAATCTAGCCGTTAGAGACAAAAATAGAGCCGTTGGAATCAAGAAAAAACTAGCCGTTATGCCTCCCAGCGTGCTCGAGTCGACTCGGCTGAAGTAGGAGTCGACTCGGCTGAAACAGGAGTCGATCTGTGAATAGTAGTCTGCTGGCACTGTAGCTGGGAGTCGGCTCCGCACTGTAGCGCTGAAGTTGGAGTCGGCTCGAGATCACTGTAGCGCTGAAAATCAACTCTCTGCCTTTTTGTTTGTTCTCAGTCGGAGTCGACTCGTAGAGTATCGGAGTCGACTCGAGCACTGTTTCTTGAAACTCTAGAGTGCCAGAGTCGACTCCAAACTTCCCGGAGTCGACTTGAGGACTATTCTTTTGAATCTTTCTTTGAATTTGCTCCTCCAACTTAAATCCTTTGAACTTGAAACTTGGGCCAATAAATTGTAGCTTTCTTCTAACTTTTCTTGAGAGCTTTTGAGGCCTTCTTGTATTTTTCCAACTTGCTATATTCCTTGCAAAATAAATTATCTTTCTTCTTGCAACACAAACATTAGTAATTATACTTAAAGGTTTTGTGATCATCAAAATCAATCTTTAACTCAATCTTTGGATCATCAGTTGTAAAAGCCCCCGTGTCCAATGCTAGTAGGCTTAGGCAAAGGTTTATTCACTCTATCCCCTGTATCCCATAATTGTGCAATCTCTGCGAGAGAATCTAAATAGTCCCATGCCTCATCGGGTTGCTTTTTCAGAAATAGACCATTGCACATAGTCTCTATAAATTGTTTTAACTGTGGAGACAACCCTTCGTAAAAGAAACTAATGGTTCTCCATGTTTCAAACCCATGATGAGGACAAGAGAGAAGCAAATCTTTAAATCTCTTCCAGCATTCATAAAATGTTTCATGGTCTTTTTGTTGGAAATTACTAATGTGCCTTTTCAAAAAGTTAGTCCTTTGTGCGGGAAAGAATTTTTTCAAGAATTCTCTTTGCATATCATGCCATGTTCCTAGCGATCTAGGTCTCAAGGAGTTCAGCCATGTTTTGGCTTTATCCTTTAAGAAAAAAGGGAACAAGGTCAATTTAAGGACATCTTCCGATACGTTTGGCACTCTAAATGTGATGCTAATTTCCTCAAAATCCTTAAGGTGAAGATAAGGGTTCTTGGATTCCATTCCATGATACTTGGGCAGCAATTGAATTACTCCTGGTTTGATTTCAAAGTGTCCTACGTTTTCAGGAATAATCATGCATGAAGGTTGACAAGTCCTAGTAGGGTGTAAGTATTGTCGAAGTGTCATAACTGGGGGTCTACCTTCATCACCATGGTGACTTCCTACATCATCATCAGCCATCTCACCAGATCTGAGATTTTGCGAAAGAGTTTCAATATTTTGATTTAAGGAATTGTCAAAAGTTTTTCGATTCAAACGTCCAGTGTTGTCCCTATTCCAACCTAGCATACAAAATTTAATTAAATTTTTTTTATATTTTTTTAAAAAAATAAATATAAATATAAGTACCAACTAAAGATACCTTAAAACGACATCCTAAAACAAAAATCTATTCACAATCAAACATGCAACAAAACATTACACCTCAATTTCTAATATTTTTCTTAAATTTCTAGACAGCTCCTAACTGGTTTGAAGAGGGCACCTAAGCCTCCAATCCGGTCTAATGAACCAAGTTGACCAGGTAAGCTCTTAGGTAAGTGGAGGGGTCACGATGCGTTCGCAAAGGTCCCACTTAAAACCCACTTGCCTCGAACAGATGAACTGTCTTCCTTATAGGGACAAAGCTTGCTTAGACATCAACTAAGCCATAGAGCGAAATTGGTGCAACTTTCGGTGGTCTTCGTTCTATTGAGCTCGAATGTCCTTAGGGGCCAACGTCTAGTTGATTTTAGTTAAGCTTAGGATATTTATGCAATGGGGTGATTTTTTGGGCTAAGGACGAGTGATGAAATCCCGACCTTATCTTTTTAAATGGGTTCAGCCCTTAGAATATTTTATGCTGATGCTTTATACTATATACAACAATCAAGAGATTTTTTTTTAATGTTTTATGACATGACATTAAATTTTATTGAATAGGTGATCAAGCAAATTATTTATTTTTTTAAATTTTATGAGTTGAAGTTTGAAATTTGAATTCTGAAATTTGAAATTTGAAATTTTAGATTTTTCCTCTCTTCTTTTTTTTTTTTGGAATAATCACCCTTGATCTTTTGTTAAAGTTTTTTTCTTAAATTTTCAATTAGCAACAAGGGTTAATGAGATATGATAACAATAAAATTCTGATTCTAAAAAAAATTAAATGCAAAAAATTAAAAACAGAAAGCAGCAAGATTTCGTATTAATCTAATGGTCTTAAAAGTTTCAGAATGTCAATCAGACCGTTCAGATGAAACACAGGTCCTGCACCTGACGACCAAAATTGAGTTCAATCCAATGGTTAATTACTTTGATATCAGAGTTTGATGCAGACTGTGTAGGGAATAAAAAAACAGCAGTAAAGAATTTTTTTTTTCAAAAAAAAAGACTAACTACTAAAGTACTAATTAAATCTAAAATTATACTAATAAATCAGTCGTTCTCCGGCAACGGCGCCAAAAACTTGACGCGCTCGCAAAAATGTTTTCGCAAAACTAATCTCCCAAGTATAGGAGAATCGTACAAGTAGTAAAATCTCGGGAGTCCAAGGTTTAATTCTCAGAAAACGAAATATATATTAGATTATTTAATATAATTTTAGATTAATTAATTCAATAAATTAGTGGATAAAGATGATGTTTTGCAAATAGAAAATAAATTAGTAAACAGAGAATTGAAATTTGGATAGATTAAGATGGTGTAGGGATCTGGAATCCCCTTCGATGATCTTATTTTCAACAATTAAATTCTGCAATTCTTGATTAAGAATCAATCAGATAAATTAGTTCTAATCATGGAGTATATAGTTTAAAAACATGAATTCAAGATCTATGTATTCATCGTGCCGATTACGTCTACGACAAATCAAACATCGAAACAATCCATGAATCAAGAAATATAAACCATAAAAGATCTATCGCATAGATAAGCATGCAAGAATCAAAAAAAATATATTAATAGATGTGAATCAAAGAGATCAATCGTTCAGAATTTACTTGAAAGAAAATAGGACATCAAAGGTTCCTCCATCACCCTTCACAAGATATCAGCCCTCCATTAAAATATAAGCCTTTCCCTCTCTTTTTCTTTTCTTTTCGGAAGAACAGGGCATCCCCTGTTTCTTCCTTCTTCTTTTTTTTTTTTTCGGATGGCAGAGGCCCTCCTCTATTTTTCAATGGGAAAGAATGATCCCCCCAGCCCTAACCGAGAGAGCCTCATATAGTTCACAAACTCTAGGGCCAGCGATGGATCCTTTTTTTCAATCGGCTGGGATTGGGAAGATTACACGCGGACAGTTGAAGATGAAGCGCGTGAGATGCGTGGGATCCTGATCTTCTTCAAATGGATGCACAGAGGCGCTCGGGAGCTGATCGCGATTGCTTGCATCGTGGAAGGCTTGTTGGGACTCGGATGAACGCGTGGATGAGCGGAAGCGAGCTGATCACGGGAGGCAGCTAAGATACAGGGCGCTGAAATCGCTGGGGAGTCCAATGCTGGCTCACGGACGCTTGGCATGATCGTGGGCTCTGGGATTCCCTGTTGTTCCATCGCGGAAGGATGCAGATGAATTGCACACGGACGGCTGGATCTCGTGGTCGGGATGCTGGGAATTGGTTGCATGCGAATCCATAAGAGATAGACGGTGAATGAAGCCAGGAGATCAGATCACGGAAGACTGGGATCTAGATGAGATACGGATCCAGAAGCAGGGGATGCGGGAGAATCACGGGAGAAGGCTGGGAGGTGCTGTGAACGTAGATGGGAGTTGATCGCCGATGCTGAAATCGCGGGATGCCGTGAGCGCTAATGTGGCTAGAACGTGGACGGCTGGAGCTTGTGCACTGGAGCATGGAAGCTTGGGAATGCATCACGGGAAGGAGCTAACAGCGGAAGAACAACTCGGATACTTTGTTTTGGGAAGAAACAGAGGAAGAGGTGGACACGGCTGGGAGAGCTGTGGGTGCGAGAGATTGCATACGGAAGAATTAGAATGTTGGCGCCTGGGCTTAAGATGCAGAAGAAGCTGGGACGCACGAGATGCTGGAAGATAATGGGCATGCTGTTATGAACCCCACGGACCGTTGGATCCTTCCGGATAATGAATCTAGGCCCCTTTGGCTACTGCTCCATCAGGCTGAACTTGGTCTGCTAATACTTCTTTTAGTGTGCAAATGTGGCTGACCTTATGCGCATTTTAGCTATGATTTACGATCACCTGCACCCCACAAAAATATAATATTAATGCGGCAATTTTATCATTATTTGTTAGCAATAATACTAATTTAAGTGATGTATAGATCACACTTTTGTGCTCTCATCACTTTTCTTTAGGAATTTATTGTTGAGCAAAGGAATCCAGCCAAGTCTTGATTTATCAAAAACAGCATGTTGGCTTTCAAACATCATTTTTAAGCTTTCTGAACTTACAGTGAATTTGTTAATAAAAGATTTCAGTTGGTTAACTTCTTCACTTAAGTTTTGATTTTTTAATTAAATTCTGATTTTTCTGAATCAATTCTTCTGAATTTAATCTTAAGCGTTCATTCTCAGAATTTAATTTGTCTTTTATTTCAGCGGAAGAATTTCTTTCTTCTGACATTTCCAGATTTAGCTTTTTAAGATTTTTATTTTTCGTAGCTAATTTTCTATATTCACCATATAAATCATAAAAAACATTTAATAGTGCATCATAAGAGAATTCTTCTTGAAATTCATTAGGTGTAAA
Organism: Phoenix dactylifera; assembly: GCF_009389715.1. Classification (NCBI taxonomy): domain Eukaryota; kingdom Viridiplantae; phylum Streptophyta; class Magnoliopsida; order Arecales; family Arecaceae; genus Phoenix; species Phoenix dactylifera. The sequence goes on along the minus strand of NC_052394.1, from coordinate 11,573,790 downwards.
ATCAGATTCAGATTTTACCTTATCTTCTTGTGCCATAAAGCATAAGTTAGTTACCTCTTGTAGTTCTTTGGAGCTAGTATCATCATTGTTGCTCCTAACTTTTATTTTCTTGCTTGACTCTTCCTTGGTCAAGGCTTTCTTGCTTTTTATCTCTTTCTTCCTTTCTTCTTGCTTCCTCTTCTTCTTCATCTTTAGGAAGCTTTTGAATTTTTCGGTGTTTGGGTATGGATCCTTGTTTTCATCACCGAATTCTTTATTTGTTATTCTTTCTTCCTGATTGAGAGATTCAACATCTTTTTCTGCAGGCTCACTGTTAGTATGTAATTGAAGCACATGTGAGCTAATCTGAATTTTGTCATAAATATTTTTTAAAGTATCCCAGATCTCCTTAGCAGATAAGCATGCAGAGATTTTATTAAATTCAGTTTCATGGATAGCACAATACAGTATGTTCATAGCATTAGCATTCAATTGTGCTAAGTCTTTTTTATTAATAGTGTGAGAGAGTGAGTGAGGGCCATTTGTTATGACATTCCGTAACTTATAGTTTTGTGATTGAACAAAGATTTTCATTCTAGCTTTTCATTGGATATAGTTATTTTCATCAAACAGTGGAGGTCTGTTTATGGAAAGTCCCTCAGTAAATAACACATTATGCGGGGTTGCCATGATCTTTGGCTCTAGTCGGATAAGACTATAAATGACAAGAGAGCACCTGCTCTGATACCACTTGTTGCCCAAGGTGACAACCCAAGAGGGGGGGTGAATTAGGTTTTTCTAAATTTTTGATGCTTTAAAAGTTTTCTTGTTAAGAGCTGTGGAAGCTTTCTTAAGTCACTTGTGTGAACTTACCCTAGAGCAAGAATCAAATATAAAGCAAGAATAAATACAAGAACAAGCACAACACAAACAAGACAATGTATAGTGGTTCGGTGCACTCCAAGCACCTACGTCCACTCCCCAAGCCTCTCCTTGGAAATTCACTATAATCCCTCGGATTACAGTTGGATTGTTTTCCGGGCTAACAATCCAAAAACCTTTACACTTTAGTTTTCCGGGATCACCAAAAACCTATGTTGGTTTTACGGGCTCATCAACGAACCTTCACAATTGGTTTTACGGGTTCACCAACAACCTATGTTGGTTTTACGGGCTTACCAACAACCTACGTTGGTTTTACGGGCTTACCAACAACCTACGTTGGTTTTACAGGCTTACCAACAACCTACAATGTTGGTTTTACGGGCTTACCAACAAACCTTACAACAAGAGTAATAAGTAAAGAATGAAATCTCCTAAAAGAGCAAATAAGGCAATTATAAACTATAAAGAAGAGTTTAGAAAATGTTTATCGCTTTGAAGGAGCTATTCTCTTCTTTGTCAAGCTTGCTTCACTTCATAAGGGTTGGCGGAGCTATTGATGACTCTTTGAAACTGCTCAACCACTTTCTTTTGGCTCTTAAGATGAAGCAATTGAACGAGGCTTGCTTTTATAGGGTTTTCTCTTGAATGTGCTTCTTGATTTCCAAAAGCTTACTTCCTCTGATGAATACTCCCTCTTAAATACTTCTCCAACTTCCAAATAGACCTTCCTAATCATTGGATTGACGAAACTAGCCGTTTATAGCCGTTGGGAGTCCAAAAAGCACTTCTGCACAACTAGCCGTTATGCTTCTGCCCGTGCTTGGGTCGACCCAAACTTTCCTGGGGTCGACTCAAACCACTGTTCATCAGACTTGGGGTCGACTCAACTTTCACTGGGGTCGACCCAACTTTCACTGGGGTCGACTCATGCAACATTGGGGTCGACCCTCTCAGGAAACACAGAACCTTATATTTCATCCGTTTTTCACTTGGGTCGACTCAACTCTTTTTGGGTCGACTCAAGTTCCATTGGGGTCGACCCTCTCAGGGATTCCAGAGACTTGTTTTCTTGAGGCTTGAAGATGGGGTCGACTCAACTTTCACTTGGGTCGACCCAAGTACTGTTCATCCGTGCCATAAGTGCCAGAATGTGCCAGAATGTTTCTAAAACGTGCCAGGGTCGACTCCATCTCTTCTAGGATCGACACCTACTCTGTGCCAAGTGTTCCAAAGGCGTGCCACTTCGTTCCAAGGCGTGCCAAATGTATCGGGGTCGACTCCAAACTAATTGGGGTCGACTCTAACCATGTTTTTCTGCACTTTGAAGGTTAGTTATGCACATTGAAATAACAATATGATATTCCAAGCAAATTACGATGCATGGCACAATAAAGTTTCATACCCTTAATAGTAGAAATTACCGAATTGCCCTTTTAGGTATTTTTAACGTGAAACTTTGCCAAAATGGATTCTTGAGCTTTCTACCATTTTCTATTACAAATTTTATCTCGTTATCAATTCTTGAGAGTGGTTTTGACCATACATTCTTAATGTATCGTGAATGTATCGAGGGTGTGTCATTTATCAATGATGTATCGAATATTTCTTCCTTACTCACTTATGTACTGGATTAATTGAGTTAATAGCATTAGCACTTCCATATGGCCTCAATGACTTTGTAAGCATCAAAATAACACTAGGATCCTCAATATGGATTAAGCAACAACTTAAGGACTATGGCATAAAACAAAATAAAATTTCTATAAGGTGTGACAACACTAGTGCCATAAATCTGACTAAAAATCCCATACAACACTCAAGATCTAAACATATAGAAATTAGACATCATTTCATAAGAGATCATGCTCAAAATAGGGATATAAAAATGAAATTTATAAATACTGATAAACAAATTGCAGATATATTCACTAAACCTCTTAATGAAGAAGTCTTTTGTTGAATTATGCATTTGTGATCCATTTTGATGACTGTTTATGAATGATAAATTGCATACTTTGATTGACTATTATTGGTTGAATTACAGTTGTTTGATATAAGGTTTACAATTGATTTTTAAATCATATTTAAAAAGTTTTTGTCTCTTAAACTGTTTGAGGAGACAACTCATATGAATGAGGAGTCGACTCATATAGTAAGGGACGACTCTTAAGCTAAAAGAGTCGACCCCTAACCCACAGGAAACGACTCTTAAGTTAAAAGGGTCGACTCCTAATCTGCAGGAGACAACTCATTAGTTGAATGAGTCGACTAAAGTGGAAACTATTCGAAACGAATTCTAAAAGGCTTTCTCTCTCTCTCTCTGAAACGTTGAACCTGAAACGTTTCATACCCCTTAGAGCGCCTTTCTATCTTCAAACTCTCCTTCAAACAAAAACCTCCAAAACCCTAGAAAACCTTTTCGAGGTTCTGATTGATCTTCCAATGGTGAGAATAAAGCAAGTGACATCCGGACCAAAGAGGAAGAACACCACTCCACAGACTGAGAGGAGAACAAAGGCTAGGGTAGAGAAGGAACTGAATCCTCGAAGACAAGAAACACCACCACCTAAACTTGTTACGGCCCCTCTGTTGAAGGGTTCCGATCATGTCATGATGGGCAGCGGAAGCTAGGGATTTTAAAAATTTCTTAATAAAGTCCCTTAACATGAAACCCTTATAAGCCTAGATCACCTTAATGGTAACAATCAAACAATATAAATATAAATGCTGAAATAGAAGAATACCTGTAACGCTAAATCCAAGTTTGTAGAATCTCCACGAGGCGTCCAAGTGTCCGCCCTCCAACGGTGATCCACACGAAAACTCGATCAAGACTTTAGCTCCAAAGATTTCTTAATCCTTAATGTTGAATCCTTCCAAAGGATTTAAATTGGCTTGCTTTCTCTCCTCTCTCATTTTTCTTTCACCTTTCTAAATCACTTCTAATCTTTTTGTTCTAAAGAAGACCTCCTTGTCTTGGCTTAGGACACTCTAGAAGCAATGCTAGAAAGAGACAAAGCTTGTAAGAAAGAAGGGATAAGGGAGAGAGAATGCGGTGGAGTTGGAATGAAGAATATGGTGGAATGGCTCCCTATTTATAGATGTGAAGGGATGCATCCTAGTCATCCCTTCATGCATCAAAGGGTGTGATAAGAGGGTGCCAAGAGAGAGAGGGAGGCGTATCAAGCTTTAGAAAAAGCCGTATCTAATGATACACTTCTTTCTCACGTCTTTCTCTTAAATCCTGATGATCCAAGGGCCCAAATGCAGGAAACCAAAGCCAATGGTCCAGATCTAGGTGCCATCTAATGGTCCAGATCAAGGCATCATCATCCAGGGTGCCATCCAGTGATCCAGAAGCAAGATGCCATCACCAATGGTCCAGATTCAGGCGCTGAGCAATGGTCCAGATCTTTCATCTAAGGAACCATCCAGTGGTCCAGATTTAGGCGCTGAGCAATGGTCCAGATCTTTCATCCAGGGAGCCATCCAATGGTCCAGAATAAGGTGCCAACTAGTGGACCAGATCCTTCATCTAGGAAGCCATCCAATGGTCCAGATGAAGGCGCCAACCAGTTGACCAGATCCTTCATCCAGGGAGCGATCCAATGGTCCAGAAGTGAAGGCCCTATCAAATCCAATCCAATTGGGTTTAACCAACTTAAAGGAAACATTAAACCTAATCAAATCAGGTCTAATTAAAGCCAAATGGGTTCTAACTCTTGGCTAACCCATATTAGGTCATATTGCTAGTCTCTAGCAATTTAGTGCGAAAATGATAAAATAAGAGTGCAAAAGTGTAATTTATTATTAAAAAAAAATAGTAAGATAAGTACTCATTTTCGTAGAGCATTACGATTGCACTTAGCATGTGCAACAAGCTTTTAAACCCCTAGGTTATCCTAGTGGACGAGTGTTGTCTCGTGAGGGTTTGCAGTGAAGTTACCCACAAACTTCAATCCCAAAATAAAATTTATTTTATGAAATGAAAGTCTAATTTCAAGTACATAACTGATAAGAATTTCAAAAGCACACAAGGTTTTAATTACTAAGTAGCCCAAATTCTAGGTTAGTATGCAATTTAAGTTGAAGTCATTAAGTTTTCCGTTAGGAAGTTGTAAAACTTATTTATACTTGAGTGCTCAGTGAAGTTTGGACCATGCACCAGCTAAGGTTTCGGATCTCCAAAATATCGCTAATATTAGTAGTTTCCAAGAATTGGTCGGAAAAGACCTATTTGCTGATTCAAAATCATCTTATCTGCAGGATTTCGAGAGCTGTGGATGTTTACTTTAATACCTCATGGGTTTTATCTGTAATATTCCAGTTTACTCGAATTTTTACAACGACGGCTTTCACACTATTGTCTTTCTTAAGGTCAATATACATTTTTTTTTCATCATTTTTTTTTTTGTTGTTTTTTTTTTGTTTTTTTTTTTGAAAGAGAAATGATAATGTATATATTGTGCACTTTTACTCCTGTGATGATTCTTCCATGTAGCGAGCAATTAGTCGACAATTCTCACACCAGTTGGCATGAGGTGTCGGGCATCAAGACTCCCCTACGGACCTATGCTCGGGTTCCTCATCACAAGCCCGCTGACCTTTGACAATAGGTAGCCCTTTTCGATGTACCTGACTAAATCCTTTTTTTTTCTTTTTTTCTTCTTTTTTTTTTTTGGATCAGAAAAAGATGGTTCATCAGGATTCGAGATTGCTACCATATTCTCAACACAATGTCGAACTTATACCTTAGAAAGTGCAGACCAGATGTGTTGTGAAATTCAAAGCACTAATTAGCTTACAACTCACTAAAAGGAACTTAATAAAAAGAACTCACTTTGCACTACTTCCAACTAGTCATTGGGCTCTTAGATTTTATATACCTTGTGTGTTGTAAATTTTTTTTTTTTTTTTTTCAAAAATTTTACCTAAAAACTCTTTTTTCTTAATTTTTATAAAAACTCTTTTTTTTTAATTTTTATAAAATTTCAAATGCTTAAAAATACCCCCAAACCTAAATCTAACATTGTCCTCAATGTTAAAGAAAATTTAAAGCAGTAAGAGGACAGAGGAGAAGTACCTGATATGGGTGGGTAAATTGAAAGTTGGGGCAAAATCCCCCAAACCTGCATGTTAGTAATTTATTGATGTTTTTTTTTTTTAATAAAAGAAACTTACATGTTGGGTTGCCTCCCAAAGAGCGCTAAGTTTTATGTCTTCAGCCAGACAAAATGTAAATCCTCCTTTTTTCAACCATTATCTAAGAATGGTTTTGGAAGAGTCCGATGAAGAACAGTCGGCTGATGACGATCTATGCTCATAAGGGGAACAGAACTAAGAGGCGCATGCTTGACCCTTTCCTCGGAATGGGCAAGGTAAGCTTCTAAAGGGTCCTTATTATAAGTTTGTAAGAAAGTCTCCTGAACCAGACTTTCAATCATGTCAACTTCATTGATTTCTTTGTCGTCTGGTGGTTGTTTACTTATGTTGAAGACATTAAGCTCGACTTTCATGTTGCCAAAAGATAACTTCAGCATCCCATTTCGACAGTTGATCACAGCATTTGCTGTGGCTAAGAAAGGTCTACCTAAAATTATAGGTGTGTGACTGTCTGGATGTATTACAGGTTCAGTCTCAAGGATAACGAAGTCCACAGGATAGTAAAACTCATTTACTTTCACTATTACATCCTCTACAATCCCCTTGGGGTACTTCACTGTCCTATCTGCTAAGGAAAGGGTAATATTTGTAGGCTTTAATTCCCCCAAACCTAATTTTTGGTACACATAGTAGGGAAGTAGGTTTACACTGGCTCCTAAATCTAATAGAGCTCTCTGGATGATCGTCTCTCCTATTTTTATTTCAATAGTTGGGCAACCAGGGTCTTTGAATTTCGGGGCAATCTGTTGTTGAATAAGAGATGAGGCTTGTGCAGCCATCACAGCTTGCCTAGGAATTCTGGTTTTTCTTTTCACCGTGGTTAAGTCTTTTAAGAATTTTGTATAGGAGGGAATTTGTCTTATGGCATCGAGAAAAGGTATATTTATTTGAACAGTTTTAAAGACTTCCATGATTTCATCAAAGTTAGATTGTTTTTTGGAGTCCTGAAGTCTACTGGGAAAGGGAACCTTGGGTTTGTATGTTTCTATGGGTTCTTCCCTCTTTTCCGGTTTGTCCTGTTCTTGACCCCTCTTCTGAATAGGGTTCTTATCGGATTCAGTTTTATTTTCCTTTTCGTGTTTAGAAAGTTGGACTTTATTGTCCACTTGCTTGCCAGACCTTAAAGTGGTAATTGCCTGGACTTCATAGGTCGGATTTCCATTAGAATTGATTTGATACTGACCTATCTGACCTTGATTTTGTTGTCTACTAGGGTTAGGCACTGGTTGACTAGGTAGTTCACCTTTCTTCCTATCCCCTAGAGAGTTAGCTATTTGGCTCAGACTAACCTCAAGTTTTTCAATTGCTTGCGCATGGAATTGGTTAGTCTGGGCTTGGGCTGTATTGGTCTGTTGTTGTTGCTTGATAAAATCTTGTTGTTGTTTCATCATATTAGCCATCATGGTTTCTAATTGTGAAGGTTGCTGTGGGATAGGGGCATTATAAGGAGGTACAGATGGAACCAATGGTTGGTTCATTTGTGGTGGACCTATCCTGGGGAAGTTGTTCTGAAAACCTGGTAGACCACCTTGATGCTGAATAGGTTCATTTTGCTTGTATGAGAAATTTGGATGGAACCTATTATCAGGGTGGTAAACTGGGCTGAACGAGTTGGGAGTGGGCTTCTTAAAGGCACTATATGAATTTAGAGCATTTGCTTGCTCGGCCTTTATGTTAGGTAGACTAGGGCAGCACTCCACTAGATGCTCAGGACTGTTACACAAAACACACAAACTATATGACTCGTGATCCACTTTCATGACGGGATTTGACTCTTTGTATGAACTCGAACTAGTGGAAACAGTGAAAGCATCAAACTTTTTACTCAAGTTGTTCATTCCAGCCACCAGATTGGACATAACATTTTTGAGTTCTGGGTCTGTTTTCATTTCATAATTACCTGGTTTTCTAGACCCGAACTCATCTCTATTTACTTCCTCACCATAGCTACTCCAATTTTGGGCATTCTCGGCTAAGTCAACAAGAAATTCATAGGCTTGATCCGGGGTTTGGTTCATGAACCTACCCTTGTGCATGGACTCAATCATGTTTCTATGTGCCGGAGTTAGTCCTTTGTAAAAGAAATGTACTAGATCAGCCTTGTCAAGCCCATGGTGCGGGCACTTGACTAACAGATCATGGAATCTTTCCCAAAGTTAGAAAAATTCCTCCTCAGATTTGCCTCTAAAAGTTCTGATGGCATCCTTAATTTTTTCAGTTTTTACCATGGGATAGAACTTAGCCATGAACTTCCTAGACAACTGTTCCCATGATGTGATGGAATTTGAAGCAAGGGAATACAGCCATGCAGCAGCACGATCTTCTAAAGTCATGGGAAACAATCTTAATTTAATACCCTCTTCATCTAAGTTTTGATTTCTAAATGTTTGACAGATTGTCAAAAACTTGTTTAGATGAATATAGGGTTGTTCACTCTTGAACCCATGAAACTTGGGTAACATGTTTATTGTTGCAGCCCGAATCTCGAATTGGGCTGCATTATTGATTGGTAATACTATGCAAGTAGGGGGACTAGCAGATGCGGGTGCGAATAATTCATTCAGGGTTCTAATATGTTCACCCATTGTAGAGATCGACGGTTGGTTTACAGTTCGTAGGTTATGATGAAAAGTTCTGTCAATCTCAGGATCAAATGGGGTTAACTTATCCCTTAATGACCTTCTACCATGCATACATTTTCCACAACTTAATTAGACTCAATTTTTTTTTTTTTAAACGAAATCCTAAAAGATAAGAAGAAGGGCTAGACCAAGATGACCACAACCAACACCACACAACAATTTGACCCTATTAGTCTTAGAACTAAGTGAGGTTTAGTAGCTTCTTAAATCTAGTTGCATAGAGACTTATCAGGTTAAAAAAGTTCCTGAAATTCTCTCTAGATTAGACAGCTCCTAATCTCCCTTTCAGATTAAGCTTGAGCTTACCAGTTAAGTGATCCAGTAACCAGTGACCAGGAAAGTCCCGGGGTGTGCAGTGGTGCCAGAAGGGATACACCGATACCACAATACCCGTAACAGTTCTCACTGCTGTAAAACTTTCCTAGACATCACCAATTACTAAATTCTCACTGGAGTGGCTTTCAGCCGCTTCTTTCCAAGAGCCTAATTGAGCTCGAAAACCCTAAGGCCAACGTCTAATTTGATTTTAATTTAATTTGGCTTAGGATAAGTATGCAAGGTGGTGATTTTTGGGCTAAGGACAGGTAATGACTTCCCGACCTTATCTTTTTAGTGGGTTTTGCCCTTAATTACTTTATGCAAATGCTTAATACTAAATGCAGCAAATAATCAATATATTTTTTAAAGTTTATGCAATGTCATTAGGTTGTATTGATTAAATGAGCAAGCAATTTTTTTTATTTTTCTTATTTTTTTTTTAAATTTTATGTTGTTTTTTTTATATAGGAATAACTTGAATGTAAACTAAAACTAATCCTTATGCGTCAGTCAATCTCCGAATGCCCATTGAATAAGCTCTGGAGATTACTCCGTGAGGAGTCCCAATAGAGGTATGATCACCTCGGGGGATTGCACCCTATCAATTACTAGCAAAAATAATATTTTTTTTTTGAAAATTTTTTTTATTTTAATTAACTTTTTTTAACTTTTTTTTTTAATTTCAAATTTCGAATCACAGAATTCAAATTTTGAATTTAAATTTTTGAATTTTTGAATTTTGGGAATTTTTTTCAATTTTTTTTTACTTTTTTAGAAAACTTTAAATTTCGAATTTCAAATTTCAGAATTTAATAACTATGAAATTACTAACTAAAATAATCAAAATAAGAAAAATTAATAAAAATAAAAACTTACTACCGGAGTGCGTTCACTCCGGGTATTCAAAATCCGATTTGATCTTCGTGATCATTCTTGCTTCTCGATTTGCCTCCCCGGCAACGGCGCCAAAATTCTGTTCGTCATTTTCCTGTCTACCTAAAAATATGCTAGACAGATCGTTGTTAGAACCGACGAACAAAAGTTAAATTTAATTATACTCTTACCTTTCCTACTCGAAGAATAGTGGTTGTAAGAGGTCGATCCACAGGAAGGCGATTGGAGTTGCATAAAAATCAGAACGTTCACTCGGATTTGAAATCGATTTTTGAATGATTAAAGAAAAAACATTATTTTGAGGATGTTGATGGATTCTCTAGTCTACCGGAGAATATTTTTTTATTTAAAAATAATAAAAAGACAAGTACTTAGAAATCAAAGAGTATTTATGAATTCATGAAATGTTTAACTATTCAAAGGAAAATTTTTGCATAAATTAAAATGGATGAAGACAAGTGCTAAGAAAGATCGAAACCTGTAACATAAATTGCATAAAGGAAAATAAGATGTATTGCATAAAAAGAAAAATTAAACGATTGCATAAAGAAAACAGAAATTTAACTAAACCTAGAACAAGGATTGCATGAAAGAAATTGATTGATTTCATAAAAAGGAATGATTACAAAAAGTAAAAAAAAATTGAAGATGAAGCCTAATGCTTCTTTCTTCTGCAAATAATAAAATAAAATAAAATAAAATAAAGCTTCTTTTTCTCTCCCACGGTTAAACAACACATAAACTAATACTTTTAATCTCTTTCTTCTTCCCAAGAACAGAGCCTCCCCTGTTCCTTCTCCTTTGAACCAGCCGAGCTCCCACCTCCCTAGCCCTTGGCCTCCCACCGAGCACACCTCTCTTCTCTTCCTCCTTCTCCTTTTATAGCCGCGGACGGACGCCTGATGCGGAAGGGAGATGGCAGACGCGGTGAGGACGCGGGTAGGAGTCGATCACGGACGAGATCCGGGCGCTGGGAGGAATCGCGGAGGAGGAGGGATGCTGGGGTGCTCTTCCCTTCTTTGGGTGTCGCTGATGCGGAAGGGAGATGGCAGAGATCTTCCTTGCTGGGATTTTCGTGGATCCGGGCGCTGGGAGGATGCGGTCTTCCGTGATGAACGCAGACGGGTGGAAGAAATGGCATGAGGGGCTGCTGGGAGGAGCCGATCACGGGATCAACGGGCGATTGCGGACGTGATGCTGCAATTTGCTGGAGAATCACGGCCGGCTGGATCGATGCTTGGGCTCACTCGCGGAATCATTGGGAGGAGACGCACGTGGGCGATGCTGGGAGGAGCGGACGCGGGAAGGACGCGGCTGCTCGCTGGCACGGTGGCTGGCACGACGCGGATGGAAGGTGGGGACGCATGCGGAAGTCACCGCGGGATCGTCAGGATGAAAGGAGACGCGGGCTGATGAAGAGGAGGCTGGCGTGATCCGTGGGATGGAGCTGAAACGGAAGGTGGCTGCGTTGGAAGGAGCTGGGGGACACCAAGTTCCATCCAATTAGCAATAGATAAAAAAATAGTGTGATATGAAACTTGGCTTGTAGACGGACGGGTCATCTGTTCTGACTGGAGGTCAATTGCAAGTCTTTCAAGTCATGGGTCACCCAGCACCTTATAGTTATGGTATGGCCAAATTAGATTTGCCCAAAATTATTTCCCAAAAGCACAAAAGAAATGGACCCGATTCGGATCTGAATCTGACTCGGACCCGACCCGATCTTCAACCGGGTCGGATCTGGGAAGGGATCCTTCTTTAGTCAAATTTGTACTCAATGTGCATTTTATCTCTAATTTATGAAAATCTGTGCCAAACCCAAATATAATATTAATCCAGTGAATTTATCATTATCGGTTAGCAATAATACTAATTTAGGTGACATATAGGTCGCACTTTTGTGCTCTCATCAATCTAATCATATTAGATCAACCTAATCTAAGAATCAGATTCGAATTTAATTTGAATCAGGAGCTAGAGTTTGCAACATGTGCTAGCATGTTCATCTTGCAAACATGATCTAATCCAATTAGATCCTTGATCAATTCTCTTGTGTGTAACCCATTGGGTTCCTTATCTTAGCCAGCAGTAGGTGCAGGTGCAAGTTGACCTAACTTGATTAGAATACCTCTAATCCAATTTAAGTCCAATTCAGTGCTAAACCTGACTTAGTAATCAGAACCTTTTTGATGCTTTGATCTAATCAAACTCTTTGATCCGATCAACCCACAAGACAAGATTGATGTCTAGCAACGTATCATGTCTACCCGAAAGATGAGGAATGTATTGGACAAATCCAAACATACCCTTCAGTGGCAAGTTACCGTGCAATTCAATCCCTCAGTCATACTACATCCTGAATAAGTGCATGAGTATGGATCAATATCAAACTCAATCACTTATTCATGTCTCTTTCAATCTTTTATATGATAATTCAAACAATGAAACATTAGAAACTCTTTCTAATTTTCATTTTACTTTGATCAAAGGCTTCTTGAATCATCATAAGATTAGAGTAAGTAGGATGTTACCTTCTCTTACTAGAAGTGACTGATTCCTTGTTGACCTACTCACAACCTTCGTGCAAAATCCACCATATCCAGAATACCCCGTACACAACGCAATGTCGTGAATGAGAGTAAACCAAAATATAGGTTCAAGTGCACAAGGTACCATGGTGATCTCAGGTCTAAGGATCACTTGCACAACTCCCACTATGAGAACTATCTTTTGACAATTAAGTAAGAATCCATAAGATGTTCTCATGGCTGGTCAATTCAGTGAACTCATTCCTCTAATGAGCACCCACATCTTTGTATTAGTGTCTCCACACAAGTGATTGTGAGATCAATCACCCTCTGCATCGAGCATACATAAGATGTGCCGGTCTTTGCGGTAAACATTGATCCCCGACTCAATGTACCAATGATTGGAAATATTTAAGATTAGGATTTTAGAATTTTAGGTCTCACTAGTATGATCTCATTATAGCCTCAAAACAATTGCCCTAATCTAAGGGGTTTATCATAAATATAATCAACAGCATATGATAAAACACAATGCCTTTACTTATATTTAAATGTCATGTACATGATTTGAAAAATCAAAAAAAAATCCTTCGCAATACATATTGCGATTGGCTTGTAGGGCATCTATTCTTTCAATCTCCCACTTGCACTAAAGCCAATCGCCCTTATATTTCATCCCCATACAATCGAGGTGGCGATCGAATTGCTGTTGTGATAGAGCTTTAGTGAATGGGTGGTGGGGACACCAATGAGCCAGCATCACTTTGGCTTGACTGCTAGTCCACATTTCTTGAGTCGTCCAGTTTTTTTTTTCTAGTTATTTATTTAAGTCAGTTCTATCAGTGCATGTCAGTCCAATCACCCAATTTGAGTCCAAGTCCAATTTATGTCAAGTCCAAAAGTCCAAGTCTTCTCCCCAGGTGGCTCTTCCCAACATTCCAAAGTCAGCCACGTCTTCATTAAAATCCCATCACAAGATGTGCAACCGGCTTCTTCCCAAGGTATTCTTCCCACAGGTGGTTCTTCCCAAAGATTTTCAAGGTTCCAACGCCCAAAGAACCCAATGCCAGCAAACCCACCCGGTTCCAAGCCCTCCAGCCGTTCCTTGAAGAATCCCAAGAGGCATCCCGTTCTTCATCCCAAAGCACCAGCCGGGTTCATCCATCAAGATCGGTTCCTACCGTTGCCAATGAAGAAGTCCAACAGGTTTCTCCATCACATCGCCCAAGAAGAAGATCCGTTTTTTCCCTCTTTTCGAAGCGTTTCATCCAGCCAAAAGTTCAAGCAAAGCCATCGCGATTTTCAGATCCAACGCTAGAGTCTTCCATCGCCTTATTTCAAGGAGATCTCAGCCGGTTCTCCACTTGGGATCTTAAATGCTGCCGTTTCCCAACCGAGAAGAAGCCATCCCGGTCCCATTCCAACGCCTCGGTTCTCCATCACGATCCTTCCCAGCTTCTGTGATTTCTTGGAAGTTGTTTATTGCCCATCGATGCCATCAGTGCCTCAACCAGTTTATGGGTCCATCGGTTTTTATTTATTTCTTTCTTATCATGTAATTGGTTGCCCCTGCCTATAAATAGGGTCTATCTTGTTATGTTTAAGGGAGCCATGAATTAAGCCAATGAATATATGAGAAGCTGTTTGACAAATTGCCTGAGAAAGTTTGGTTTCCAAACCCAAGAACCTACCTTCCTTCCTTCTCTAAAATCTTTCTCTTCTAAGTGAATGCGACCTCCCCTGACTTCCGTGATTTCCTCTAACGCAGGCGGCGCTCATCATCCAGCTCCCCGTTCCCTCTTCCGGACTCCTTCCCGATCTGATGATTCGTCGTCCAGATTATTTATCCTTTAAATAGATTATTCTTTTTTTTTCTTTACATCCTACCACCTCAATTAACCTAGGTCTTCTGTTTCAGATCCTGTCGGTTTCCTCCATCCGTCTCAACGAAGGACGACCCGTCAGCAAACTAGGACCCTGGACTTGCCTCCCTCTTCCATGACCTTTCTTAAGCATCGTGTCCGTGTGATCCTTCCACCAAAATTCTGAGTAAGTCATTATTGGGTTCAGTTTAAGTTCCCAAATTTTTATGCTTAACACAGGAAATTAAAAGTAGATCAACGTGCCCTAATCACATATATTGATTTCCTAATCAACACCGATCCCTCTTTTAAAATTATTAAAGGAACTGATCAATTGTCGGTAGTTTCTTTCAGTCAATTCGATTTTAAGATAATCATCTGATAGCTGTTAGATTTGAGTTTGCTAATAGTTTATGGATTGGATTGCTGAAATCTAATTAAAAAAAAAAAGAAATTTTTAGATCGCATGCATTGATCCTGTTCCGCATCAAATTTGGTATCAGAGCAAGTTTACTAGGGCACCAGTTTTAATCTTTCCGCATCCTTTCTATGTATAGTTTATTTGGGCATCGTCATACCTTAGCAGTCTGCATTCCGCATTACATTAAGAATAGACCTGCATCTTAGTTCACATTTCGGCAATTCATCAAGCATTAGCCTGCTAAATTTAGCTCTACATCATCCTCCTAGTTTCATTAATTCCCGTACCTAGTAGTGTCAAAAAAAAAAAATTCTAAAAAAAATTAGGACTCGTTTCTAGACCTCCGTGGGACATACGATACAAAATTTCAGTACCGTTGGAGATCGTTTGATCCCCGAAAGAATTCCTGAAACAGGTATGCACGTCTAGCCCTGTTCTGCAACAGCCCACGTAAACACCCCTTCGGTGTTTCATCCATTCCTGCGTCCACAAGGCTTAAAAAATTCTGAAAACCTAGGGATAGCTTACCGACTTAAAGTGTGGTTCTAAATTTCATTAAAATCGGAGACTGTTTGTTCCCTAAAAAAATCTCCGAATCACCCTACACGTCACCCTGCTCCTGAATTCCAGTATACATACCACTGTTCAAACTAAATTTCCCCGTCCCTAGGAATTGCCAAAAATCTCAAATTTGGGCAACTCTGAAACTAGACTAAAAAGGGGTATTCAACCACAAAGGGAGATTTGGAAATCAATCTTGAAGTATTTCCAAATTTTTGGTTAACTACGAGGTCCTGTTCTGAAAAAAAAAAATTTCAAACCCCATGACTACTAGATCCGGAGCTAGTTATCAACCAGACGAGCCTGAGTCCAGTCGTGGGATGGACCCTGACATCAGCTCAGTCCTCAGAGAAATTAATGAGAAGCTAGGAAGGTTATGTACCTGAGTCGATGCCTTAGAAGAATACCAGGATAGGGGTAGCCCTTCCCTAGCCAATAACCTAAGAGAAAGAAATGACCACCCACCCTTTGATCGGAACCACCAACATGGCAATGACTATCCCAGGAATAGGCAAAACTTTGACAGAAATCACAATCGTCCACTAGATGACTATCTTAGAGAAAGACCCCATCACAATGAAAGAGGTCGCGATCCTATAAATCAACCTCTTAATGATCACCGTGACATCGATGACCGTATACTTCGAAGTGTCAGGGTTGAGGCACCCAGCTTCGTAGGCCGCATGGATCCTTATGAGTATCTTGACTGGGAGTCAGATATGAATCATTATTTCGAATGGTACGACATGTCTGAAGAGCGAAAAATTTGATTTGCAAAAATGAGGCTTCTCGGCCAAGCCAAATATTATTGGCAGAATGTGTTAGAACCCGCCCATGCTGCTGATATTTCAAAACAAAATCAGATGGCAGCGGAAGGGGCATGTGCGGGATCGACGTTCATCGCATGAACGTCGTTTGATAACCATTCGTAGTTAGGTAAGGATTAAAAACTTTGAATAACTTTAGGAAGATCAGATCTTCACCTTGTGCGGGTAGATGATCACCGCAAACTGGAGTTCGTGGTTTTAGGATGAAGGTTCGTATGAAGCTGTTCACACGTCCGGCCTCTACGGGTATCCACACGAAGCAGTGATCCGATCAAAGCTCTCTTGTCTTCCCGGGGTGCTAGCTCCCTTGCAAAGACTTCTTTTGATGGCTGATTTTCTCTCTTTCAATCAACCCTTGATTGTGCTTGAGAGGAGGAAGAAGAAGGAGGGTTCTTGAAGAAGAACCAAAGCCCTTACTGCAGCCTTTCTTTTCCCTGCGTTGGATGAAGGAAGGGAAGGGGAGGAGGCCGCCAAGGCTTCTTCTTCTTTTCTTCTTGCTTGCGGATGAAACAAGGAGAGGGGAGAGGGTGGCTACGGCTGGGAGGAGAGGAGATCAATGCTTAGGGCGTCAGCCCCCTTTTCACCTCTTTATAAGGCATCTAGGGCTCCTACAACTTAGGAGCCCTAGACTAGTTTCCTAAGAGGGGGCGCCGGCCCCCTCTCTTCATGCCGCACCAAGGAAGCAAAAAAAGGAGGGGCTTGCGCCCCTCCCTCTTGGTAAACCCTAATCCACATTTAGTAGGGTTTGGAATGCCCTAATGTGGTCAAGCCCAAATCCAATTAGGCTTAGCCCAAGGGTGAACCAATTTGGATCCAATCTAGGTAAGTCCTAATCCAATTAGAACTTAAATCAATTTTGACTCAATTGAACTCTTCAATCCTAATCCAATTAGGAGTCTTATTGATTTATTAGATTAATAATTAATTGTGACTTAAGAAACCCTAATCCAAATTAGGACATTTTTAATTTTAGTCCTAATCCAATTAGGACTCTAATTGAATCCGAAGTCCTAATCCAATTAGGATTTCTAGGAATCCTATTCTAAGTAGGAATCCAAAGATGAATTCAAAATCCTAATCTAATTAGGATTGTAGGAATCCTACTCCAAGTAGGAATCCCAGTCCTACTCCAAATAGGATTCCCAGTCCTAATCCAATTAGGACTCTAGGAATCCTACTCCAAGTAGAATTTGTGTTTTAAGTCCAATTAATCAATTCCCATTCCTTCTTCAACTTCTTATCAATCGAATTGATTACTCGTGATTTATAATCACTTTTTCAACCATCGGATCGGTCAATACTTCTAGTGTGTGTGACCCCATAGGTTATATTCTGACTGGTAGTGAGATATATTGTGATCTCTATCACAATATCATTGAAAACTCCTTTCAATGGATTGGAACGATTCCAACTCTACTCATTAGGGTTTATTGATCATCAAGATAATCCCTATGAGTCCCACCATCCACCAGTGACACCTAGCAGCATGTAGTGGCTACCCAACAGAATAGAATGATGAACCTCTAGGTGCAGTTATCATGTGATACAGTCCTACTATCGTGGATCCCTACAGGACGAAGGTCATGGACAACTCGTCAAACCCCATCGTCTGTCATATGTGAAGATTTATTCGACTTAAGTTCGAGAGCGGAGAACTCTTTCTGTACTGTGCAATCTGCCCCGGCCGAGGTCTTACGAACTAAGTCTTATAAATCACATAGGATCTCTCCTTATCTATCAAGGTCGATAGATTCCTTATAGGTGCATACCCTACTGCTACAGTGAACCTACTGCAGCCAATCTACACTGCATGGACCCATATGACTAGAGACCATGTATGTGTGCAGTCAAACTACAATAACCTCACTGTGAGTGGCCGAAGCACCGCAGGTCAAAGGACCAGTCACACTACTGCAACATCAAGCAAGTCACTGACGAGTGGATAGACATCTAAGTGACTTCTTGTATTGGTCACGCTCAGTACCCTTGTTCTCTAACAAGCACCTGCACTATTACTTCAGTGTCCCCACACCATGAACTCGAGTCTCGTCCATCCATAAAGAAAGTAATGTGTGCACTGATCTCATCGGATTGATCACCGCCCTCGTGATGATTCATCGATCAGGAGCATTCAGAAATTAATTACTAATGATGCATGGCTCAAATTCTTAACTCTTAAGAATATGCATCATCATCTTATTAATTCTTGGACGATTCATAGACACATAATCAATATGAATGAAAAAGATGCCTTTTATTTATTCAATAATAAAATCAAATACAAATTATGTCCCAGAATTAATAATGTGTCAGCCAAAAATTGGCTTCTAGGGCATACATCTAACAATCTCCCACTTGCACTAAAGCCAATCAGTCATATATCTTAGTCCCATCTTCTCAAGGTGGGCTTTAGTCTTTTGCTGACTTAGCTGTTTAGTGAATGGGTCTGCCACGTTGTCTGCGGAGTCTACTCTCTGCACTTCGACATACTTCTTCTCGACATAGTCGCGTATGAGGTGGAAGCGCCGCTCTATGTGCTTGGACTTCTGATGAGACCTTGGCTCCTTAGCAAGAGCTATGGCGCCATTATTATCGCAGTAGAGTGTTATGGCTCCTTAGCAAGAGCTATGGCGACATTACATCCAATTCCGCAATAAATTTCTTGAACCAGAAGCCTTCCTTAGCAGCTTCAGAGGCGGCGATGTATTCAGCTTCCATAGTAGAATCAGCAATGATCGGTTGTTTAGAACTCTTCCAATTCACCGTACCACCATTGCACAAGAACACATATCCAGATGTTGACTTCCTATCATCGACATCAGTCATGAAGTCTGAATCTGTGTACCCTTCTACCTTTAACTCTGATGATCCTCCAAAGACTAAGAATAAATCTTTAGTTCTTCTCAAGTACTTAAGAATATTCTTCACAGCTGTCCAGTGTTCTTCACCTGGATTCGACTGATATCTGCTTGTGACACTCACAGCAAGAGGTATATCAGGTCGTGTACATAGCATGGCATACATGAGGCTCCCTATTGCCGATGCATAAGGGATCTTGCTCATGCGTTGAATCTCTTCAGATGTGTTGGGGCACATCTTCTTGGAGAGATGAATTCCATGTCTTAGGGGTAAGAGACCCCTTTTAGAGTTTTCCATGCTGAACCTTTTCAGCACTTCCTCTATGTACATCTTCTGTGATAGGCCAAGCATTCTTTTAGATCTATCTCTATAGACCTTAATTCCTAAAATATAGGATGCTTCCCCAAGGTCTTTCATGGAGAATTCTTTTGACAACCAGACTTTAACCGAGGTTAGCATGGGAATATCATTCCCTATCAGGAGTATGTCGTCCACGTACAGTACGAGAAATACGATAGCGCTCCCACTAACCTTTTTGTAAACACACGGTTCCTCTTCGTTTTTGATGGAATCAAACGTTTTGATTGCGTCATCGAAACGAGTGTTCCAACTCCGAGATGCTTGCTTTAGTCCATAAATGGACCTTTGCAGCTTGCAGACCTTGTGATCTCCATCACTGAAAGTGAAACCCAAAGGCTGTTCCATATAGATATCTTCTTCAAGATATCCATTTAGGAAAGCAGTTTTCACATCCATCTGCCAGATTTCATAATCATGAAATGCTGCAATGGCAAGCAATGTTCGGATGGATTTCAGCATGGCTACAGGTGAAAAAGTCTCCTGATAGTCAATGCCTTCGCGTTGACTATATCCTTTCGCCACCAGCCTTGCTTTATAGGTCTCTACCTTTCCATCCGAACCTATCTTCCTTTTGTAGATCCATTTGCATCCAATAGGTACAATACCTTCTGGTGGATCTACTAAGGTCCAAACTTGGTTGGAATGCATGGAGTCTAATTCTGACTTCATAGCTTCCAACCATTTCTCAGAATCGACATCAGATATCGCCTCGTTGTAGGTTTTGGGATCCTGTATGTGATCCCTATCTCCCACTAGGAACATTTCCTCGGTATCCTCTTCTAGTATACCTAAGTATCTATCGGGAGGATGGGAGACCCTACTTGATCTGCGAGGTGGTTAAGGGACATCGTGTACTGGCTTTGTATTAATGGGTTCGATAGGATCCATGACTCGTTGCTTTTCAGAGACTTTCTCTTCAAGCTCAATTTTTCTCCCACTGCCTCTATCAAGGATAAACTGGTTTTCCAAGAAGATGGCATGACGGCTCACAAACATATTGTGATCCTCTGAGACGTAAAAATTGTATCCTAATGACTCTTTAGGATATCCTATAAAACGAGCACTTATAGTCCTAGCCTCTAGTTTGTCCGCCTGTAGTCTCTTGACGTGGGCCGGACATCCCCAAATCTTGAGATGACCAAGACTTGGTTTCTTACCATGCCATATCTCATACGGTGTGGTAGGAACGGATTTAGAGGGAACTCTATTAAGTAGATATACTGCGGTAATGTTAGATGTATGCCCTAAAAGCCAATTTGGCTGACACATTGTTGATTCTACGGACATAATTTTATACTTGACTGTTTATTATTGAATAAATAAAAGGCATCTTTTTCATTCATATTATTTATGTGTCTATGAATCGTCCAAGAAATTAATAAGATGATGATACATATTCTCAAGAGTTGAGAATTTGAGCCATGTATCATTGGTGATTAATTTCTAAAATGCTCCTGATCAATGAATCATCACGAGGACGGTGATCGATCCGATCAGTGCACAGATCACTTTCCTTCTGGATGGACGAGACTTGAGTCCACAGTGTAGGGACACTGAAGTGATAGTGCAGGTGCTTGTTAGAGAACAAGGGTACTGAGCGTGACCAAGACAAGAAGTCACTTGGATGTCTATCCACTCGTCAGTGACTTGCTTGATGTTGCAGTAGTGTGACTGGTCCTTTGACCTGCGGTGCTTCGGCTACTCACAGTGAGGTTATTGTAGTTTGACTGCACACATACATGGTCTCTAGCCATATGGGTCCATGCAGTGTAGATTGGCTGCATTAAGTTCACTGTAGGAGTAGGGTATGCACCTATAAGGAATCTATCGACCTTGATAGAAGAGGAGTGATCCTATGTGATTTGTTAGACTGAGTTCTAAGACCTTGGCCAGGGCAGTAATATAAAGTGGAAAAAGAGTTTTCCACTATCAAACTCAAGTCAAATAAATCTTGACATATGACAGACGATGGGGTTTGACGAGTTGTCCATGACCTCCGTCCTGTAGGGATCCACGATAGTAGGACTGTATCACACGTTAACTGCACCTAGAGGTTCATCTTTCTATTCTACTGGGTAGCCACTACATGCTGCTAGGTGTCACTGGTGGATGGTGGGACTCATAGGGATTATCTTGATGATCGATAAACCCTAATGAGTTGAGTTGGAATCGTTCCAACCCATTGAAAGGAGTTTTCAATGATATTGTGATAGAGATCATAATATATCTCACTACCAGTCAGAGTAGAACCTATGGGGTCACACACACTAGAAGTATTGACCGATCCGATGGTTGAAAAGTGATTATGAATCACAAGTAATCAATTTGATTGATAAGAAGTTGAAGAAGGAACAAAGGGAATTAATTAATTGGACTTAAAACAAGAGTCCTACTTCGGGTAGGATTCCTAGAGTCCTAATTGGATTAGGACTGGAAATCCTAGTTGGAGTAGGACTGGGATTCCTACTTGGAATAGGATTTCTGCAATCCTAATGAGATTAGGAGTTTTGAATCAAAATTGGATTCCTACTTGGAGTAGGATTCCTAGAGTCCTAATCGGATTAGGACTTCGGATTCAAATAGAGTCTTAATTGGATTAGGACTAAAATTAAATATGTCCTAATTTGGATTAGGGTTTCTTAAGTCACAATTAATTATTAATCTAATGAATCAATAAGACTCCTAATTGGATTAGGATTGAAGAGTTCAATTGAGTCAAAATTGATTTAAGTTCTAATTGGATTAGGACTTACCTAGATTGGATCCTAATTGGTTCACCCTTAGGCTAAGCCTAATTGGATTAGGGCTTGACCACATTAGGGCATTTCAAACCCTACTTAATGTGGATTAGGGTTAACCATGAGGAGGGAAATATGCCCCTCCCTTTTCCATGTGGAGAAGGGAGAAGAGAAAGGTAATTACTCTAGGGCTCCTAGATTGCAGGAGCCCTAGATGGTTATAAAATGGGGCAAAGGGGGCCGGCGCCCTAGATGAGCTCTCCCTCTCCTCTTCCAAGCCGTGGCCACCCCTCTCCCTTCCTTGGTTCAGCCGCCATCAGCAAAGGGAAAAAGAAGAGGAGGCGTCTCCCTCCTCTTGGTCTTCTTCCTTGGCTCCAACGCAGGGAGAAAAAGAAAGGCTGCAAGGGGCTTTGTTCTTCTTCCTCTTCTTCATCCTTCTTCTTCCTCCTCTCAAGCACAATCAAGGGTTGATTGAAAGAGAGGAAATTAGCCATCAAAAAGAAGTCTTTGCAAGGGAGCTAGCACCCCGGGAAGACAAGAGAGCTTTGATCGGATCACTGCTTCGTGTGGATACCCGTAGAGGCCGGGCACTTGAACGGCTTCAAGCGAACCTTCATCCTAGACTACGAACTTCAGTTTGCGGTGATCATCTACCCGCACAAGGTGAAGATCTGATCTTCTAAATGCATTTAAAAGTTTTAATTCTTATCTAACTACGAACGGTTCATGAAACAACGTTTATGCGATGAACGTCGATCCCGCTTATGCCGATTCCGCTGCCATCTGATTTTTTTTTGAAATATCAGCGGCATGGGCGGGTTTCCAACAGTGGTATTAGAGCCTAGGCTTCGTAGATTAAGGTAAGAATTAAATATTTAAAGGCTTATTAGATCTGAAAATTGAATGATCATGCATGCTGAAAATTTCTGCATGCAGATTTTTCAGGGGTGCTGATTTTTGCATGCTGATTTTTATGTGATAAAATGATGATTCTAATTGCGTTGTTAATGTGATTACAAAGTTTAGAATCATGATTAGCATGATCAGCAACCTATGTCATGACATAATCAGTTAGTTTTCAGATCTGAAAATTATAATTATTGCATATGGTGATGATCATAGGATTCAAACCCTTTTGGTATCAAATGTAATGACCTGCGATGTGATCTGCAATGTCATGTAATTTTTTAGATGCTTGCATGCATCTTATTTGATGTTTTGAGAGGCCTGCGTGCCTCCTAAAAGGAGATGTAATTTATTTTTATTTTTATTTTACATCTGGTTGTATTTCTGTGATGTGATGTACGTCAACGATCAAGTCGAAGATGTTGCATGAGATGAACAGGGCTCCAAGCGGCTGATGGCGATTGGATCAAGAGTTGGTCAAGGATCGAGTCAAGGAGGCTTGGAACAAATTCAAGAGTTGAAGATCAGTTGATCGATTGACGTGCATGTGCTTGTAATACGACCTGTTATGGGGGAATTGAGCCGCCATGCCCCACGTGATCGGCACGCGTATCCAGGAAAGCTACGGCTGCCCTATGATCCAGCACTCCGACCCCGAGTCGGACCTCCTCGGCTCCGCAGCCCGACCCCGGGTCGGCTGCCCTATGATCCAGCACTCCGACCCCGAGTCGGACCTCCTCGGCTCCGCAGCCCGACCCTGGGTCGGCTGCCCTATGATCCAGCATTCCGACCCCGAGTCGGAGATCTTTTGATAACGACAGGCTATTCTCCAGAGGCACGCCGCGGCCTCCTGCTCCACTACTCCCTGCAATGGCTGTACCCGATGCTGCCCACGATCTCCTGTATCGACCGTACAAAGCGGAGCTCCACTACGCCCTGCCATGACCGTACCCGGCGCTGCTCCACGACGCCCCGTAACGGCCATGTCAGTGGCCATTCTATCGTGCCCCACGACGACAAACCCCCCTGAGAGACCTCCCAGCCAGGTATATATGCGGCTGGGGGAGAAGGGGAGGGGTAAGCAATACCTCCCAGAGCACTCTCTCCCACTTGTGATTATCATCTCTCCTCCTCCAATCTCCTCTGACTTGACCGTCGGAGGGCCATCACCACCCTGGTGGTGGTGCAAGGCTTGTTTGCAGGTTCCTTGGCGGAAGGTGGAGCGCAACCAGCACCAACCAAGACAACTCAGGCGGAACCCCGTTCACACCGTCGTGTCAATCATTCTCGGTTTGGACCACCAGCAACAGTTGGCGCTAGAAGGAGGGCCGAATCTCAGAACGATCGTAATGGCACGGCGAGGTGGTCGCGGAGCTTCCAATGCTTCCGGTCGCGGAGCCTCTCGCGCCTCTGGCCGGGAGGCTGCTGCGTCCCCAACACACTCTCAGCAGCATTCCACCGCTTCTCCTCCCATTCAGACGGTCGAACCTGCTCAGTTCGACCAGCTAGCCCAGCAGGTTCGCACCCTCGCGGAGGCAGTGCAGAATCTGCAGGGTGTGATCTCTCGGGTGCCGCAGCGGGCTCAGGAGCCGCTGCTCCCCGAGCACTCGCCTCTTCCTCACAACCCGCGCTCCTTCCTCTCCCATGGAGAGGAGCGCCGGCGCGGGGAGGATTCTCGAGTGCGGTCCATTCTGCCAGGACCTTCTCATCGGAGCTGCGCGGGGTACGAGAGGCGGACCCGGGCGCGTTCTCAGACACCCCAGTCCTCGAGGGGCCCGCACTCCAGTCGGTCCCCCTCGCGCCGCTCCTTGTCTCCCACCCACCGGTCGCGCTCCCTGGACCGGCGGGTGGACGATCTCCACAGACAGCTCCAGGTCCTGAAGGGCCACTCCAAAGATCCCTTCGCCGACTTGGAAATCTCCTCCCAGCCGGCGCTTGCCTCAAGGATCCTGCGAACCCTAAACCCGCCGGGGTTCAAAATGCCAGCGATCGAACCCTACGACGGGGCGGCGGACCCACGGGACCACGTGGAGAGTTTCAGGACTCTTATGCTCCTCCATGGAGCATCGGATCCTCTCCTCTGCAAGGCCTTCCCGGCGACCCTCCGCGGCCCGGCAAGGGCGTGGTTCGCCGGCCTGGAGGCTAATTCCATCCAGTCCTTCCACCAGTTCACCCGTCTCTTCATCAGCCATTTCGCCGTCAGTAGCCGGCGAAGACTGGTCTCCGACTCCCTTTTCGATGTCCGGCAGAACGAGGGAGAGAGCCTGCGGGATTATCTCACCCGCTTCAACAAGGCAACACTGGAGGTCCGGAATTTGAGCCAGGAGGTGGCTCTCTCAGCCCTGAAGCGAGGCTTCCGGAAGAGCAGACTCACCTTCTCCCTGGACAAACGTCTGCCGCGGAGCTTCCCGGAGCTGTTGTCTCGGGCAAACCAGTATGCAGACGCCGATGAGGCAGCCTCCCACCGGAACAAGGAGGCCGCCGAAGCCCCTCTAAAGCCCGGGAAGAAAAGGCGAAAAGAGGCACCCCAGAGGAGGAGCCCGACGCCTCAACACCGGCGCAGAAGCCCGTCACCAGCAAGGAACCACGGCGCCACACGCCCTCGTTCTCCGCACCGACGCTTCAACCGGTACACCCCACTCCTGGCCCCCCGGGCCCAGATCCTCATGGAGGTCAAGGGGCGGGAGGACCTCCCGGTCCCGAGGCAGATGAAGAAGATCCCTGGGAGGAAGCCTTCTCGGGCGTACTGTGAGTACCACCGAGACCACGGCCACGATACCGAAGACTGCTTCCAGCTTCGGGACGAGATCGAGGCTCTCATTCGCCGAGGACGTCTCGGTCGATATGTAAACGACCGACGTCCCCCCGCAGACCCGCGTCCAGCCAACCCGGCCCCTCAGGAGCCTCGGGAGCAGAATCGACCCGTTGCGGGAGTGATCCACACCATCACTGGGGCTGCTCTCGGCCCGTGAGGAACGCAGGGGGCTCGGCGGAAGTATCAGGAGTGGCCGTCGCGAAGAGGCAGCGGGTCGGAAATGTAATCACTTTTTGTGATGAAGATGTAAAGGGGGTTCAGACTCCCCACGATGACGCCATGGTGATCTCTCTCACTATGGCGGACTATGATGTAAGGCGTGTTCTTGTGGATAGTGGAAGCTCAGCTGATATTTTGTATTACGAGGCCTTCCAAAAGATGGGCTTTTCCCGACAATTGTTGCACAAAACATCCACCCCCCTCATAGGATTCACTGGAGACGCTATCTCGGCCGAAGGTGTCATCGAGCTGCCTGTGACTGCGGGCATTGCACCCGCAGAAGCCACGGTGCGGCTCGGGTTCTTGGTCGTCCGTGTCCCCTCGGCCTACAACGCTATCCTCGGACGACCCGGACTGAACGCCCTTCGCGCGGTGATTTCTACCTACCATTTGCTCATGCGGTTCCCCACAGCGGCCGGGATTGGAGAGGTCCGAGGTGACCAGCCGACCGCACGGCAGTGTTTCCTAGCAACTCTCAAAGGGAAGAAGCCCATGGAGGCCCTAAGCGTCGAGTCACTTGACGCCAGAGACGAAGTGGCCTTGCGGCACGGGGAGCCGGCCGAGGGCGTAATCGAAGTTCCCCTCGAAGAAGGCCGCCCGGACCGCACGGTCCGGGTCGGTGCCAACCTCGACTTGGAAGCTCGGCTCCGGTTAGTGGAATTCCTCCGAGCCAATGCAGATGTGTTTGCCTGGTCGGCGGCCGATGTACCTGGGATCGACCCGGAGGTCGTTTCTCACGCCCTCAACGTCGACCCGACCCACCGACCAGTAAAGCAAAAGAAGAGACACTGTGCCCCGGATCGGATCCGGGTGGTCGACCAGGAGGTAGACAAACTCTTGGAGGCAGGTTTCATAAGAGAGGTGAGCTACCCCGAGTGGCTGGCAAACGTCGTACTTGTCCGGAAGGCGAGCGGGAAGTGGAGGATGTGCGTCGACTACACCGACCTGAACAAGGCGTGCCCCAAGGATAGCTTTCCGCTTCCACGGATAGACCAACTGGTCGACGCGACTTCCGGATATCAGCTACTGTCTTTTATGGACGCCTTCTCCGGCTACAACCAAATAATGATGGCTCCACAGGACGAGGAGAAAACTGCCTTCATAACAGACCGGGGGCTGTACTGTTACAAGGTAATGCCCTTCGGTCTGAAGAACGCTGGCGCCACTTACCAGCGCCTCGTCAATAAAATCTTCAAGAAGCAGATCGGCCGGAATATGGAGGTGTACGTGGACGATATGCTGGTAAAAAGCCGCCATGCAGACCAGCACATTGCAGATCTGGAGGAGACTTTCACCACCTTGCAAAAGTTTCGCATGAAGCTAAACCCAGCAAAGTGCGCTTTTGGTGCTTCGGCCGGGAGGTTCCTCGGTTTCATTGTCAACCAGCGCGGGATCGAGGCCAACCCGGACAAGATCAAAGCCATCCAAGATATGTCCCCTCCGACCAAAGTGAAGGAGGTTCAGGAGCTCGCTGGAAGGGTCGCCGCGCTCGGACGATTTGTGGCAAAGTCGGCCGAACGCTGCCAACCATTCTTCAAGGTGTTGAAGCGCCCAAAAGACTTCCTCTGGACGGCCGAATGCCATGCGGCGTTCGACCAGCTCAAGGAGTACATGGCGTCTCCTCCCCTGCTGTCCAAGCCGCAAGAGGGGGAGATGCTCTACCTTTACCTGGCGGTCTCCCCAACCGCAGTCAGCGCAGTACTGGTTCGGGAAGAGGCAAGACTTCAGAAGCCTGTATACTACATCAGCCGAGTCCTCCGGGATGCCGAGACGCGGTACACGAAGGCTGAGAAGATCGCCTTCGCGCTGCTGACTGCGACCAGGAGGCTTCGCCCCTATTTCCAGGCTCATTCTGTCACCCTTTTGACCGATCAACCACTGCGGCAGATTCTCAGCAATCCAGAGAATGCGGGACGGCTGGTGAAGTGGGCAGTAGAACTTGGTGAGTTCGACATCCGCTACCAGCCCCGACCAGCCATCAAGGCCCAGGTACTCGCGGACTTTCTCGCTGAGTGCACTGTGCAGGAGGCGGAACCTAAGCCGCCGGAGACACCCAGCCTCGATCTCCCGATCTGGACGCTCCACATTGACGGGTCGTCGAACCCTGAAGGTGGAGGGGCTGGGCTGGTCCTCACCAATCCCGATGGAGTGATAGCCGAGTATGCCTTGAGGTTCGGATTTCCAGTGACCAACAATGAGGCGGAGTACGAGGCCCTAGTCGCGGGACTCAAACTCGCCAAGGAGCTCGGCATCCGGCGTCTGAAAGTCTTCACCGACTCCCAGCTGGTGGTCGGGCAGGTTCGAGGGGAGTTCGAGGCGCGGAGCCCGACCATGCCAGAGCTACGTCCGGAAGGTGCAAACACTCATTCCCGACCTCGGCAGTGTTGACATTCAGCAGGTCCCGAGGAGCGAAAATGCCAGGGCCGACAGGTTGTCCCGCCTAGTGGACGCAGACGCGCACAACTTGTCGAGGGCAATCTACCTGGAGACCCTGGATGCCCCGAGCATTGACGGGGCTGGAGCGGTGATGGCAATTGATCCGGAGCCGTCTTGGATGGACCCGCTCGTCGCCTACCTCGCCGAAGGAATCCTCCCTGAAGACGAAGATCAGGCCCGGCGGCTTGTAAAGAAGTCCGCCCCATTACGTACTTTATGAAGGGAGGCTGTATCGGACCTCGTTTACCGCCCCCCTCTTAAGGTGCCTCCGCCCCGCGGAAGCGGCCTACGCCCTCGGCGAAGTCCACGAAGGCATCTGCGGATCGCACTTGGGGGCTAGGTCCTTGGCGCATAAGATCATGAGGCAAGGCTACTATTGGCCGACCTTGATGGAGGACTCGAAGGACCACGTGCGGAAATGCGACGCCTGCCAGTGCCACGCCAACGTCCAGAGAGTCCCCTCTGTCCCCTTGGCGCCAATCACCGCGCCCTGGCCCTTCGCACAATGGGGAATGGATATCCTCGGACCATTCCCCGTCGCTTCGGCCCAGCGGAAATTTTTGATTGTCGCCATCGACTACTTCACCAAGTGGGTGGAGGCAGAGCCACTGGCCACCATCACGGAGGCACAAGTCCGGAAGTTCGTGAAGAAGAACATCATTGTCCGATTTTGGAGTACCTCGGGTCCTCATCTCGGATAACGGTCGACAGTTTGATAACAAGCACTTCCGGGACTTCTGCGAGGAATTCGGGATCGAGCATCGGTTCACATCCGTGTCGCATCCCCAAACCAACGGCGAGGCCGAGGTCACAAATCGGACAATCCTCCAAGGTATCAAAGCGCGGATCGGCCGACGGGGCAAGCTTGGGTCGAGGAACTCGAGAATGTCCTTTGGGCGTATCGGACCACACAACGGACTCCTACTGGAGAGACGCCTTTCAGCCTAACCTATGGCACGGAAGCCGTTGCCCCCGTGGAGCTCGGACTCCCCTCGCCTCGGGTGGCCGCGCACCGACCCGAGGCCAATTCAGAGCAACTCCGAGGGAACTTGGATCTCTTGGAAGAGGCAAGGGAAATGGCTCAGGTACGGATGGCAATGTATCAGCAGAGCGTGGCCCGATATTACAACTCCAAAGTCCGACCGAAGCTTTTCAGAATTGGAGATCTGGTGCTGAGGCGAGCTAAGGCATCTCAACCTACGGAAGGTGGGAAGCTAGCGCCAAATTGGGAAGGCCCGTATAAAGTTCGTTGGGTAAACCGACCTGGCTCCTACCAGTTGGAAGCCCTAGATGGCCGAGAAATTCCAAGGGGCTGGAATTCCGCTAACCTGCGGATGTATTACCAGTAGAAACAACAAGGCCAGAAAGACAATTTAAAAGGTGCAATACTTTTCATTTCAATAATTTCTGGTTACAAGTGGCGTGCTCGTGTGATTACAAGGAATTCCCAGAGG